>NC_133140.1:948865-1298782 GCF_048418815.1 Hemitrygon akajei
CCCCTGTTCACTCTGGCAGCCTCTCCTCTCTCCCCTACACACTCTGGCAGCCACTCTTCACTCCCCTGTTCACTCTGGCAGCCACTCTTCACTCCCCTGTTCACTCTGGAAGCCGCTCTTCATTCCCCTGCTCACTCTGGCAGCCGCTGTTCACTCTGGAAGCCGCTCTTCACTCCCCTGTTCACTCTGGCAGCCACTCTTCGATCCCCTACACACTCTGGGAGCCACTCTTCACTCCCCTGCTCACTCTGGTAGCCACTCCTCGATCCCCTGCTCACTCTGGCAACCACTCTTCACTCCCCTGTTCACTCTGGCAGCCACTCTTCGATCCCCTACACACTCTGGCAGCCACTCTTCACTCCCCTGCTCACTCTGGTAGCCACTCCTCGATCCCCTGCTCACTCTGGCAGCCGCTGTTCACTCCCCTGCTCACTCTGGCAGCCACTCTTCACTCCCCTGTTCACTCTGGAAGCCGCTCTTCATTCCCCTGCTCACTCTGGCAGCCGCTGTTCACTCTGGAAGCTGCTCTTCACTCCCCTGTTCACTCTGGCAGCCACTCTTCGATCCCCTACACACTCTGGCAGCCACTCTTCACTCCCCTGCTCACTCTGGTAGCCACTCCTCGATCCCCTGCTCACTCTGGCAGCCGCTGTTCACTCCCCTGCTCACTCTGGAAGCCGCTCTTCATTCCCCTGCTCACTCTGGAAGCCGCTCTTCATTCCCCTGTTCACTCTGGAAGCCGCGCTTCATCCCCCTGTTCACTCTGGAAGCCACTCTTCACTCCCCTGTTCACTCTGGCAGCCGCTCTTCACTCCCCTGTTCACTCTGGAAGCCGCTCTTCATTCCCCTGTTCACTCTGGAAGCCGCTCTTCATTCCCCTGCTCACTCTGGAAGCCGCTCTTCATTCCCCTGCTCACTCTGGAAGCCGCTCTTCATTCCCCTGTTCACTCTGGAAGCCGCTCTTCATTCCCCTGTTCACTCTGGAAGCCACTCTTCACTCCCCTGCTCACTCTGATAGCCGTTCCTCGAACCCCTGCTCACTCTGGCAGCCGGTCTTCATTCCCCTGCTCACTCTGGCTGCCGCTGTTCACTCCCCTGCTCACTCTGGAAGCCGCTCTTCACTCCCCTGTTCACTCTGGAAGCCGCTCTTATTTCCCCGTTTGACTCTGGCAGCCGCTGTTCACTCCCTTGCTCACTCTGGCAACCACTCTTCTCTCCCCTGCTCACTCTGGCAGCTGCTCCTCACTCCCCTGTTCACTCTGGCAGCCACTCTTCGATCCCCTACACACTCTGGAAGCCGCTGTTCACTCCCCTACACACTCTGGCAGCAACTCTTCACTCCCCTGTTCACTCTGGCAGCCGCTGTTCACTCCCCTGTTCACTCTGGCAGCCTCTCCTCTCTCCCCTACACACTCTGGCAGCCGCTGTTCACTCCCCTGCTCACTCTGGCAGCCGCTGTTCACTCCGCTGCTCACTCTGGCAGCCGCTCTTCAGTCCCCTGCTCACTCTGGTAGCCACTCCTCGATCCCCTGCTCACTCTGGCAACCACTCTTCACTCCCCTGTTCACTCTGGCAACCACTCTTCTCTCCCCTGCTCACTCTGGCAGCTGCTCTTCACTCCCCTGTTCACTCTGGCAGCCACTCGTCGATCCCCTACACACTCTGGCAGCCACTCTTCACTCCCCTGCTCACACTGGTAGCCACTCCTCGATCCCCTGCTCACTCTGGCAACCACTCTTCACTCCCCTGTTCACTCTGGCAGCCGCTCTTCACTCCCCTGTTCACTCTGGCAGCCGCTGTTCACTCCCCTACACACTCTGGCAGCCACTCTTCACTCCCCTGTTCACTCTGGCAGCCGCTCTTCACTCCCCTGTTCACTCTGGCAGCATCTCCTCTCTCCCCTACACACTCTGGCAGCCGCTGTTCACTCCCCTGCTCACTCTGGCAGCCGCTGTTCACTCCCCTGCTCACTCTGGCAGCCGCTGTTCACTCCCCAACACACTCTGGCAGCCGCTCTTCACTCCCCTGTTCACTCTGGCAGCCGCTGTTCACTCCCCAACACACTCTGGCAGCCGCTCTTCACTCCCCTGTTCACTCTGGCAGCCGCTGTTCACTCCCCTACACACTCTGGCAGCCACTCTTTACTCCCCTACACACTCTGGCAGCCGCTCTTCACTCCCCTACACACTCTGGCAGCAACTCTTCACTCCCCTACACACTCTGGCAGCCGCTGTTCACTCCCCTGCTCACTCTGGCAGCCGCTCTTCACTCCCCTGCTCACTCTGGCAGCCGCTCTTCACTCCCCTGTTCACTCTGGCAGCCGCTCTTCACTCCCCTACATATTCTGGCAGCCGCTGTTCGCTCCCCTACACACTCTGGAAGCCGCTCTTCATTCCCCTGTTCATTCTGGCAGCCGCTGTTCATTCCCCTGTTCACTCTGGAAGCCGCTCTTCATTCCCCTGTTCACTCAGGAAGCCGCTCTTCATTCCCCTGTTCACTGTGGAAGCCGCTCTTCATTCCCCTGTTCACTCTGGAAGCCGCTCTTCATTCCCCTGTTCACTCTGGAAGCCGCTCTTCATTCCCCTGCTCACTCTGGCAGCCGCTGTTCACCACCCTGTTCACTCTGGAAGCCGCTCTTCACTGCCCTGCTCACTCTGGCAGCCGCTGTTCACTCCCCGACACACTCTGGCAGCCGCTCTTCACTTCCCTGTTCACTCTGGCAGCCGCTCTTCACTCCCCTGTTCACTCTGGCAGCCACTCTTCACTCCCCTACACACTCTGGCAGCCGCTGTTCACTCCCCTGCTCACTCTGGCAGCCGCTCTTCAGTCCCCTGCTCACTCTGGTAGCCACTCCTCGATCCCCTGCTCACTCTGGCAGCCGCTGTTCACCCCCCTGTTCACTCTGGCAGCCGCTCTTCACTCCCCTGCTCACTCTGGAAGCCGCTCTTCATTCCCCTGTTCACTCTGGAAGCCGCTCTTCATTCCCCTGTTCACTCTGGAAGCCGCTCTTCATTCCCCTGTTCACTCTGGAAGCCGCTCTTCACTCCCCTGTTCACTCTGGAAGCCGCTCTTTATTCCCCTGCTCACTCTGGCAGCCGCTGTTCACCCCCCTGCTCACTCTGGAAGCCGCTCTTCATTCCCCTGCTCACTCTGGTAGCCACTCTTCACCCCCCTGTTCACTCTGGAAGCCGCTCCACTCCCCTGTTCACTCTGGAAGCCGCTCTTCATTCCCCTGTTCACTCTGGAAGCCGCTGTTCACTCCCCTGCTCACTCTGGCAGCCGCTGTTCACCACCCTGTTCACTCTGGAAGCCGATCTTCATTCCCCTGTTCACTCTGGAAGCCGCTCTTCATTCCCCTGCTCACTCTGGCAGCCGCTGTTCACCACCCTGTTCACTCTGGAAGCCGCTCTTCATTCCCCTGTTCACTCTGGAAGCCGCTCTTCATTCCTCTGTTCACTCTGGCAGCCGCTTTTCATTCCCCTGTTCACTCTGGAAGCCGCTCTTCATTCCCCTGTTCACTCTGGAAGCCGCTCTTCATTCCCCTGTTCACTCTGGAAGCCGCTCTTCACTCCCCTGCTCACTCTGGCAGCCGCTCTTCACTCCCCTGTTCACTCTGGCAGCCGCTCTTCACTCCCCTACATACTCTGGCAGCCACTGTTCGCTCCCCTGCACACTCTGGCAGCCTCTCTTCACTCCCCTACACACACTGGAAGCCGCTCTTCATTCCCCTGTTCATTCTGGCAGCCGCTGTTCATTCCCCTGTTCACTCTGGAAGCCGCTCTTCATTCCCCTGTTCACTCAGGAAGCCGCTCTTCAGTCCCCTGTTCACTGTGGAAGCCGCTCTTCATTCCCCTGTTCACTCTGGAAGCCGCTCTTCATTCCCCTGTTCACTCTGGAAGCCGCTCTTCATTCCCCTGCTCACTCTGGCAGCCGCTGTTCACCACCCTGTTCACTCTGGAAGCCGCTCTTCACTCCCCTGCTCACTCTGGCAGCCGCTGTTCACTCCCCGACACACTCTGGCAGCCGCTCTTCACTTCCCTGTTCACTCTGGCAGCCGCTCTTCACTCCCCTGTTCACTCTGGCAGCCACTCTTCACTCCCCTACACACTCTGGCAGCCGCTGTTCACTCCCCTGCTCACTCTGGCAGCCGCTCTTCAGTCCCCTGCTCACTCTGGTAGCCACTCCTCGATCCCCTGCTCACTCTGGCAGCCGCTGTTCACCCCCCTGTTCACTCTGGCAGCCGCTCTTCACTCCCCTGCTCACTCTGGAAGCCGCTCTTCATTCCCCTGTTCACTCTGGAAGCCGCTCTTCAGTCCCCTGTTCACTCTGGAAGCCGCTCTTCATTCCCCTGTTCACTCTGGAAGCCGCTCTTCACTCCCCTGTTCACTCTGGAAGCCGCTCTTTATTCCCCTGCTCACTCTGGCAGCCGCTGTTCACCCCCCTGCTCACTCTGGAAGCCGCTCTTCATTCCCCTGCTCACTCTGGTAGCCACTCTTCACCCCCCTGTTCACTCTGGAAGCCGCTCTTCACTCCCCTGTTCACTCTGGAAGCCGCTCTTCATTCCCCTGTTCACTCTGGAAGCCGCTGTTCACTCCCCTGCTCACTCTGGCAGCCGCTGTTCACCACCCTGTTCACTCTGGAAGCCGATCTTCATTCCCCTGTTCACTCTGGAAGCCGCTCTTCATTCCCCTGCTCACTCTGGCAGCCGCTGTTCACCACCCTGTTCACTCTGGAAGCCGCTCTTCATTCCCCTGTTCACTCTGGAAGCCGCTCTTCATTCCTCTGTTCACTCTGGCAGCCGCTTTTCATTCCCCTGTTCACTCTGGAAGCCGCTCTTCATTCCCCTGTTCACTCTGGAAGCCGCTCTTCATTCCCCTGTTCACTCTGGAAGCCGCTCTTCATTCCCCTGTTCACTCTGGAAGCTGCTCTTCATTCCCCTGTTCACTCTGGAAGCCGCTCTTCATTCCCCTGCTCACTCTGGCAGCCGCTGTTCACCACCCTGTTCACTCTGAAAGCCGCTCTTCATTCCCCTGTTCACTCTGGCAGCCGCTCTTCATTCCCCTGCTCACTCTGGCAGCCGCTGTTCACCCCCCTGTTCACTCTGGAAGCCGCTCTTCACTCCCCTGTTCACTCTGGAAGCCGCTCTTCACTCCCCTGTTCACTCTGGAAGCCGCTCTTCATTCCCCTGCTCACTCTGGCAGCCGATCTTCACTCCCCTGCTCACTCTGGCAGCCGCTCTTCACTCCCCTGTTCACTCTGGAAGCCGCTCTCCATTCCCCTGTTCACTCTGGAAGCCGCTCTTCATTCCCCTGCTCACTCTGGCAGCCGCTGTTCACTCCCCTGTTCACTCTGGAAGCCGCCCTTCATTCCCCTGTTCACTCTGGAAGCCGCTCTTCATTCCCCTGTTCACTCTGGAAGCCGCTCTTCATTCCCCTGTTCACTCCGGAAGCCGCTCTTCATTCCCCTGATCACTCTGGCAGCCGCTGTTCACCCCCCTGTTCACTCTGGAAGCCGCTCTTCATTCCCCTGCTCACTCTGGCAGCCGCTGTTCACTTCCCTGTTCACTCTGGAAGCCGCTCTTCATTCCCCTGTTCACTCTCGAAGCCGCTCTTCATTCCCCTGCTCACTCTGGAAGCTGCTCTTCATTCCCCTGCTCACTCTGGCTGCTGCTGTTCACCCCCCTGTTCACTCTGGAAGCCGCTCTTCATTCCCCTGCTCACTCTGGAAGCCGCTCTTCATTCCCCTGTTCACTCTGGAAGCCGCTCTTCATTCCCCTGTTCACTCTGGAAGCCGCTCTTCACTCCCCTGCTCACTCTGGAAGCCGCTCTTCATTCCCCTGTTCACTCTGGAAGCCGCATTCATTCCCCTGCTCACTCTGGCAGCCGCTGTTCACCCCTCTGTTCACTCTGGAAGCCGCTCTTCATTCCCCTGCTCACTCTGGAAGCCGCTCTTCATTCCCCTGTTCACTCTGGAAGCCGCTCTTCATTCCCCTGCTCACTCTGGCAGCCGCAGTTCACCCCCCTGTTCACTCTGGCAGCCACTCTTCACTCCCCTGCTCACTCTGGCAGCTGCTGTGCACTCCCCTGCTCACTCTGGAAGCCGCTCTTCATTCCCCTGCTCACTCTGGAATTCGCTCTTCATTCCCCTGCTCACTCTGGAAGCCGCTCTTCATTCCCCTGCTCACTCTGGAAGCCGCTCTTCACTCCCCTGTTCACTCTGGCAGCCTCTCCTCACTCCCCTACACACTCTGGCAGCCGCTGTTCACTCCCCAACACACTCTGGCAGCCGCTCTTCACTCCCCTGTTCACTCTGGCAGCCGCTGTTCACTCCCCTACACACTCTGGCAGCCACTCTTCACTCCCCTACACACTCTGGCAACCGCTCTTCACTCCCCTGTTCACTCTGGCAGCCGCTGTTCACTGCCCTGCTCACTCTGGCAGCCGCTCTTCACTCCCCTGTTCACTCTGGCAGCCACTCTTCACTCCCCTACACACTCTGGCAGTCGCTCTTCACTCCCCTGTTCACTCTGGCAACCGCTCTTCACTGCCCTGCTCACTCTGGCAGCCGCTCTTCACTCCCCTGTTCACTCTGGCAGCCACTCTTCACTCCCCTACACACTCTGGCAGCCGCTGTTCACTCCCCTGCTCACTCTGGCAGCCGCTCTTCAGTCCCCTGCTCACTCTGGCAGCTGCTATTCAGTTGCCTGCTCACTCTGGCAGCCGCTCTTCAGTCCCCTGCTCACTCTGGTAGCCACTCGATCCCCTGCTCACTCTGGCAACCACTCTTCACTCCCCTGTTCACTCTGGCAACCACTCTTCTCTCCCCTGCTCACTCTGGCAGCTGCTCTTCACTCCCCTGTTCACTCTGGCAGCCACTCTTCGATCCCCTACACACTCTGGCAGCCACTCTTCACTCCCCTGCTCACTCTGGTAGCCACTCCTCGATCCCCTGCTCACTCTGGCAACCACTCTTCACTCCCCTGTTCACTCTGGCAGCCGCTGTTCACTCCCCTACACACTCTGGCAGCCACTCTTCACTCCCCTGTTCACTCTGGCAGCCGCTCTTCACTCCCCTGTTCACTCTGGCAGCCTCTCCTCTCTCCCCTACACACTCTGGGAGCCACTCTTCACTCCCCTGTTCACTCTGGCAGCCACTCTTCACTCCCCTGTTCACTCTGGAAGCCGCTCTTCATTCCCCTGCTCACTCTGGCAGCCGCTGTTCACTCTGGAAGCCGCTCTTCACTCCCCTGTTCACTCTGGCAGCCACTCTTCGATCCCCTACACACTCTGGAAGCCGCTCTTCATTCCCCTGTTCATTCTGGCAGCCGCTGTTCATTCCCCTGTTCACTCTGGAAGCCGCTCTTCATTCCCCTGTTCACTCAGGAAGCCGCTCTTCATTCCCCTGTTCACTGTGGAAGCCGCTCTTCATTCCCCTGTTCACTCTGGAAGCCGCTCTTCATTCCCCTGTTCACTCTGGAAGCCGCTCTTCATTCCCCTGCTCACTCTGGCAGCCGCTGTTCACCACCCTGTTCACTCTGGAAGCCGCTCTTCACTCCCCTGCTCACTCTGGCAGCCGCTGTTCACTCCCCGACACACTCTGGCAGCCGCTCTTCACTTCCCTGTTCACTCTGGCAGCCGCTCTTCACTCCCCTGTTCACTCTGGCAGCCACTCTTCACTCCCCTACACACTCTGGCAGCCGCTGTTCACTCCCCTGCTCACTCTGGCAGCCGCTCTTCAGTCCCCTGCTCACTCTGGTAGCCACTCCTCGATCCCCTGCTCACTCTGGCAGCCGCTGTTCACCCCCCTGTACACTCTGGCAGCCGCTCTTCACTCCCCAGCTCACTCTGGAAGCCGCTCTTCATTCCCCTGTTCACTCTGGAAGCCGCTCTTCATTCCCCTGTTCACTCTGGAAGCCGCTCTTCATTCCCCTGTTCACTCTGGAAGCCGCTCTTCACTCCCCTGTTCACTCTGGAAGCCGCTCTTTATTCCCCTGCTCACTCTGGCAGCCGCTGTTCACCCCCCTGCTCACTCTGGAAGCCGCTCTTCATTCCCCTGCTCACTCTGGTAGCCACTCTTCACCCCCCTGTTCACTCTGGAAGCCGCTCTTCACTCCCCTGTTCACTCTGGAAGCCGCTCTTCATTCCCCTGTTCACTCTGGAAGCCGCTGTTCACTCCCCTGCTCACTCTGGCAGCCGCTGTTCACCACCCTGTTCACTCTGGAAGCCGATCTTCATTCCCCTGTTCACTCTGGAAGCCGCTCTTCATTCCCCTGCTCACTCTGGCAGCCGCTGTTCACCACCCTGTTCACTCTGGAAGCCGCTCTTCATTCCCCTGTTCACTCTGGAAGCCGCTCTTCATTCCTCTGTTCACTCTGGCAGCCGCTTTTCATTCCCCTGTTCACTCTGGAAGCCGCTCTTCATTCCCCTGTTCACTCTGGAAGCCGCTCTTCATTCCCCTGTTCACTCTGGAAGCCGCTCTTCATTCCCCTGTTCACTCTGGAAGCTGCTCTTCATTCCCCTGTTCACTCTGGAAGCCGCTCTTCATTCCCCTGCTCACTCTGGCAGCCGCTGCTCACCACCCTGTTCACTCTGGCAGCCACTCTTCACTCCGCTACACACTCTGGCAGCTGCTGTTCACTCCCCTGCTCACTCTGGCAGCCGCTCTTCACTCCCCTGCTCACTCTGGCAGCCGCTCTTCACTCCCCTGTTCACTCTGGCAGCCGCTGTTCACTCCCCTGCACACTCTGGCAGCCTCTCTTCACTCCCCTACACACTCTGGAAGCCGCTCTTCATTCCCCTGTTCATTCTGGCAGCCGCTGTTCATTCCCCTGTTCACTCTGGAAGCCGCTCTTCACTCCCCTGTTCACTCTGGAAGCCGCTCTTTATTCCCCTGCTCACTCTGGCAGCCGATGTTCACCCCCCTGCTCACTCTGGAAGCCGCTCTTCATTCCCCTGCTCACTCTGGTAGCCACTCTTCACCCCCCTGTTCACTCTGGAAGCCGCTCTTCACTCCCCTGTTCACTCTGGAAGCCGCTCTTCATTCCCCTGTTCACTCTGGAAGCCGCTGTTCACTCCCCTGCTCACTCTGGCAGCCGCTGTTCACCACCCTGTTCACTCTGGAAGCCGATCTTCATTCCCCTGTTCACTCTGGAAGCCGCTCTTCATTCCCCTGCTCACTCTGGCAGCCGCTGTTCACCACCCTGTTCACTCTGGAAGCCGCTCTTCATTCCCCTGTTCACTCTGGAAGCCGCTCTTCATTCCTCTGTTCACTCTGGCAGCCGCTTTTCATTCCCCTGTTCACTCTGGAAGCCGCTCTTCATTCCCCTGTTCACTCTGGAAGCCGCTCTTCATTCCCCTGTTCACTCTGGAAGCCGCTCTTCATTCCCCTGTTCACTCTGGAAGCTGCTCTTCATTCCCCTGTTCACTCTGGAAGCCGCTCTTCATTCCCCTGCTCACTCTGGCAGCCGCTGCTCACCACCCTGTTCACTCTGGCAGCCACTCTTCACTCCCCTACACACTCTGGCAGCTGCTGTTCACTCCCCTGCTCACTCTGGCAGCCGCTCTTCACTCCCCTGCTCACTCTGGCAGCCGCTCTTCACTCCCCTGTTCACTCTGGCAGCCGCTGTTCGCTCCCCTGCACACTCTGGCAGCCTCTCTTCACTCCCCTACACACTCTGGAAGCCGCTCTTCATTCCCCTGTTCATTCTGGCAGCCGCTGTTCATTCCCCTGTTCACTCTGGAAGCCGCTCTTCATTCCCCTGTTCACTCAGGAAGCCGCTCTTCATTCCCCTGTTCACTGTGGAAGCCGCTCTTCATTCCCCTGTTCACTCTGGAAGCCGCTCTTCATTCCCCTGTTCACTCTGGAAGCCGCTCTTCATTCCCCTGCTCACTCTGGCAGCCGCTGTTCACCACCCTGTTCACTCTGGAAGCCGCTCTTCATTCCCCTGCTCACTCTGGCAGCCGCTGTTCACTCCCCGACACACTCTGGCAGCCGCTCTTCACTTCCCTGTTCACTCTGGCAGCCGCTCTTCATTCCCCTGTTCATTCTGGCAGCCGCTCTTCATTCCCCTGTTCACTGTGGAAGCCGCTCTTCATTCCCCTGTTCACTCTGGAAGCCGCTCTTCATTCCCCTGTTCACTCTGGAAGCCGCTCTTCATTCCCCTGCTCACTCTGGCAGCCGCTGTTCACCACCCTGTTCACTCTGGAAGCCGCTCTTCACTCCCCTGCTCACTCTGGCAGCCGCTGTTCACTCCCCGACACACTCTGGCAGCCGCTCTTCACTTCCCTGTTCACTCTGGCAGCCGCTCTTCACTCCCCTGTTCACTCTGGCAGCCACTCTTCACTCCCCTACACACTCTGGCAGCCGCTGTTCACTCCCCTGCTCACTCTGGCAGCCGCTCTTCAGTCCCCTGCTCACTCTGGTAGCCACTCCTCGATCCCCTGCTCACTCTGGCAGCCGCTGTTCACCCCCCTGTACACTCTGGCAGCCGCTCTTCACTCCCCAGCTCACTCTGGAAGCCGCTCTTCATTCCCCTGTTCACTCTGGAAGCCGCTCTTCATTCCCCTGTTCACTCTGGAAGCCGCTCTTCATTCCCCTGTTCACTCTGGAAGCCGCTCTTCACTCCCCTGTTCACTCTGGAAGCCGCTCTTTATTCCCCTGCTCACTCTGGCAGCCGCTGTTCACCCCCCTGCTCACTCTGGAAGCCGCTCTTCATTCCCCTGCTCACTCTGGTAGCCACTCTTCACCCCCCTGTTCACTCTGGAAGCCGCTCTTCACTCCCCTGTTCACTCTGGAAGCTGCTCTTCATTCCCCTGTTCACTCTGGAAGCCGCTGTTCACTCCCCTGTTCACTCTGGAAGCCGCTCTTCATTCCCCTGTTCACTCTGGAAGCCGCTCTTCATTCCCCTGTTCACTCTGGAAGCCGCTCTTCATTCCCCAGCTCACTCTGGAAGCCGCTCTTCACTCCCCTGTTCACTCTGGAAGCCGCTCTTCATTCCCCTGCTCACTCTGGAAGCCGCTGTTCACTCCCCTGCTCACTCTGGCAGCCGCTGTTCACCACCCTGTTCACTCTGGAAGCCGATCTTCATTCCTCTGTTCACTCTGGAAGCCGCTGTTCATTCCCCTGCTCACTCTGGCAGCCGCTGTTCACCACCCTGTTCACTCTGGCAGCCGCTCTTCACTCCCCTGTTCACTCTGGCAGCCACTCTTCACTCCCCTACACACTCTGGCAGCCGCTGTTCACTCCCCTGCTCACTCTGGCAGCCGCTCTTCAGTCCCCTGCTCACTCTGGTAGCCACTCCTCGATCCCCTGCTCACTCTGGCAGCCGCTGTTCACCCCCCTGTACACTCTGGCAGCCGCTCTTCACTCCCCAGCTCACTCTGGAAGCCGCTCTTCATTCCCCTGTTCACTCTGGAAGCCGCTCTTCATTCCCCTGTTCACTCTGGAAGCCGCTCTTCATTCCCCTGTTCACTCTGGAAGCCGCTCTTCACTCCCCTGTTCACTCTGGAAGCCGCTCTTTATTCCCCTGCTCACTCTGGCAGCCGCTGTTCACCCCCCTGCTCACTCTGGAAGCCGCTCTTCATTCCCCTGCTCACTCTGGTAGCCACTCTTCACCCCCCTGTTCACTCTGGAAGCCGCTCTTCACTCCCCTGTTCACTCTGGAAGCCGCTCTTCATTCCCCTGTTCACTCTGGAAGCCGCTGTTCACTCCCCTGCTCACTCTGGCAGCCGCTGTTCACCACCCTGTTCACTCTGGAAGCCGATCTTCATTCCCCTGTTCACTCTGGAAGCCGCTCTTCATTCCCCTGCTCACTCTGGCAGCCGCTGTTCACCACCCTGTTCACTCTGGAAGCCGCTCTTCATTCCCCTGTTCACTCTGGAAGCCGCTCTTCATTCCTCTGTTCACTCTGGCAGCCGCTTTTCATTCCCCTGTTCACTCTGGAAGCCGCTCTTCATTCCCCTGTTCACTCTGGAAGCCGCTCTTCATTCCCCTGTTCACTCTGGAAGCCGCTCTTCATTCCCCTGTTCACTCTGGAAGCTGCTCTTCATTCCCCTGTTCACTCTGGAAGCCGCTCTTCATTCCCCTGCTCACTCTGGCAGCCGCTGCTCACCACCCTGTTCACTCTGGCAGCCACTCTTCACTCCGCTACACACTCTGGCAGCTGCTGTTCACTCCCCTGCTCACTCTGGCAGCCGCTCTTCACTCCCCTGCTCACTCTGGCAGCCGCTCTTCACTCCCCTGTTCACTCTGGCAGCCGCTGTTCACTCCCCTGCACACTCTGGCAGCCTCTCTTCACTCCCCTACACACTCTGGAAGCCGCTCTTCATTCCCCTGTTCATTCTGGCAGCCGCTGTTCATTCCCCTGTTCACTCTGGAAGCCGCTCTTCACTCCCCTGTTCACTCTGGAAGCCGCTCTTTATTCCCCTGCTCACTCTGGCAGCCGATGTTCACCCCCCTGCTCACTCTGGAAGCCGCTCTTCATTCCCCTGCTCACTCTGGTAGCCACTCTTCACCCCCCTGTTCACTCTGGAAGCCGCTCTTCACTCCCCTGTTCACTCTGGAAGCCGCTCTTCATTCCCCTGTTCACTCTGGAAGCCGCTGTTCACTCCCCTGCTCACTCTGGCAGCCGCTGTTCACCACCCTGTTCACTCTGGAAGCCGATCTTCATTCCCCTGTTCACTCTGGAAGCCGCTCTTCATTCCCCTGCTCACTCTGGCAGCCGCTGTTCACCACCCTGTTCACTCTGGAAGCCGCTCTTCATTCCCCTGTTCACTCTGGAAGCCGCTCTTCATTCCTCTGTTCACTCTGGCAGCCGCTTTTCATTCCCCTGTTCACTCTGGAAGCCGCTCTTCATTCCCCTGTTCACTCTGGAAGCCGCTCTTCATTCCCCTGTTCACTCTGGAAGCCGCTCTTCATTCCCCTGTTCACTCTGGAAGCTGCTCTTCATTCCCCTGTTCACTCTGGAAGCCGCTCTTCATTCCCCTGCTCACTCTGGCAGCCGCTGCTCACCACCCTGTTCACTCTGGCAGCCACTCTTCACTCCCCTACACACTCTGGCAGCTGCTGTTCACTCCCCTGCTCACTCTGGCAGCCGCTCTTCACTCCCCTGCTCACTCTGGCAGCCGCTCTTCACTCCCCTGTTCACTCTGGCAGCCGCTGTTCGCTCCCCTGCACACTCTGGCAGCCTCTCTTCACTCCCCTACACACTCTGGAAGCCGCTCTTCATTCCCCTGTTCATTCTGGCAGCCGCTGTTCATTCCCCTGCACACTCTGGCAGCCTCTCTTCACTCCCCTACACACTCTGGAAGCCGCTCTTCATTCCCCTGTTCATTCTGGCAGCCGCTCTTCATTCCCCTGTTCACTCTGGAAGCCGCTCTTCATTCCCCTGCTCACTCTGGCAGCCGCTGTTCACCACCCTGTTCACTCTGGAAGCCGCTCTTCATTCCCCTGCTCACTCTGGCAGCCGCTGTTCACTCCCCGACACACTCTGGCAGCCGCTCTTCACTTCCCTGTTCACTCTGGCAGCCGCTCTTCACTCCCCTGTTCACTCTGGCAGCCACTCTTCACTCCCCTACACACTCTGGCAGCCGCTGTTCACTCCCCTGCTCACTCTGGCAGCCGCTCTTCAGTCCCCTGCTCACTCTGGTAGCCACTCCTCGATCCCCTGCTCACTCTGGCAGCCGCTGTTCACCACCCTGTTCACTCTGGCAGCCGCTCTTCACTCCCCTGCTCACTCTGGAAGCCGCTCTTCATTCCCCTGTTCACTCTGGAAGCCGCTCTTCATTCCCCTGTTCATTCTGGCAGCCGCTGTTCATTCCCCTGTTCACTCTGGAAGCCGCTCTTCATTCCCCTGTTCACTCAGGAAGCCGCTCTTCATTCCCCTGTTCACTGTGGAAGCCGCTCTTCATTCCCCTGTTCACTCTGGAAGCCGCTCTTCATTCCCCTGTTCACTCTGGAAGCCGCTCTTCATTCCCCTGCTCACTCTGGCAGCCGCTGTTCACCACCCTGTTCACTCTGGAAGCCGCTCTTCATTCCCCTGCTCACTCTGGCAGCCGCTGTTCACTCCCCGACACACTCTGGCAGCCGCTCTTCACTTCCCTGTTCACTCTGGCAGCCGCTCTTCATTCCCCTGTTCATTCTGGCAGCCGCTCTTCATTCCCCTGTTCACTGTGGAAGCCGCTCTTCATTCCCCTGTTCACTCTGGAAGCCGCTCTTCATTCCCCTGTTCACTCTGGAAGCCGCTCTTCATTCCCCTGCTCACTCTGGCAGCCGCTGTTCACCACCCTGTTCACTCTGGCAGCCGCTCTTCACTCCCCTGCTCACTCTGGAAGCCGCTCTTCATTCCCCTGTTCACTCTGGAAGCCGCTCTTCATTCCCCTGTTCACTCTGGAAGCCGCTCTTCATTCCCCTGTTCACTCTGGAAGCCGCTCTTCACTCCCCTGTTCACTCTGGAAGCCGCTCTTTATTCCCCTGCTCACTCTGGCAGCCGCTGTTCACCCCCCTGCTCACTCTGGAAGCCGCTCTTCATTCCCCTGCTCACTCTGGTAGCCACTCTTCACCCCCCTGTTCACTCTGGAAGCCGCTCTTCACTCCCCTGTTCACTCTGGAAGCCGCTCTTCATTCCCCTGCTCACTCTGGAAGCCGCTGTTCACTCCCCTGCTCACTCTGGCAGCCGCTGTTCACCACCCTGTTCACTCTGGAAGCCGATCTTCATTCCTCTGTTCACTCTGGAAGCCGCTGTTCATTCCCCTGCTCACTCTGGCAGCCGCTGTTCACCACCCTGTTCACTCTGGAAGCCGCTCTTCATTCCCCTGTTCACTCTGGAAGCCGCTCTTCATTCCTCTGTTCACTCTGGAAGCCGCTTTTCATTCCCCTGTTCACTCTGGAAGCCGCTCTTCATTCCCCTGTTCACTCTGGAAGCCGCTCTTCATTCCCCTGTTCACTCTGGAAGCCGCTCTTCATTCCCCTGTTTACTCTGGAAGCCGCTATTCATTCCCCTGTTCACTCTGGAAGCCGCTCTTCATTCCCCTGCTCACTCTGGCAGCCGCTGTTCACCACCCTGTTCACTCTGAAAGCCGCTCTTCATTCCTCTGTTCACTCTGGCAGCCGCTCTTCATTCCCCTGCTCACTCTGGCAGCCGCTGTTCACCCCCCTGTTCACTCTGGAAGCCGCTCTTCACTCCCCTGTTCACTCTGGAAGCCGCTCTTCACTCCCCTGTTCACTCTGGAAGCCGCTCTTCATTCCCCTGCTCACTCTGGCAGCCGATCTTCACTCCCCTGCTCACTCTGGCAGCCGCTCTTCACTCCCCTGTTCACTCTGGAAGCCGCTCTTCATTCCCCTGTTCACTCTGGAAGCCGCTCTTCATTCCCCTGCTCACTCTGGCAGCCGCTGTTCACTCCCCTGTTCACTCTGGAAGCCGCCCTTCATTCCCCTGTTCACTCTGGAAGCCGCTCTTCATTCCCCTGTTCACTCTGGAAGCCGCTCTTCATTCCCCTGTTCACTCCGGAAGCCGCTCTTCATTCCCCTGCTCACTCTGGCAGCCGCTGTTCACCCCCCTGTTCACTCTGGAAGCCGCTCTTCATTCCCCTGCTCACTCTGGCAGCCGCTGTTCACTCCCCTGTTCACTCTGGAAGCCGCTCTTCATTCCCCTGTTCACTCTCGAAGCCGCCCTTCATTCCCCTGTTCACTCTGGAAGCCGCTCTTCATTCCCCTGTTCACTCTGGAAGCCGCTCTTCATTCCCCTGTTCACTCCGGAAGCCGCTCTTCATTCCCCTGCTCACTCTGGCAGCCGCTGTTCACCCCCCTGCTCACTCTGGAAGCCGCTCTTCATTCCCCTGCTCACTCTGGTAGCCACTCTTCACCCCCCTGTTCACTCTGGAAGCCGCTCTTCACTCCCCTGTTCACTCTGGAAGCCGCTCTTCATTCCCCTGCTCACTCTGGAAGCCGCTGTTCACTCCCCTGCTCACTCTGGCAGCCGCTGTTCACCACCCTGTTCACTCTGGAAGCCGATCTTCATTCCTCTGTTCACTCTGGAAGCCGCTGTTCATTCCCCTGCTCACTCTGGCAGCCGCTGTTCACCACCCTGTTCACTCTGGAAGCCGCTCTTCATTCCCCTGTTCACTCTGGAAGCCGCTCTTCATTCCTCTGTTCACTCTGGAAGCCGCTTTTCATTCCCCTGTTCACTCTGGAAGCCGCTCTTCATTCCCCTGTTCACTCTGGAAGCCGCTCTTCATTCCCCTGTTCACTCTGGAAGCCGCTCTTCATTCCCCTGTTTACTCTGGAAGCCGCTATTCATTCCCCTGTTCACTCTGGAAGCCGCTCTTCATTCCCCTGCTCACTCTGGCAGCCGCTGTTCACCACCCTGTTCACTCTGAAAGCCGCTCTTCATTCCTCTGTTCACTCTGGCAGCCGCTCTTCATTCCCCTGCTCACTCTGGCAGCCGCTGTTCACCCCCCTGTTCACTCTGGAAGCCGCTCTTCACTCCCCTGTTCACTCTGGAAGCCGCTCTTCACTCCCCTGTTCACTCTGGAAGCCGCTCTTCATTCCCCTGCTCACTCTGGCAGCCGATCTTCACTCCCCTGCTCACTCTGGCAGCCGCTCTTCACTCCCCTGTTCACTCTGGAAGCCGCTCTTCATTCCCCTGTTCACTCTGGAAGCCGCTCTTCATTCCCCTGCTCACTCTGGCAGCCGCTGTTCACTCCCCTGTTCACTCTGGAAGCCGCCCTTCATTCCCCTGTTCACTCTGGAAGCCGCTCTTCATTCCCCTGTTCACTCTGGAAGCCGCTCTTCATTCCCCTGTTCACTCCGGAAGCCGCTCTTCATTCCCCTGCTCACTCTGGCAGCCGCTGTTCACCCCCCTGTTCACTCTGGAAGCCGCTCTTCATTCCCCTGTTCACTCTCGAAGCCGCTCTTCATTCCCCTGCTCACTCTGGAAGCCGCTCTTCATTCCCCTGCTCACTCTGGCTGCTGCTGTTCACCCCCCTGTTCACTCTGGAAGCCGCTCTTCATTCCCCTGCTCACTCTGGAAGCCGCTGTTCATTCCCCTGTTCACTCTGGAAGCCGCTCTTCATTCCCCTGTTCACTCTGGAAGCCGCTCTTCACTCCCCTGCTCACTCTGGAAGCCGCTCTTCATTCCCCTGTTCACTCTGGAAGCCGCTCTTCATTCCCCTGCTCACTCTGGCAGCCGCTGTTCACCCCCCTGTTCACTCTGGAAGCCGCTCTTCATTCCCCTGCTCACTCTGGAAGCCGCTCTTCATTCCCCTGTTCACTCTGGAAGCCGCTCTTCATTCCCCTGCTCACTCTGGCAGCCGCTGTTCACCCCCCTGTTCACTCTGGCAGCCACTCTTCACTCCCCTGCTCACTCTGGCAGCTGCTGTGCACTCCCCTGCTCACTCTGGAAGCCGCTCTTCATTCCCCTGCTCACTCTGGAAGTCGCTCTTCATTCCCCTGCTCACTCTGGAAGCCGCTCTTCATTCCCCTGCTCACTCTGGAAGCCGCTCTTCATTCCCCTGTTCACTCTGGAAGCCGCTCTTCATCCTCCTGTTCACTCTGGAAGACGCTCTTCACTCCCCTGTTCACTCTGGTAGCCACTCTTCACTCCCCTGTTCACTCTGGAAGCCGCTCTTCATTCCCCTGCTCACTCTGGCAGCCGCTGTTCACTCCCCTGTTCACTCTGGAAGCCGCTCTTCATTCGCCTGTTCACTTTGGCAGCCGCTCTTCACTCCCCTGCTCACTCTGGCAGCCACTCTTCACTCCCCTGTTCACTCTGGAAGCCGCTCTTCACTCCCCTGTTCACTCTGGCAGCCTCTCCTCACTCCCCTACACACTCTGGCAGCCGCTGTTCACTCCCCAACACACTCTGGCAGCCGCTCTTCACTCCCCTGTTCACTCTGCCACCCGCTGTTCACTCCCCTACACACTCTGGCAGCCACTCTTCACTCCCCTACACACTCTGGCAGTCGCTCTTCACTGCGCTGTTCACTCTAGCAGCCGCTCTTCACTGCCCTGCTCACTCTGGCAGCCGCTCTTCACTCTCCTGTTCACTCTGGCAGCCACTCTTCACTCCCCTACACACTCTGGCAGCCGCTGTTCACTCCCCTGCTCACTCCGGCAGCCGCTCTTCAGTCCCCTGCTCACTCTGGCAGCCGCTGTTCACCACCCTGTTCACTCTGGAAGCCGCTCTTCATTCCCCTGCTCACTCTGGCAGCCGCTGTTCACTCCCCGACACACTCTGGCAGCCGCTCTTCACTTCCCTGTTCACTCTGGCAGCCGCTCTTCATTCCCCTGTTCATTCTGGCAGCCGCTCTTCATTCCCCTGTTCACTGTGGAAGCCGCTCTTCATTCCCCTGTTCACTCTGGAAGCCGCTCTTCATTCCCCTGTTCACTCTGGAAGCCGCTCTTCATTCCCCTGCTCACTCTGGCAGCCGCTGTTCACCACCCTGTTCACTCTGGCAGCCGCTCTTCACTCCCCTGCTCACTCTGGAAGCCGCTCTTCATTCCCCTGTTCACTCTGGAAGCCGCTCTTCATTCCCCTGTTCACTCTGGAAGCCGCTCTTCATTCCCCTGTTCACTCTGGAAGCCGCTCTTCACTCCCCTGTTCACTCTGGAAGCCGCTCTTTATTCCCCTGCTCACTCTGGCAGCCGCTGTTCACCCCCCTGCTCACTCTGGAAGCCGCTCTTCATTCCCCTGCTCACTCTGGTAGCCACTCTTCACCCCCCTGTTCACTCTGGAAGCCGCTCTTCACTCCCCTGTTCACTCTGGAAGCCGCTCTTCATTCCCCTGCTCACTCTGGAAGCCGCTGTTCACTCCCCTGCTCACTCTGGCAGCCGCTGTTCACCACCCTGTTCACTCTGGAAGCCGATCTTCATTCCTCTGTTCACTCTGGAAGCCGCTGTTCATTCCCCTGCTCACTCTGGCAGCCGCTGTTCACCACCCTGTTCACTCTGGAAGCCGCTCTTCATTCCCCTGTTCACTCTGGAAGCCGCTCTTCATTCCTCTGTTCACTCTGGAAGCCGCTTTTCATTCCCCTGTTCACTCTGGAAGCCGCTCTTCATTCCCCTGTTCACTCTGGAAGCCGCTCTTCATTCCCCTGTTCACTCTGGAAGCCGCTCTTCATTCCCCTGTTTACTCTGGAAGCCGCTATTCATTCCCCTGTTCACTCTGGAAGCCGCTCTTCATTCCCCTGCTCACTCTGGCAGCCGCTGTTCACCACCCTGTTCACTCTGAAAGCCGCTCTTCATTCCTCTGTTCACTCTGGCAGCCGCTCTTCATTCCCCTGCTCACTCTGGCAGCCGCTGTTCACCCCCCTGTTCACTCTGGAAGCCGCTCTTCACTCCCCTGTTCACTCTGGAAGCCGCTCTTCACTCCCCTGTTCACTCTGGAAGCCGCTCTTCATTCCCCTGCTCACTCTGGCAGCCGATCTTCACTCCCCTGCTCACTCTGGCAGCCGCTCTTCACTCCCCTGTTCACTCTGGAAGCCGCTCTTCATTCCCCTGTTCACTCTGGAAGCCGCTCTTCATTCCCCTGCTCACTCTGGCAGCCGCTGTTCACTCCCCTGTTCACTCTGGAAGCCGCCCTTCATTCCCCTGTTCACTCTGGAAGCCGCTCTTCATTCCCCTGTTCACTCTGGAAGCCGCTCTTCATTCCCCTGTTCACTCCGGAAGCCGCTCTTCATTCCCCTGCTCACTCTGGCAGCCGCTGTTCACCCCCCTGTTCACTCTGGAAGCCGCTCTTCATTCCCCTGCTCACTCTGGCAGCCGCTGTTCACTCCCCTGTTCACTCTGGAAGCCGCTCTTCATTCCCCTGTTCACTCTCGAAGCCGCCCTTCATTCCCCTGTTCACTCTGGAAGCCGCTCTTCATTCCCCTGTTCACTCTGGAAGCCGCTCTTCATTCCCCTGTTCACTCCGGAAGCCGCTCTTCATTCCCCTGCTCACTCTGGCAGCCGCTGTTCACCCCCCTGCTCACTCTGGAAGCCGCTCTTCATTCCCCTGCTCACTCTGGTAGCCACTCTTCACCCCCCTGTTCACTCTGGAAGCCGCTCTTCACTCCCCTGTTCACTCTGGAAGCCGCTCTTCATTCCCCTGCTCACTCTGGAAGCCGCTGTTCACTCCCCTGCTCACTCTGGCAGCCGCTGTTCACCACCCTGTTCACTCTGGAAGCCGATCTTCATTCCTCTGTTCACTCTGGAAGCCGCTGTTCATTCCCCTGCTCACTCTGGCAGCCGCTGTTCACCACCCTGTTCACTCTGGAAGCCGCTCTTCATTCCCCTGTTCACTCTGGAAGCCGCTCTTCATTCCTCTGTTCACTCTGGAAGCCGCTTTTCATTCCCCTGTTCACTCTGGAAGCCGCTCTTCATTCCCCTGTTCACTCTGGAAGCCGCTCTTCATTCCCCTGTTCACTCTGGAAGCCGCTCTTCATTCCCCTGTTTACTCTGGAAGCCGCTATTCATTCCCCTGTTCACTCTGGAAGCCGCTCTTCATTCCCCTGCTCACTCTGGCAGCCGCTGTTCACCACCCTGTTCACTCTGAAAGCCGCTCTTCATTCCTCTGTTCACTCTGGCAGCCGCTCTTCATTCCCCTGCTCACTCTGGCAGCCGCTGTTCACCCCCCTGTTCACTCTGGAAGCCGCTCTTCACTCCCCTGTTCACTCTGGAAGCCGCTCTTCACTCCCCTGTTCACTCTGGAAGCCGCTCTTCATTCCCCTGCTCACTCTGGCAGCCGATCTTCACTCCCCTGCTCACTCTGGCAGCCGCTCTTCACTCCCCTGTTCACTCTGGAAGCCGCTCTTCATTCCCCTGTTCACTCTGGAAGCCGCTCTTCATTCCCCTGCTCACTCTGGCAGCCGCTGTTCACTCCCCTGTTCACTCTGGAAGCCGCCCTTCATTCCCCTGTTCACTCTGGAAGCCGCTCTTCATTCCCCTGTTCACTCTGGAAGCCGCTCTTCATTCCCCTGTTCACTCCGGAAGCCGCTCTTCATTCCCCTGCTCACTCTGGCAGCCGCTGTTCACCCCCCTGTTCACTCTGGAAGCCGCTCTTCATTCCCCTGTTCACTCTCGAAGCCGCTCTTCATTCCCCTGCTCACTCTGGAAGCCGCTCTTCATTCCCCTGCTCACTCTGGCTGCTGCTGTTCACCCCCCTGTTCACTCTGGAAGCCGCTCTTCATTCCCCTGCTCACTCTGGAAGCCGCTGTTCATTCCCCTGTTCACTCTGGAAGCCGCTCTTCATTCCCCTGTTCACTCTGGAAGCCGCTCTTCACTCCCCTGCTCACTCTGGAAGCCGCTCTTCATTCCCCTGTTCACTCTGGAAGCCGCTCTTCATTCCCCTGCTCACTCTGGCAGCCGCTGTTCACCCCCCTGTTCACTCTGGAAGCCGCTCTTCATTCCCCTGCTCACTCTGGAAGCCGCTCTTCATTCCCCTGTTCACTCTGGAAGCCGCTCTTCATTCCCCTGCTCACTCTGGCAGCCGCTGTTCACCCCCCTGTTCACTCTGGCAGCCACTCTTCACTCCCCTGCTCACTCTGGCAGCTGCTGTGCACTCCCCTGCTCACTCTGGAAGCCGCTCTTCATTCCCCTGCTCACTCTGGAAGTCGCTCTTCATTCCCCTGCTCACTCTGGAAGCCGCTCTTCATTCCCCTGCTCACTCTGGAAGCCGCTCTTCATTCCCCTGTTCACTCTGGAAGCCGCTCTTCATCCTCCTGTTCACTCTGGAAGACGCTCTTCACTCCCCTGTTCACTCTGGTAGCCACTCTTCACTCCCCTGTTCACTCTGGAAGCCGCTCTTCATTCCCCTGCTCACTCTGGCAGCCGCTGTTCACTCCCCTGTTCACTCTGGAAGCCGCTCTTCATTCGCCTGTTCACTTTGGCAGCCGCTCTTCACTCCCCTGCTCACTCTGGCAGCCACTCTTCACTCCCCTGTTCACTCTGGAAGCCGCTCTTCACTCCCCTGTTCACTCTGGCAGCCTCTCCTCACTCCCCTACACACTCTGGCAGCCGCTGTTCACTCCCCAACACACTCTGGCAGCCGCTCTTCACTCCCCTGTTCACTCTGCCACCCGCTGTTCACTCCCCTACACACTCTGGCAGCCACTCTTCACTCCCCTACACACTCTGGCAGTCGCTCTTCACTGCGCTGTTCACTCTAGCAGCCGCTCTTCACTGCCCTGCTCACTCTGGCAGCCGCTCTTCACTCTCCTGTTCACTCTGGCAGCCACTCTTCACTCCCCTACACACTCTGGCAGCCGCTGTTCACTCCCCTGCTCACTCCGGCAGCCGCTCTTCAGTCCCCTGCTCACTCTGGCAGCTGCTATTCAGTTGCCTGCTCACTCTGGCAGCCGCTCTTCAGTCCCCTGCTCACTCTGGTAGCCACTCGATCCCCTGCTCACTCTGGCAACCACTCTTCACTCCCCTGTTCACTCTGGCAACCACTCTTCTCTCCCCTGCTCACTCTGGCAGCTGCTCTTCACTCCCCTGTTCACTCTGGCAGCCACTCTTCGATCCCCTACACACTCTGGCAGCCACTCTTCACTCCCCTGCTCACTCTGGTAGCCACTCCTCGATCCCCTGCTCACTCTGGCAACCACTCTTCACTCCCCTGTTCACTCTGGCAGCCGCTGTTCTCTCCCCTACACACTCTGGCAGCCACTCTTCACTCCCCTGTTCACTCTGGCAGCCGCTCTTCACTCCCCTGTTCACTCTGGCAGCCTCTCCTCTCTCCCCTACACACTCTGGCAGCCACTCTTCACTCCCCTGTTCACTCTGGCAGCCACTCTTCACTCCCCTGTTCACTCTGGAAACCGCTCTTCATTCCCCTGCTCACTCTGGCAGCCGCTGTTCACTCTGGAAGCCGCTCTTCACTCCCCTGTTCACTCTGGCAGCCACTCTTCGATCCCCTACACACTCTGGCAGCCACTCTTCACTCCCCTGCTCACTCTGGTAGCCACTCCTCGATCCCCTGCTCACTCTGGCAACCACTCTTCACTCCCCTGTTCACTCTGGCAGCCACTCTTCGATCCCCTACACACTCTGGCAGCCACTCTTCACTCCCCTGCTCACTCTGGTAGCCACTCCTCGATCCCCTGCTCACTCTGGCAGCCGCTGTTCACTCCCCTGCTCACTCTGGAAGCTGCTCTTCATTCCCCTGCTCACTCTGGAAGTCGCTCTTCATTCCCCTGTTCACTCTGGAAGCCGCGCTTCATCCCCCTGTTCACTCTGGAAGCCACTCTTCACTCCCCTGTTCACTCTGGCAGCCGCTCTTCACTCCCCTGTTCACTCTGGAAGCCGCTCTTCATTCCCCTGTTCACTCTGGAAGCCGCCCTTCATTCCCCTGCTCACTCTGGAAGCCGCTCTTCATTCCCCTGCTCACTCTGGAAGCCGCTCTTCATTCCCCTGTTCACTCTGGAAGCCGCTCTTCATTCCCCTGTTCACTCTGGAAGCCGCTCTTCATTCCCCTGTTGACTCTGGCAGCCGCTGTTCACTCCCTTGCTCACTCTGGCAACCACTCTTCTCTCCCCTGCTCACTCTGGAAGCCGCTCTTCATTCCCCTGTTCACTCTGGAAGCCGCTCTTCATTCCCCTGTTCACTCTGGAAGCCACTCTTCACTCCCCTGCTCACTCTGATAGCCGTTCCTCGAACCCCTGCTCACTCTGGCAGCCGGTCTTCATTCCCCTGCTCACTCTGGCTGCCGCTGTTCACTCCCCTGCTCACTCTGGAAGCCGCTCTTCACTCCCCTGTTCACTCTGGAAGCCGCTCTTCATTCCCCTGTTGACTCTGGCAGCCGCTGTTCACTCCCCTGCTCACTCTGGCAGCTGCTCTTCACTCCCCTGTTCACTCTGGCAGCCACTCTTCGATCCCCTACACCCTCTGGAAGCCGCTGTTCACTCCCCTACACACTCTGGCAGCCACTCTTCACTCCCCTGTTCACTCTGGCAGCCGCTGTTCACTCCCCTGTTCACTCTGGCAGCCTCCCCTCTCTCCCCTACACACTCTGGCAGCCACTGTTCACTCCCCTGTTCACTCTGGAAGCCGCTCTTCATTCCCCTGTTCACTCTCGAAGCCGCCCTTCATTCCCCTGTTCACTCTGGAAGCCGCTCTTCATTCCCCTGTTCACTCTGGAAGCCGCTCTTCATTCCCCTGTTCACTCCGGAAGCCGCTCTTCATTCCCCTGCTCACTCTGGCAGCCGCTGTTCACCCCCCTGCTCACTCTGGAAGCCGCTCTTCATTCCCCTGCTCACTCTGGTAGCCACTCTTCACCCCCCTGTTCACTCTGGAAGCCGCTCTTCACTCCCCTGTTCACTCTGGAAGCCGCTCTTCATTCCCCTGCTCACTCTGGAAGCCGCTGTTCACTCCCCTGCTCACTCTGGCAGCCGCTGTTCACCACCCTGTTCACTCTGGAAGCCGATCTTCATTCCTCTGTTCACTCTGGAAGCCGCTGTTCATTCCCCTGCTCACTCTGGCAGCCGCTGTTCACCACCCTGTTCACTCTGGAAGCCGCTCTTCATTCCCCTGTTCACTCTGGAAGCCGCTCTTCATTCCTCTGTTCACTCTGGAAGCCGCTTTTCATTCCCCTGTTCACTCTGGAAGCCGCTCTTCATTCCCCTGTTCACTCTGGAAGCCGCTCTTCATTCCCCTGTTCACTCTGGAAGCCGCTCTTCATTCCCCTGTTTACTCTGGAAGCCGCTATTCATTCCCCTGTTCACTCTGGAAGCCGCTCTTCATTCCCCTGCTCACTCTGGCAGCCGCTGTTCACCACCCTGTTCACTCTGAAAGCCGCTCTTCATTCCTCTGTTCACTCTGGCAGCCGCTCTTCATTCCCCTGCTCACTCTGGCAGCCGCTGTTCACCCCCCTGTTCACTCTGGAAGCCGCTCTTCACTCCCCTGTTCACTCTGGAAGCCGCTCTTCACTCCCCTGTTCACTCTGGAAGCCGCTCTTCATTCCCCTGCTCACTCTGGCAGCCGATCTTCACTCCCCTGCTCACTCTGGCAGCCGCTCTTCACTCCCCTGTTCACTCTGGAAGCCGCTCTTCATTCCCCTGTTCACTCTGGAAGCCGCTCTTCATTCCCCTGCTCAATCTGGCAGCCGCTGTTCACTCCCCTGTTCACTCTGGAAGCCGCCCTTCATTCCCCTGTTCACTCTGGAAGCCGCTCTTCATTCCCCTGTTCACTCTGGAAGCCGCTCTTCATTCCCCTGTTCACTCCGGAAGCCGCTCTTCATTCCCCTGCTCACTCTGGCAGCCGCTGTTCACCCCCCTGTTCACTCTGGAAGCCGCTCTTCATTCCCCTGTTCACTCTCGAAGCCGCTCTTCATTCCCCTGCTCACTCTGGAAGCCGCTCTTCATTCCCCTGCTCACTCTGGCTGCTGCTGTTCACCCCCCTGTTCACTCTGGAAGCCGCTCTTCATTCCCCTGCTCACTCTGGAAGCCGCTGTTCATTCCCCTGTTCACTCTGGAAGCCGCTCTTCATTCCCCTGTTCACTCTGGAAGCCGCTCTTCACTCCCCTGCTCACTCTGGAAGCCGCTCTTCATTCCCCTGTTCACTCTGGAAGCCGCTCTTCATTCCCCTGCTCACTCTGGCAGCCGCTGTTCACCCCCCTGTTCACTCTGGAAGCCGCTCTTCATTCCCCTGCTCACTCTGGAAGCCGCTCTTCATTCCCCTGTTCACTCTGGAAGCCGCTCTTCATTCCCCTGCTCACTCTGGCAGCCGCTGTTCACCCCCCTGTTCACTCTGGCAGCCACTCTTCACTCCCCTGCTCACTCTGGCAGCTGCTGTGCACTCCCCTGCTCACTCTGGAAGCCGCTCTTCATTCCCCTGCTCACTCTGGAAGTCGCTCTTCATTCCCCTGCTCACTCTGGAAGCCGCTCTTCATTCCCCTGCTCACTCTGGAAGCCGCTCTTCATTCCCCTGTTCACTCTGGAAGCCGCTCTTCATCCTCCTGTTCACTCTGGAAGACGCTCTTCACTCCCCTGTTCACTCTGGTAGCCACTCTTCACTCCCCTGTTCACTCTGGAAGCCGCTCTTCATTCCCCTGCTCACTCTGGCAGCCGCTGTTCACTCCCCTGTTCACTCTGGAAGCCGCTCTTCATTCGCCTGTTCACTTTGGCAGCCGCTCTTCACTCCCCTGCTCACTCTGGCAGCCACTCTTCACTCCCCTGTTCACTCTGGAAGCCGCTCTTCACTCCCCTGTTCACTCTGGCAGCCTCTCCTCACTCCCCTACACACTCTGGCAGCCGCTGTTCACTCCCCAACACACTCTGGCAGCCGCTCTTCACTCCCCTGTTCACTCTGCCACCCGCTGTTCACTCCCCTACACACTCTGGCAGCCACTCTTCACTCCCCTACACACTCTGGCAGTCGCTCTTCACTGCGCTGTTCACTCTAGCAGCCGCTCTTCACTGCCCTGCTCACTCTGGCAGCCGCTCTTCACTCTCCTGTTCACTCTGGCAGCCACTCTTCACTCCCCTACACACTCTGGCAGCCGCTGTTCACTCCCCTGCTCACTCCGGCAGCCGCTCTTCAGTCCCCTGCTCACTCTGGCAGCTGCTATTCAGTTGCCTGCTCACTCTGGCAGCCGCTCTTCAGTCCCCTGCTCACTCTGGTAGCCACTCGATCCCCTGCTCACTCTGGCAACCACTCTTCACTCCCCTGTTCACTCTGGCAACCACTCTTCTCTCCCCTGCTCACTCTGGCAGCTGCTCTTCACTCCCCTGTTCACTCTGGCAGCCACTCTTCGATCCCCTACACACTCTGGCAGCCACTCTTCACTCCCCTGCTCACTCTGGTAGCCACTCCTCGATCCCCTGCTCACTCTGGCAACCACTCTTCACTCCCCTGTTCACTCTGGCAGCCGCTGTTCTCTCCCCTACACACTCTGGCAGCCACTCTTCACTCCCCTGTTCACTCTGGCAGCCGCTCTTCACTCCCCTGTTCACTCTGGCAGCCTCTCCTCTCTCCCCTACACACTCTGGCAGCCACTCTTCACTCCCCTGTTCACTCTGGCAGCCACTCTTCACTCCCCTGTTCACTCTGGAAACCGCTCTTCATTCCCCTGCTCACTCTGGCAGCCGCTGTTCACTCTGGAAGCCGCTCTTCACTCCCCTGTTCACTCTGGCAGCCACTCTTCGATCCCCTACACACTCTGGCAGCCACTCTTCACTCCCCTGCTCACTCTGGTAGCCACTCCTCGATCCCCTGCTCACTCTGGCAACCACTCTTCACTCCCCTGTTCACTCTGGCAGCCACTCTTCGATCCCCTACACACTCTGGCAGCCACTCTTCACTCCCCTGCTCACTCTGGTAGCCACTCCTCGATCCCCTGCTCACTCTGGCAGCCGCTGTTCACTCCCCTGCTCACTCTGGAAGCTGCTCTTCATTCCCCTGCTCACTCTGGAAGTCGCTCTTCATTCCCCTGTTCACTCTGGAAGCCGCGCTTCATCCCCCTGTTCACTCTGGAAGCCACTCTTCACTCCCCTGTTCACTCTGGCAGCCGCTCTTCACTCCCCTGTTCACTCTGGAAGCCGCTCTTCATTCCCCTGTTCACTCTGGAAGCCGCCCTTCATTCCCCTGCTCACTCTGGAAGCCGCTCTTCATTCCCCTGCTCACTCTGGAAGCCGCTCTTCATTCCCCTGTTCACTCTGGAAGCCGCTCTTCATTCCCCTGTTCACTCTGGAAGCCGCTCTTCATTCCCCTGTTGACTCTGGCAGCCGCTGTTCACTCCCTTGCTCACTCTGGCAACCACTCTTCTCTCCCCTGCTCACTCTGGAAGCCGCTCTTCATTCCCCTGTTCACTCTGGAAGCCGCTCTTCATTCCCCTGTTCACTCTGGAAGCCACTCTTCACTCCCCTGCTCACTCTGATAGCCGTTCCTCGAACCCCTGCTCACTCTGGCAGCCGGTCTTCATTCCCCTGCTCACTCTGGCTGCCGCTGTTCACTCCCCTGCTCACTCTGGAAGCCGCTCTTCACTCCCCTGTTCACTCTGGAAGCCGCTCTTCATTCCCCTGTTGACTCTGGCAGCCGCTGTTCACTCCCCTGCTCACTCTGGCAGCTGCTCTTCACTCCCCTGTTCACTCTGGCAGCCACTCTTCGATCCCCTACACCCTCTGGAAGCCGCTGTTCACTCCCCTACACACTCTGGCAGCCACTCTTCACTCCCCTGTTCACTCTGGCAGCCGCTGTTCACTCCCCTGTTCACTCTGGCAGCCTCCCCTCTCTCCCCTACACACTCTGGCAGCCACTGTTCACTCCCCTGCTCACTCTGGCAGCCGCTGTTCACTCCCCTGCTCACTCTGGCAGCCGCTCTTCAGTCCCCTGCTCACTCTGGTAGCCACTCCTCGATCCCCTGCTCACTCTGGCAACCACTCTTCACTCCCCTGTTCACTCTGGCAACCACTCTTCTCTCCCCTGCTCACTCTGGCAGCTGCTCTTCACTCCCCTGTTCACTCTGGCAGCCACTCGTCGATCCCCTACACACTCTGGCAGCCACTCTTCACTCCCCTGCTCACTCTGGTAGCCACTCCTCGATCCCCTGCTCACTCTGGCAACCACTCTTCACTCCCCTGTTCACTCTGGCAGCCGCTCTTCACTCCCCTGTTCACTCTGGCAGCCGCTGTTCACTCCCCTACACACTCTGGCAGCCACTCTTCACTCCCCTGTTCACTCTGGCAGCATCTCCTCTCTCCCCTACACACTCTGGCAGCCGCTGTTCACTCCCCTGCTCACTCTGGCAGCCGCTGTTCACTCCCCTGCTCACTCTGGCAGCTGCTGTTCACTCCCCAACACACTCTGGCAGCCGCTCTTCACTCCCCTGTTCACTCTGGCAGCCGCTGTTCACTCCCCAACACACTCTGGCAGCCGCTCTTCACTCCCCTGTTCACTCTGGCAGCCGCTGTTCACTCCCCTGCTCACTCTGGCAGCTGCTGTTCACTCCCCAACACACTCTGGCAGCCGCTCTTCACTCCCCTGTTCACTCTGGCAGCCGCTGTTCACTCCCCAACACACTCTGGCAGCCGCTCTTCACTCCCCTGTTCACTCTGGCAGCCGCTGTTCACTCCCCTACACACTCTGGCAGCCACCCTTCACTCCCCTACACACTCTGGCAGCCGCTCTTCACTCCCCTGTTCACTCTGGAAGCCGCTCTTTATTCCCCTGCTCACTCTGGCAGCCGCTGTTCACCCCCCTGCTCACTCTGGAAGCCGCTGTTCATTCCCCTGCTCACTCTGGTAGCCACTCTTCACCCCCTGTTCACTCTGGAAGCCGCTCTTCACTCCCCTGTTCACTCTGGAAGCCGCTCTTCATTCCCCTGTTCACTCTGGCAGCCGCTGTTCATTCCCCTGCTCACTCTGGAAGCCGCTCTTCATTCCCCTGCTCACTCTGGCTGCTGCTGTTCACCCCCCTGTTCACTCTGGAAGCCGCTCTTCATTCCCCTGCTCACTCTGGAAGCCGCTGTTCATTCCCCTGTTCACTCTGGAAGCCGCTCTTCATTCCCCTGTTCACTCTGGAAGCCGCTCTTCACTCCCCTGCTCACTCTGGAAGCCGCTCTTCATTCCCCTGTTCACTCTGGAAGCCGCTCTTCATTCCCCTGCTCACTCTGGCAGCCGCTGTTCACCCCCCTGTTCACTCTGGAAGCCGCTCTTCATTCCCCTGCTCACTCTGGAAGCCGCTCTTCATTCCCCTGTTCACTCTGGAAGCCGCTCTTCATTCCCCTGCTCACTCTGGCAGCCGCTGTTCACCCCCCTGTTCACTCTGGCAGCCACTCTTCACTCCCCTGCTCACTCTGGCAGCTGCTGTGCACTCCCCTGCTCACTCTGGAAGCCGCTCTTCATTCCCCTGCTCACTCTGGAAGTCGCTCTTCATTCCCCTGCTCACTCTGGAAGCCGCTCTTCATTCCCCTGCTCACTCTGGAAGCCGCTCTTCATTCCCCTGTTCACTCTGGAAGCCGCTCTTCATCCCCCTGTTCACTCTGGAAGACGCTCTTCACTCCCCTGTTCACTCTGGTAGCCACTCTTCACTCCCCTGTTCACTCTGGAAGCCGCTCTTCATTCCCCTGCTCACTCTGGCAGCCGCTGTTCACTCCCCTGTTCACTCTGGAAGCCGCTCTTCATTCGCCTGTTCACTTTGGCAGCCGCTCTTCACTCCCCTGCTCACTCTGGCAGCCACTCTTCACTCCCCTGTTCACTCTGGAAGCCGCTCTTCACTCCCCTGTTCACTCTGGCAGCCGCTGTTCACTCCCCTACACACTCTGGCAGCCACTTTTCACTCCCCTACACACTCTGGCAGCCGCTCTTCACTCCCCTGTTCACTCTGGCAGCCGCTGTTCACTGCCCTGCTCACTCTGGCAGCCGCTCTTCACTCCCCTGTTCACTCTGGCAGCCACTCTTCACTCCCCTACACACTCTGGCAGCCGCTGTTCACTCCCCTGCTCACTCCGGCAGCCGCTCTTCAGTCCCCTGCTCACTCTGGCAGCTGCTATTCAGTTGCCTGCTCACTCTGGCAGCCGCTCTTCAGTCCCCTGCTCACTCTGGTAGCCACTCGATCCCCTGCTCACTCTGGCAACCACTCTTCACTCCCCTGTTCACTCTGGCAACCACTCTTCTCTCCCCTGCTCACTCTGGCAGCTGCTCTTCACTCCCCTGTTCACTCTGGCAGCCACTCTTCGATCCCCTACACACTCTGGCAGCCACTCTTCACTCCCCTGCTCACTCTGGTAGCCACTCCTCGATCCCCTGCTCACTCTGGCAACCACTCTTCACTCCCCTGTTCACTCTGGCAGCCGCTGTTCACTCCCCTACACACTCTGGCAGCCACTCTTCACTCCCCTGTTCACTCTGGCAGCCGCTCTTCACTCCCCTGCTCACTCTGGCTGCTGCTGTTCACCCCCCTGTTCACTCTGGAAGCCGCTCTTCATTCCCCTGCTCACTCTGGAAGCCGCTGTTCATTCCCCTGTTCACTCTGGAAGCCGCTCTTCATTCCCCTGTTCACTCTGGAAGCCGCTCTTCACTCCCCTGCTCACTCTGGAAGCCGCTCTTCATTCCCCTGTTCACTCTGGAAGCCGCTCTTCATTCCCCTGCTCACTCTGGAAGCCGCTCTTCATTCCCCTGTTCACTCTGGAAGCCGCTCTTCATTCCCCTGCTCACTCTGGCTGCTGCTGTTCACCCCCCTGTTCACTCTGGAAGCCGCTCTTCATTCCCCTGCTCACTCTGGAAGCCGCTGTTCATTCCCCTGTTCACTCTGGAAGCCGCTCTTCATTCCCCTGTTCACTCTGGAAGCCGCTCTTCACTCCCCTGCTCACTCTGGAAGCCGCTCTTCATTCCCCTGTTCACTCTGGAAGCCGCTCTTCATTCCCCTGCTCACTCTGGCAGCCGCTGTTCACCCCCCTGTTCACTCTGGAAGCCGCTCTTCATTCCCCTGCTCACTCTGGAAGCCGCTCTTCATTCCCCTGTTCACTCTGGAAGCCGCTCTTCATTCCCCTGCTCACTCTGGCAGCCGCTGTTCACCCCCCTGTTCACTCTGGCAGCCACTCTTCACTCCCCTGCTCACTCTGGCAGCTGCTGTGCACTCCCCTGCTCACTCTGGAAGCCGCTCTTCATTCCCCTGCTCACTCTGGAAGTCGCTCTTCATTCCCCTGCTCACTCTGGAAGCCGCTCTTCATTCCCCTGCTCACTCTGGAAGCCGCTCTTCATTCCCCTGTTCACTCTGGAAGCCGCTCTTCATCCCCCTGTTCACTCTGGAAGACGCTCTTCACTCCCCTGTTCACTCTGGTAGCCACTCTTCACTCCCCTGTTCACTCTGGAAGCCTCTCTTCATTCCCCTGCTCACTCTGGCAGCCGCTGTTCACTCCCCTGTTCACTCTGGATGCCGCTCTTCATTCGCCTGTTCACTTTGGCAGCCGCTCTTCACTCCCCTGCTCACTCTGGCAGCCACTCTTCACTCCCCTGTTCACTCTGGAAGCCGCTCTTCACTCCCCTGTTCACTCTGGCAGCCTCTCCTCACTCCCCTACACACTCTGGCAGCCGCTGTTCACTCCCCAACACACTCTGGCAGCCGCTCTTCACTCCCCTGTTCACTCTGGCAGCCGCTGTTCACTCCCCTACACACTCTGGCAGCCACTTTTCACTCCCCTACACACTCTGGCAGCCGCTCTTCACTCCCCTGTTCACTCTGGCAGCCGCTGTTCACTGCCCTGCTCACTCTGGCAGCCGCTCTTCACTCCCCTGTTCACTCTGGCAGCCACTCTTCACACCCCTACACACTCTGGCAGTCGCTCTTCACTGCCCTGTTCACTCTGGCAGCCGCTCTTCACTGCCCTGCTCACTCTGGCAGCCGCTCTTCACTCTCCTGTTCACTCTGGCAGCCACTCTTCACTCCCCTACACACTCTGGCAGCCGCTGTTCACTCCCCTGCTCACTCCGGCAGCAGCTCTTCAGTCCCCTGCTCACTCTGGCAGCTGCTATTCAGTTGCCTGCTCACTCTGGCAGCCGCTCTTCAGTCCCCTGCTCACTCTGGTAGCCACTCGATCCCCTGCTCACTCTGGCAACCATTCTTCACTCCCCTGTTCACTCTGGCAACCACTCTTCTCTCCCCTGCTCACTCTGGCAGCTGCTCTTCACTCCCCTGTTCACTCTGGCAGCCACTCTTCGATCCCCTACACACTCTGGCAGCCACTCTTCACTCCCCTGCTCACTCTGGTAGCCACTCCTCGATCCCCTGCTCACTCTGGCAAACACTCTTCACCCCCCTGTTCACTCTGGCAGCCGCTGTTCACTCCCCTACACACTCTGGCAGCCACTCTTCACTCCCCTGTTCACTCTGGCAGCCGCTCTTCACTCCCCTGTTCACTCTGGCAGCCTCTCCTCTCTCCCCTACACACTCTGGCAGCCACTCTTCACTCCCCTGTTCACTCTGGCAGCCACTCTTCACTCCCCTGTTCACTCTGGAAGCCGCTCTTCATTCCCCTGCTCACTCTGGCAGCCGCTGTTCACTCTGGAAGCCGCTCTTCACTCCCCTGTTCACTCTGGCAGCCACTCTTCGATCCCCTACACACTCTGGCAGCCACTCTTCACTCCCCTGCTCACTCTGGTAGCCACTCCTCGATCCCCTGCTCACTCTGGCAACCACTCTTCACTCCCCTGTTCACTCTGGCAGCCACTCTTCGATCCCCTACACACTCTGGCAGCCACTCTTCACTCCCCTGCTCACTCTGGTAGCCACTCCTCGATCCCCTGCTCACTCTGGCAGCCGCTGTTCACTCCCCTGCTCACTCTGGAAGCCGCTCTTCATTCCCCTGCTCACTCTGGAAGCCGCTCTTCATTCCCCTGTTCACTCTGGAAGCCGCGCTTCATCCCCCTGTTCACTCTGGAAGCCACTCTTCACTCCCCTGTTCACTCTGGCAGCCGCTCTTCACTCCCCTGTTCACTCTGGAAGCCGCTCTTCATTCCCCTACACACTCTGGCAGCCGCTCTTCACTCCCCTGTTCACTCTGGAAGCCGCTCTTTATTCCCCTGCTCACTCTGGCAGCTGCTATTCAGTTGCCTGCTCACTCTGGCAGCCGCTCTTCACTCCCCTGTTCACTCTGGCAGCCGCTGTTCACTCCCCAACACACTCTGGCAGCCGCTCTTCACTCCCCTGTTCACTCTGGCAGCCGCTGTTCACTCCCCTACACACTCTGGCAGCCACTCTTCACTCCCCTACACACTCTGGCAGCCGCTCTTCACTCCCCTGTTCACTCTGGAAGCCGCTCTTTATTCCCCTGCTCACTCTGGCAGCCGCTGTTCACCCCCCTGCTCACTCTGGAAGCCGCTGTTCATTCCCCTGCTCACTCTGGTAGCCACTCTTCACCCCCTGTTCACTCTGGAAGCCGCTCTTCACTCCCCTGTTCACTCTGGAAGCCGCTCTTCATTCCCCTGTTCACTCTGGCAGCCGCTGTTCACCACCCTGTTCACTCTGGAAGTCGATCTTCATTCCCCTGTTCATTCTGGAAGCCGCTCTTCATTCCCCTGCTCACTCTGGCAGCCGCTGTTCAACACCCTGTTCACTCTGGAAGCCGCTCTTCATTCCCCTGTTTACTCTGGAAGCCGCTCTTCATTCCCCTGTTCACTCTGGAAGCCGCTCTTCATTCCCCTGTTCACTCTGGAAGCCGCTCTTCATTCCCCTGTTCACTCTGGCAGCCGCTGTTCATTCCCCTGTTCACTCTGGCAGCCGCTGTTCATTCCTCCTGTTCACTCTGGAAGCCGCTCTTTATTCCCCTGTTCACTCTGGAAGCCGCTCTTCATTCCCCTGTTCACTCTGGAAGCCGCTCTTCATTCCCCTGTTCACTCTGGAAGCCGCTCTTCATTCCCCTGTTCACTCTGGAAGCCGCTCTTCATTCCCCTGCTCACTCTGGCAGCCGCTGTTCACCACCCTGTTCACTCTGGAAGCCGCTCTTCACTCCCCTGTTCACTCTGGAAGCCGCTCTTTATTCCCCTGCTCACTCTGGCAGCCGATGTTCACCCCCCTGCTCACTCTGGAAGCCGCTGTTCATTCCCCTGCTCACTCTGGTAGCCACTCTTCACCCCCTGTTCACTCTGGAAGCCGCTCTTCACTCCCCTGTTCACTCTGGAAGCCGCTCTTCATTCCCCTGTTCACTCTGGCAGCCGCTGTTCACCACCCTGTTCACTCTGGCAGCCGCTCTTCACTGCCCTGCTCACTCTGGCAGCCGCTCTTCACTCTCCTGTTCACTCTGGCAGCCACTCTTCACTCCCCTACACACTCTGGCAGCCGCTGTTCACTCCCCTGCTCACTCCGGCAGCCGCTCTTCAGTCCCCTGCTCACTCTGGCAGCTGCTATTCAGTTGCCTGCTCACTCTGGCAGCCGCTCTTCAGTCCCCTGCTCACTCTGGTAGCCACTCGATCCCCTGCTCACTCTGGAAGCCGCTCTTCATTCGCCTGTTCACTTTGGCAGCCGCTCTTCACTCCCCTGCTCACTCTGGCAGCCACTCTTCACTCCCCTGTTCACTCTGGAAGCCGCTCTTCACTCCCCTGTTCACTCTGGCAGCCGCTGTTCACTCCCCTACACACTCTGGCAGCCACTTTTCACTCCCCTACACACTCTGGCAGCCGCTCTTCACTCCCCTGTTCACTCTGGCAGCCGCTGTTCACTGCCCTGCTCACTCTGGCAGCCGCTCTTCACTCCCCTGTTCACTCTGGCAGCCACTCTTCACTCCCCTACACACTCTGGCAGCCGCTGTTCACTCCCCTGCTCACTCCGGCAGCCGCTCTTCAGTCCCCTGCTCACTCTGGCAGCTGCTATTCAGTTGCCTGCTCACTCTGGCAGCCGCTCTTCAGTCCCCTGCTCACTCTGGTAGCCACTCGATCCCCTGCTCACTCTGGCAACCACTCTTCACTCCCCTGTTCACTCTGGCAACCACTCTTCTCTCCCCTGCTCACTCTGGCAGCTGCTCTTCACTCCCCTGTTCACTCTGGCAGCCACTCTTCGATCCCCTACACACTCTGGCAGCCACTCTTCACTCCCCTGCTCACTCTGGTAGCCACTCCTCGATCCCCTGCTCACTCTGGCAACCACTCTTCACTCCCCTGTTCACTCTGGCAGCCGCTGTTCACTCCCCTACACACTCTGGCAGCCACTCTTCACTCCCCTGTTCACTCTGGCAGCCGCTCTTCACTCCCCTGCTCACTCTGGCTGCTGCTGTTCACCCCCCTGTTCACTCTGGAAGCCGCTCTTCATTCCCCTGCTCACTCTGGAAGCCGCTGTTCATTCCCCTGTTCACTCTGGAAGCCGCTCTTCATTCCCCTGTTCACTCTGGAAGCCGCTCTTCACTCCCCTGCTCACTCTGGAAGCCGCTCTTCATTCCCCTGTTCACTCTGGAAGCCGCTCTTCATTCCCCTGCTCACTCTGGAAGCCGCTCTTCATTCCCCTGTTCACTCTGGAAGCCGCTCTTCATTCCCCTGGTCACTCTGGCTGCTGCTGTTCACCCCCCTGTTCACTCTGGAAGCCGCTCTTCATTCCCCTGCTCACTCTGGAAGCCGCTGTTCATTCCCCTGTTCACTCTGGAAGCCGCTCTTCATTCCCCTGTTCACTCTGGAAGCCGCTCTTCACTCCCCTGCTCACTCTGGAAGCCGCTCTTCATTCCCCTGTTCACTCTGGAAGCCGCTCTTCATTCCCCTGCTCACTCTGGCAGCCGCTGTTCACCCCCCTGTTCACTCTGGAAGCCGCTCTTCATTCCCCTGCTCACTCTGGAAGCCGCTCTTCATTCCCCTGTTCACTCTGGAAGCCGCTCTTCATTCCCCTGCTCACTCTGGCAGCCGCTGTTCACCCCCCTGTTCACTCTGGCAGCCACTCTTCACTCCCCTGCTCACTCTGGCAGCTGCTGTGCACTCCCCTGCTCACTCTGGAAGCCGCTCTTCATTCCCCTGCTCACTCTGGAAGTCGCTCTTCATTCCCCTGCTCACTCTGGAAGCCGCTCTTCATTCCCCTGCTCACTCTGGAAGCCGCTCTTCATTCCCCTGTTCACTCTGGAAGCCGCTCTTCATCCCCCTGTTCACTCTGGAAGACGCTCTTCACTCCCCTGTTCACTCTGGTAGCCACTCTTCACTCCCCTGTTCACTCTGGAAGCCTCTCTTCATTCCCCTGCTCACTCTGGCAGCCGCTGTTCACTCCCCTGTTCACTCTGGAAGCCGCTCTTCATTCGCCTGTTCACTTTGGCAGCCGCTCTTCACTCCCCTGCTCACTCTGGCAGCCACTCTTCACTCCCCTGTTCACTCTGGAAGCCGCTCTTCACTCCCCTGTTCACTCTGGCAGCCTCTCCTCACTCCCCTACACACTCTGGCAGCCGCTGTTCACTCCCCAACACACTCTGGCAGCCGCTCTTCACTCCCCTGTTCACTCTGGCAGCCGCTGTTCACTCCCCTACACACTCTGGCAGCCACTTTTCACTCCCCTACACACTCTGGCAGCCGCTCTTCACTCCCCTGTTCACTCTGGCAGCCGCTGTTCACTGCCCTGCTCACTCTGGCAGCCGCTCTTCACTCCCCTGTTCACTCTGGCAGCCACTCTTCACACCCCTACACACTCTGGCAGTCGCTCTTCACTGCCCTGTTCACTCTGGCAGCCGCTCTTCACTGCCCTGCTCACTCTGGCAGCCGCTCTTCACTCTCCTGTTCACTCTGGCAGCCACTCTTCACTCCCCTACACACTCTGGCAGCCGCTGTTCACTCCCCTGCTCACTCCGGCAGCAGCTCTTCAGTCCCCTGCTCACTCTGGCAGCTGCTATTCAGTTGCCTGCTCACTCTGGCAGCCGCTCTTCAGTCCCCTGCTCACTCTGGTAGCCACTCGATCCCCTGCTCACTCTGGCAACCACTCTTCACTCCCCTGTTCACTCTGGCAACCACTCTTCTCTCCCCTGCTCACTCTGGCAGCTGCTCTTCACTCCCCTGTTCACTCTGGCAGCCACTCTTCGATCCCCTACACACTCTGGCAGCCACTCTTCACTCCCCTGCTCACTCTGGTAGCCACTCCTCGATCCCCTGCTCACTCTGGCAAACACTCTTCACTCCCCTGTTCACTCTGGCAGCCGCTGTTCACTCCCCTACACACTCTGGCAGCCACTCTTCACTCCTCTGTTCACTCTGGCAGCCGCTCTTCACTCCCCTGTTCACTCTGGCAGCCTCTCCTCTCTCCCCTACACACTCTGGCAGCCACTCTTCACTCCCCTGTTCACTCTGGCAGCCACTCTTCACTCCCCTGTTCACTCTGGAAGCCGCTCTTCATTCCCCTGCTCACTCTGGCAGCCGCTGTTCACTCTGGAAGCCGCTCTTCACTCCCCTGTTCACTCTGGCAGCCACTCTTCGATCCCCTACACACTCTGGCAGCCACTCTTCACTCCCCTGCTCACTCTGGTAGCCACTCCTCGATCCCCTGCTCACTCTGGCAACCACTCTTCACTCCCCTGTTCACTCTGGCAGCCACTCTTCGATCCCCTACACACTCTGGCAGCCACTCTTCACTCCCCTGCTCACTCTGGTAGCCACTCCTCGATCCCCTGCTCACTCTGGCAGCCGCTGTTCACTCCCCTGCTCACTCTGGAAGCCGCTCTTCATTCCCCTGTTCACTCTGGAAGCCGCTCTTCATTCCCCTGTTCACTCTGGAAGCCGCTCTTCATTCCCCTGTTCACTCTGGAAGCCGCTCTTCATTCCCCTGCTCACTCTGGCAGCCGCTGTTCACCACCCTGTTCACTCTGGAAGCCGCTCTTCACTCCCCTGTTCACTCTGGAAGCCGCTCTTTATTCCCCTGCTCACTCTGGCAGCCGCTGTTCACCCCCCTGCTCACTCTGGAAGCCGCTGTTCATTCCCCTGCTCACTCTGGTAGCCACTCTTCACCCCCTGTTCACTCTGGAAGCCGCTCTTCACTCCCCTGTTCACTCTGGAAGCCGCTCTTCATTCCCCTGTTCACTCTGGCAGCCGCTGTTCACCACCCTGTTCACTCTGGAAGTCGATCTTCATTCCCCTGTTCATTCTGGAAGCCGCTCTTCATTCCCCTGCTCACTCTGGCAGCCGCTGTTCACCACCCTGTTCACTCTGGAAGCCGCTCTTCATTCCCCTGTTTACTCTGGAAGCCGCTCTTCATTCCCCTGTTCACTCTGGAAGCCGCTCTTCATTCCCCTGTTCACTCTGGCAGCCGCTGTTCATTCCCCTGTTCACTCTGGCAGCCGCTGTTCATTCCTCCTGTTTACTCTGGAAGCCGCTCTTTATTCCCCTGTTCACTCTGGAAGCCGCTCTTCATTCCCCTGTTCACTCTGGAAACCGCTCTTCATTCCCCTGTTCACTCTGGAAGCCGCTCTTCATTCCCCTGTTCACTCTGGAAGCCGCTCTTCATTCCCCTGCTCACTCTGGCAGCCGCTGTTCACCACCCTGTTCACTCTGGAAGCCGCTCTTCATTCCCCTGTTCACTCTGGAAGCCGCTCTTCATTCCCCTGTTCACTCTGGAAGCCGCTCTTCATTCCCCTGTTCACTCTGGAAGCCGCTCTTCATTCCCCTGTTCACTCTGGAAGCCGCTCTTCATTCCCCTGTTCACTCTGGCAGCAGCTCTTCATTCCCCTGTTCACTCTGGAAGCCGCTCTTCATTCCCCTGCTCACTCTGGCAGCCGCTGTTCACCCCCCTGTTCACTCTGGAAGCTGCTCTTTATTCCCCTGCTCACTCTGGCAGCTGCTATTCAGTTGCCTGCTCACTCTGGCAGCCGCTCTTCACTCCCCTGTTCACTCTGGCAGCCGCTGTTCACTCCCCAACACACTCTGGCAGCCGCTCTTCACTCCCCTGTTCACTCTGGCAGCCGCTGTTCACTCCCCTACACACTCTGGCAGCCACTCTTCACTCCCCTACACACTCTGGCAGCCGCTCTTCACTCCCCTGTTCACTCTGGAAGCCGCTCTTTATTCCCCTGCTCACTCTGGCAGCCGCTGTTCACCCCCCTGCTCACTCTGGAAGCCGCTGTTCATTCCCCTGCTCACTCTGGTAGCCACTCTTCACCCCCTGTTCACTCTGGAAGCCGCTCTTCACTCCCCTGTTCACTCTGGAAGCCGCTCTTCATTCCCCTGTTCACTCTGGCAGCCGCTGTTCACCACCCTGTTCACTCTGGAAGTCGATCTTCATTCCCCTGTTCATTCTGGAAGCCGCTCTTCATTCCCCTGCTCACTCTGGCAGCCGCTGTTCAACACCCTGTTTACTCTGGAAGCCGCTCTTCATTCCCCTGTTCACTCTGGAAGCCGCTCTTCATTCCCCTGTTCACTCTGGAAGCCGCTCTTCATTCCCCTGTTCACTCTGGCAGCCGCTGTTCATTCCCCTGTTCACTCTGGCAGCCGCTGTTCATTCCTCCTGTTCACTCTGGAAGCCGCTCTTTATTCCCCTGTTCACTCTGGAAGCCGCTCTTTATTCCCCTGTTCACTCTGGAAGCCGCTCTTCATTCCCCCGTTCACTCTGGAAGCCGCTCTTCATTCCCCTGTTCACTCTGGAAGCCGCTCTTCATTCCCCTGCTCACTCTGGCAGCCGCTGTTCACCACCCTGTTCACTCTGGAAGCCGCTCTTCACTCCCCTGTTCACTCTGGAAGCCGCTCTTTATTCCCCTGCTCACTCTGGCAGCCGCTGTTCACCCCCCTGCTCACTCTGGAAGCCGCTGTTCATTCCCCTGCTCACTCTGGTAGCCACTCTTCACCCCCTGTTCACTCTGGAAGCCGCTCTTCACTCCCCTGTTCACTCTGGAAGCCGCTCTTCATTCCCCTGTTCACTCTGGCAGCCGCTGTTCACCACCCTGTTCACTCTGGCAGCCGCTCTTCACTGCCCTGCTCACTCTGGCAGCCGCTCTTCACTCTCCTGTTCACTCTGGCAGCCACTCTTCACTCCCCTACACACTCTGGCAGCCGCTGTTCACTCCCCTGCTCACTCCAGCAGCCGCTCTTCAGTCCCCTGCTCACTCTGGCAGCTGCTATTCAGTTGCCTGCTCACTCTGGCAGCCGCTCTTCAGTCCCCTGCTCACTCTGGTAGCCACTCGATCCCCTGCTCACTCTGGCAACCACTCTTTACTCCCCTGTTCACTCTGGCAACCACTCTTCTCTCCCCTGCTCACTCTGGCAGCTGCTCTTCACTCCCCTGTTCACTCTGGCAGCCACTCTTCGATCCCCTACACACTCTGGCAGCCACTCTTCACTCCCCTGCTCACTCTGGTAGCCACTCCTCGATCCCCTGCTCACTCTGGCAACCACTCTTCACTCCCCTGTTCACTCTGGCAGCCGCTGTTCACTCCCCTACACACTCTGGCAGCCACTCTTCACTCCCCTGTTCACTCTGGCAGCCGCTCTTCACTCCCCTGTTCACTCTGGCAGCCTCTCCTCTCTCCCCTACACACTCTGGCAGCCACTCTTCACTCCCCTGTTCACTCTGGCAGCCACTCTTCACTCCCCTGTTCACTCTGGAAGCCGCTCTTCATTCCCCTGCTCACTCTGGCAGCCGCTGTTCACTCTGGAAGCCGCTCTTCACTCCCCTGTTCACTCTGGCAGCCACTCTTCGATCCCCTACACACTCTGGGAGCCACTCTTCACTCCCCTGCTCACTCTGGTAGCCACTCCTCGATCCCCTGCTCACTCTGGCAACCACTCTTCACTCCCCTGTTCACTCTGGCAGCCACTCTTCGATCCCCTACACACTCTGGCAGCCACTCTTCACTCCCCTGCTCACTCTGGTAGCCACTCCTCGATCCCCTGCTCACTCTGGCAGCCGCTGTTCACTCCCCTGCTCACTCTGGCAGCCACTCTTCACTCCCCTGTTCACTCTGGAAGCCGCTCTTCATTCCCCTGCTCACTCTGGCAGCCGCTGTTCACTCTGGAAGCTGCTCTTCACTCCCCTGTTCACTCTGGCAGCCACTCTTCGATCCCCTACACACTCTGGCAGCCACTCTTCACTCCCCTGCTCACTCTGGTAGCCACTCCTCGATCCCCTGCTCACTCTGGCAGCCGCTGTTCACTCCCCTGCTCACTCTGGAAGCCGCTCTTCATTCCCCTGCTCACTCTGGAAGCCGCTCTTCATTCCCCTGTTCACTCTGGAAGCCGCGCTTCATCCCCCTGTTCACTCTGGAAGCCACTCTTCACTCCCCTGTTCACTCTGGCAGCCGCTCTTCACTCCCCTGTTCACTCTGGAAGCCGCTCTTCATTCCCCTGTTCACTCTGGAAGCCGCTCTTCATTCCCCTGCTCACTCTGGAAGCCGCTCTTCATTCCCCTGCTCACTCTGGAAGCCGCTCTTCATTCCCCTGTTCACTCTGGAAGCCGCTCTTCATTCCCCTGTTCACTCTGGAAGCCACTCTTCACTCCCCTGCTCACTCTGATAGCCGTTCCTCGAACCCCTGCTCACTCTGGCAGCCGGTCTTCATTCCCCTGCTCACTCTGGCTGCCGCTGTTCACTCCCCTGCTCACTCTGGAAGCCGCTCTTCACTCCCCTGTTCACTCTGGAAGCCGCTCTTATTTCCCCGTTTGACTCTGGCAGCCGCTGTTCACTCCCTTGCTCACTCTGGCAACCACTCTTCTCTCCCCTGCTCACTCTGGCAGCTGCTCCTCACTCCCCTGTTCACTCTGGCAGCCACTCTTCGATCCCCTACACACTCTGGAAGCCGCTGTTCACTCCCCTACACACTCTGGCAGCAACTCTTCACTCCCCTGTTCACTCTGGCAGCCGCTGTTCACTCCCCTGTTCACTCTGGCAGCCTCTCCTCTCTCCCCTACACACTCTGGCAGCCGCTGTTCACTCCCCTGCTCACTCTGGCAGCCGCTCTTCACTCCCCTGTTCACTCTGGAAGCCGCTCTTCATTCCCCTGCTCACTCTGGCAGCCGCTGTTCACTCTGGAAGCTGCTCTTCACTCCCCTGTTCACTCTGGCAGCCACTCTTCGATCCCCTACACACTCTGGCAGCCACTCTTCACTCCCCTGCTCACTCTGGTAGCCACTCCTCGATCCCCTGCTCACTCTGGCAGCCGCTGTTCACTCCCCTGCTCACTCTGGAAGCCGCTCTTCATTCCCCTGCTCACTCTGGAAGCCGCTCTTCATTCCCCTGTTCACTCTGGAAGCCGCGCTTCATCCCCCTGTTCACTCTGGAAGCCACTCTTCACTCCCCTGTTCACTCTGGCAGCCGCTCTTCACTCCCCTGTTCACTCTGGAAGCCGCTCTTCATTCCCCTGTTCACTCTGGAAGCCGCTCTTCATTCCCCTGCTCACTCTGGAAGCCGCTCTTCATTCCCCTGCTCACTCTGGAAGCCGCTCTTCATTCCCCTGTTCACTCTGGAAGCCGCTCTTCATTCCCCTGTTCACTCTGGAAGCCACTCTTCACTCCCCTGCTCACTCTGATAGCCGTTCCTCGAACCCCTGCTCACTCTGGCAGCCGGTCTTCATTCCCCTGCTCACTCTGGCTGCCGCTGTTCACTCCCCTGCTCACTCTGGAAGCCGCTCTTCACTCCCCTGTTCACTCTGGAAGCCGCTCTTATTTCCCCGTTTGACTCTGGCAGCCGCTGTTCACTCCCTTGCTCACTCTGGCAACCACTCTTCTCTCCCCTGCTCACTCTGGCAGCTGCTCCTCACTCCCCTGTTCACTCTGGCAGCCACTCTTCGATCCCCTACACACTCTGGAAGCCGCTGTTCACTCCCCTACACACTCTGGCAGCAACTCTTCACTCCCCTGTTCACTCTGGCAGCCGCTGTTCACTCCCCTGTTCACTCTGGCAGCCTCTCCTCTCTCCCCTACACACTCTGGCAGCCGCTGTTCACTCCCCTGCTCACTCTGGCAGCCGCTGTTCACTCCGCTGCTCACTCTGGCAGCCGCTCTTCAGTCCCCTGCTCACTCTGGTAGCCACTCCTCGATCCCCTGCTCACTCTGGCAACCACTCTTCACTCCCCTGTTCACTCTGGCAACCACTCTTCTCTCCCCTGCTCACTCTGGCAGCTGCTCTTCACTCCCCTGTTCACTCTGGCAGCCACTCGTCGATCCCCTACACACTCTGGCAGCCACTCTTCACTCCCCTGCTCACACTGGTAGCCACTCCTCGATCCCCTGCTCACTCTGGCAACCACTCTTCACTCCCCTGTTCACTCTGGCAGCCGCTCTTCACTCCCCTGTTCACTCTGGCAGCCGCTGTTCACTCCCCTACACACTCTGGCAGCCACTCTTCACTCCCCTGTTCACTCTGGCAGCCGCTCTTCACTCCCCTGTTCACTCTGGCAGCATCTCCTCTCTCCCCTACACACTCTGGCAGCCGCTGTTCACTCCCCTGCTCACTCTGGCAGCCGCTGTTCACTCCCCTGCTCACTCTGGCAGCCGCTGTTCACTCCCCAACACACTCTGGCAGCCGCTCTTCACTCCCCTGTTCACTCTGGCAGCCGCTGTTCACTCCCCAACACACTCTGGCAGCCGCTCTTCACTCCCCTGTTCACTCTGGCAGCCGCTGTTCACTCCCCTACACACTCTGGCAGCCACTCTTTACTCCCCTACACACTCTGGCAGCCGCTCTTCACTCCCCTGTTCACTCTGGAAGCCGCTCTTTATTCCCCTGCTCACTCTGGCAGCCGCTGTTCACCCCCCTGCTCACTCTGGAAGCCGCTGTTCATTCCCCTGCTCACTCTGGTAGCCACTCTTCACCCCCTGTTCACTCTGGAAGCCGCTCTTCACTCCCCTGTTCACTCTGGAAGCCGCTCTTCATTCCCCTGTTCACTCTGGCAGCCGCTGTTCACCACCCTGTTCACTCTGGAAGTCGATCTTCATTCCCCTGTTCATTCTGGAAGCCGCTCTTCATTCCCCTGCTCACTCTGGCAGCCGCTGTTCACCACCCTGTTCACTCTGGAAGCCGCTCTTCATTCCCCTGTTTACTCTGGAAGCTGCTCTTCATTCCCCTGTTCACTCTGGAAGCCGCTCTTCATTCCCCTGTTCACTCTGGCAGCCGCTCTTTATTCCCCTGTTCACTCTGGAAGCCGCTCTTCATTTCCCTGTTCACTCTGGAAGCCGCTCTTCATTCCCCTGTTCACTCTGGAAGCCGCTCTTCATTCCCCTGTTCACTCTGGAAGCCGCTCTTCATTCCCCTGCTCACTCTGGCAGCCGCTGTTCACCACCCTGTTCACTCTGGAAGCCGCTCTTCACTCCCCTGTTCACTCTGGAAGCCGCTCTTTATTCCCCTGCTCACTCTGGCAGCCGCTGTTCACCCCCCTGCTCACTCTGGAAGCCGCTGTTCATTCCCCTGCTCACTCTGGTAGCCACTCTTCACCCCCTGTTCACTCTGGAAGCCGCTCTTCACTCCCCTGTTCACTCTGGAAGCCGCTCTTCATTCCCCTGTTCACTCTGGCAGCCGCTGTTCACCACCCTGTTCACTCTGGAAGTCGATCTTCATTCCCCTGTTCATTCTGGAAGCCGCTCTTCATTCCCCTGCTCACTCTGGCAGCCGCTGTTCACCACCCTGTTCACTCTGGAAGCCGCTCTTCATTCCCCTGTTTACTCTGGAAGCCGCTCTTCATTCCCCTGTTCACTCTGGAAGCCGCTCTTCATTCCCCTGTTCACTCTGGCAGCCGCTGTTCATTCCCCTGTTCACTCTGGCAGCCGCTGTTCATTCCTCCTGTTTACTCTGGAAGCCGCTCTTTATTCCCCTGTTCACTCTGGAAGCCGCTCTTCATTCCCCTGTTCACTCTGGAAGCCGCTCTTCATTCCCCTGTTCACTCTGGAAGCCGCTCTTCATTCCCCTGTTCACTCTGGAAGCCGCTCTTCATTCCCCTGCTCACTCTGGCAGCCGCTGTTCACCACCCTGTTCACTCTGGAAGCCGCTCTTCATTCCCCTGTTCACTCTGGAAGCCGCTCTTCATTCCCCTGTTCACTCTGGAAGCCGCTCTTCATTCCCCTGTTCACTCTGGAAGCCGCTCTTCATTCCCCTGTTCACTCTGGAAGCCGCTCTTCATTCCCCTGTTCACTCTGGCAGCAGCTCTTCATTCCCCTGTTCACTCTGGAAGCCGCTCTTCATTCCCCTGCTCACTCTGGCAGCCGCTGTTCACCCCCCTGTTCACTCTGGAAGCTGCTCTTCATTCCCGTGCTCACTCTGGAAGCCGCTCTTCATTTCCCTGTTCACTCTGGCAGCCGCTGTTCACTCCCCTGCTCACTCTGGAAGCCGCTCTTCACTCCCCTGTTCACTCTGGCAGCCGCTCTTCATTCCCCTGCTCACTCTGGCAGCCGCTGTTCACTCCCCTGTTCACTATGGAAGCCGCTCTTCATTCCCCTGTACACTCTGGAAGCCGCTCTTCATTCCCCTGTTCACTCTGGAAGCCGCTCTTCATTCCCCTGCTCACTCTGGCAGCCGCTGTTCACCCCCCTGTTCACTCTGGAAGCCGCTCTTCATTCCCCTGCTCACTCTGGAAGCCGCTCTTCATTCCCCTGTTCACTCTGGAAGCCGCTCTTCATTCTCCTGTTCACTCTGGAAGACGCTCTTCACTCCCCTGCTCACTCTGGTAGCCGCTCTTCATTCCCCTGTTCACTCTGGAAGCCGCTCTTCATTCCCCTGCTCACTCTGGCAGCCGCTGTTCACCCCCCTGTTCACTCTGGAAGCCGCTCTTCATTCCCCTGCTCACTCTGGAAGCCGCTCTTCATTCCCCTGTTCACTCTGGAAGCCGCTGTTCATTCCCCTGCTCACTCTGGCAGCCGCTGTTCATTCCCCTGCTCAGTCTGGAAGCCGCTGTTCACTCCCCTGCTCACTCTGGCAGCCGCTGTTCACCCCCCTGTTCACTCTGGCAGCCACTCTTCTCTCCCCTGTTCACTCTGGCAGCCACTCTTCACTCCCCTGCTCACTCTGGCAGCCGCTGTTCACTCCCCTGCTCACTCTGGAAGCCGCTGTTCATTCCCCTGCTCACTCTGGAAGCCGCTCTTCATTCCCCTGCTCACTCTGGAAGCCACTCTTCATTCCCCTGTTCATTCTGGAAGCCGCTCTTCATTCCCCTGTTCACTCTGGAAGCCGCTCTTCATTCCCCTGTTCACTCTGGAAGCCGCTGTTCACTCCCCTGTTCACTCTGGAAGCCGCTCTTCATTCCCCTGTTCACTCTGGCAGCCGCTCTTCACTCCCCTGCTCACTCTGGCAGCCACTCTTCACTCCCCTGCTCACTGTGGCAGCCACTCTTCACTCCCCTGCTCACTCTGGCAGCCACTCTTCATTCCCCTGTTCACTCTGATAGCCACTCCTCGATCCCCTGCTCACTCTGGCAGCCGCTCTTCACTCCACTGCTCACTCTGGCAGCCGCTCTTCACTCCCCTGTTCACTCTGGAAGCCGCTCTTCATTCTCCTGTTCACTCTGGCAGCCGCTGTTCACTCCCTTGCTCACTCTGGCAGCCACTCTTCACTCCCCTGCTCACTCTGGCAGCTGCTCTTCACTCCCCTGTTCACTCTGGCAGCCACTCTTCGATCCCCTACACACTCTGGCAGCCACTCTTCACTCCCCTGCTCACTCTGGTAGCCACTCCTCGATCCCCTGCTCACTCTGGCAACCACTCTTCACTCCCCTGTTCACTCTGGCAGCCACTCTTCGATCCCCTACACACTCTGGCAGCCACTCTTCACTCCCCTGCTCACTCTGGTAGCCACTCCTCGATCCCCTGTTCACTCTGGCAGCCGCTGTTCACTCCCCTGTTCACTCTGGAAGCCGCGCTTCATCCCCCTGTTCACTCTGGAAGCCACTCTTCACTCCCCTGTTCACTCTGGCAGCCGCTCTTCACTCCCCTGTTCACTCTGGAAGCCGCTCTTCATTCCCCTGTTCACTCTGGAAGCCGCTCTTCATTCCCCTGCTCACTCTGGAAGCCGCTCTTCATTCCCCTGCTCACTCTGGAAGCCGCTCTTCATTCCCCTGTTCACTCTGGAAGCCGCTCTTCATTCCCCTGTTCACTCTGGAAGCCACTCTTCACTCCCCTGCTCACTCTGATAGCCGTTCCTCGAACCCCTGCTCACTCTGGCAGCCGGTCTTCAATCCCCTGCTCACTCTGGCTGCCGCTGTTCACTCCCCTGCTCACTCTGGAAGCCGCTCTTCACTCCCCTGTTCACTCTGGAAGCCGCTGTTCATTCCCCTGTTGACTCTGGCAGCCGCTGTTCACTCCCTTGCTCACTCTGGCAACCACTCTTCTCTCCCTTGCTCACTCTGGCAGCTGCTGTTCACTCCGCTGCTCACTCTGGCAGCCGCTCTTCAGTCCCCTGCTCACTCTGGTAGCCACTCCTCGATCCCCTGCTCACTCTGGCAACCACTCTTCACTCCCCTGTTCACTCTGGCAACCACTCTTCTCTCCCCTGCTCACTCTGGCAGCTGCTCTTCACTCCCCTGTTCACTCTGGCAGCCACTCGTCGATCCCCTACACACTCTGGCAGCCACTCTTCACTCCCCTGCTCACACTGGTAGCCACACCTCGATCCCCTGCTCACTCTGGCAACCACTCTTCACTCCCCTGTTCACTCTGGCAGCCGCTCTTCACTCCCCTGTTCACTCTGGCAGCCGCTGTTCACTCCCCTACACACTCTGGCAGCCACTCTTCACTCCCCTGTTCACTCTGGCAGCCGCTCTTCACTCCCCTGTTCACTCTGGCAGCATCTCCTCTCTCCCCTACACACTCTGGCAGCCGCTGTTCACTCCCCTGCTCACTCTGGCAGCCGCTGTTCACTCCCCTGCTCACTCTGGCAGCCGCTGTTCACTCCCCAACACACTCTGGCAGCCGCTCTTCACTCCCCTGTTCACTCTGGCAGCCGCTGTTCACTCCCCAACACACTCTGGCAGCCGCTCTTCACTCCCCTGTTCACTCTGGCAGCCGCTGTTCACTCCCCTACACACTCTGGCAGCCACTCTTTACTCCCCTACACACTCTGGCAGCCGCTCTTCACTCCCCTGTTCACTCTGGAAGCCGCTCTTTATTCCCCTGCTCACTCTGGCAGCCGCTGTTCACCCCCCTGCTCACTCTGGAAGCCGCTGTTCATTCCCCTGCTCACTCTGGTAGCCACTCTTCACCCCCTGTTCACTCTGGAAGCCGCTCTTCACTCCCCTGTTCACTCTGGAAGCCGCTCTTCATTCCCCTGTTCACTCTGGCAGCCGCTGTTCACCACCCTGTTCACTCTGGAAGTCGATCTTCATTCCCCTGTTCATTCTGGAAGCCGCTCTTCATTCCCCTGCTCACTCTGGCAGCCGCTGTTCACCACCCTGTTCACTCTGGAAGCCGCTCTTCATTCCCCTGTTTACTCTGGAAGCTGCTCTTCATTCCCCTGTTCACTCTGGAAGCCGCTCTTCATTCCCCTGTTCACTCTGGCAGCCGCTCTTTATTCCCCTGTTCACTCTGGAAGCCGCTCTTCATTTCCCTGTTCACTCTGGAAGCCGCTCTTCATTCCCCTGTTCACTCTGGAAGCCGCTCTTCATTCCCCTGTTCACTCTGGAAGCCGCTCTTCATTCCCCTGCTCACTCTGGCAGCCGCTGTTCACCACCCTGTTCACTCTGGAAGCCGCTCTTCACTCCCCTGTTCACTCTGGAAGCCGCTCTTTATTCCCCTGCTCACTCTGGCAGCCGCTGTTCACCCCCCTGCTCACTCTGGAAGCCGCTGTTCATTCCCCTGCTCACTCTGGTAGCCACTCTTCACCCCCTGTTCACTCTGGAAGCCGCTCTTCACTCCCCTGTTCACTCTGGAAGCCGCTCTTCATTCCCCTGTTCACTCTGGCAGCCGCTGTTCACCACCCTGTTCACTCTGGAAGTCGATCTTCATTCCCCTGTTCATTCTGGAAGCCGCTCTTCATTCCCCTGCTCACTCTGGCAGCCGCTGTTCACCACCCTGTTCACTCTGGAAGCCGCTGTTCATTCCCCTGTTTACTCTGGAAGCCGCTCTTCATTCCCCTGTTCACTCTGGAAGCCGCTCTTCATTCCCCTGTTCACTCTGGCAGCCGCTGTTCATTCCCCTGTTCACTCTGGCAGCCGCTGTTCATTCCTCCTGTTTACTCTGGAAGCCGCTCTTTATTCCCCTGTTCACTCTGGAAGCCGCTCTTCATTCCCCTGTTCACTCTGGAAACCGCTCTTCATTCCCCTGTTCACTCTGGAAGCCGCTCTTCATTCCCCTGTTCACTCTGGAAGCCGCTCTTCATTCCCCTGCTCACTCTGGCAGCCGCTGTTCACCACCCTGTTCACTCTGGAAGCCGCTCTTCATTCCCCTGTTCACTCTGGAAGCCGCTCTTCATTCCCCTGTTCACTCTGGAAGCCGCTCTTCATTCCCCTGTTCACTCTGGAAGCCGCTCTTCATTCCCCTGTTCACTCTGGAAGCCGCTCTTCATTCCCCTGTTCACTCTGGCAGCAGCTCTTCATTCCCCTGTTCACTCTGGAAGCCGCTCTTCATTCCCCTGCTCACTCTGGCAGCCGCTGTTCACCCCCCTGTTCACTCTGGAAGCTGCTCTTCATTCCCGTGCTCACTCTGGAAGCCGCTCTTCATTTCCCTGTTCACTCTGGCAGCCGCTGTTCACTCCCCTGCTCACTCTGGAAGCCGCTCTTCACTCCCCTGTTCACTCTGGCAGCCGCTCTTCATTCCCCTGCTCACTCTGGCAGCCGCTGTTCACTCCCCTGTTCACTATGGAAGCCGCTCTTCATTCCCCTGTACACTCTGGAAGCCGCTCTTCATTCCCCTGTTCACTCTGGAAGCCGCTCTTCATTCCCCTGCTCACTCTGGCAGCCGCTGTTCACCCCCCTGTTCACTCTGGAAGCCGCTCTTCATTCCCCTGCTCACTCTGGAAGCCGCTCTTCATTCCCCTGTTCACTCTGGAAGCCGCTCTTCATTCTCCTGTTCACTCTGGAAGCCGCTCTTCACTCCCCTGCTCACTCTGGTAGCCGCTCTTCATTCCCCTGTTCACTCTGGAAGCCGCTCTTCATTCCCCTGCTCACTCTGGCAGCCGCTGTTCACCCCCCTGTTCACTCTGGAAGCCGCTCTTCATTCCCCTGCTCACTCTGGAAGCCGCTCTTCATTCCCCTGTTCACTCTGGAAGCCGCTGTTCATTCCCCTGCTCACTCTGGCAGCCGCTGTTCATTCCCCTGCTCAGTCTGGAAGCCGCTGTTCACTCCCCTGCTCACTCTGGCAGCCGCTGTTCACCCCCCTGTTCACTCTGGCAGCCACTCTTCTCTCCCCTGTTCACTCTGGCAGCCACTCTTCACTCCCCTGCTCACTCTGGCAGCCGCTGTTCACTCCCCTGCTCACTCTGGAAGCCGCTGTTCATTCCCCTGCTCACTCTGGAAGCCGCTCTTCATTCCCCTGCTCACTCTGGAAGCCACTCTTCATTCCCCTGTTCATTCTGGAAGCCGCTCTTCATTCCCCTGTTCACTCTGGAAGCCGCTCTTCATTCCCCTGTTCACTCTGGAAGCCGCTGTTCACTCCCCTGTTCACTCTGGAAGCCGCTCTTCATTCCCCTGTTCACTCTGGCAGCCGCTCTTCACTCCCCTGCTCACTCTGGCAGCCACTCTTCACTCCCCTGCTCACTGTGGCAGCCACTCTTCACTCCCCTGCTCACTCTGGCAGCCACTCTTCATTCCCCTGTTCACTCTGATAGCCACTCCTCGATCCCCTGCTCACTCTGGCAGCCGCTCTTCACTCCACTGCTCACTCTGGCAGCTGCTCTTCACTCCCCTGTTCACTCTGGAAGCCGCTCTTCATTCTCCTGTTCACTCTGGCAGCCGCTGTTCACTCCCTTGCTCACTCTGGCAGCCACTCTTCACTCCCCTGCTCACTCTGGCAGCTGCTCTTCACTCCCCTGTTCACTCTGGCAGCCACTCTTCGATCCCCTACACACTCTGGCAGCCACTCTTCACTCCCCTGCTCACTCTGGTAGCCACTCCTCGATCCCCTGCTCACTCTGGCAACCACTCTTCACTCCCCTGTTCACTCTGGCAGCCACTCTTCGATCCCCTACACACTCTGGCAGCCACTCTTCACTCCCCTGCTCACTCTGGTAGCCACTCCTCGATCCCCTGTTCACTCTGGCAGCCGCTGTTCACTCCCCTGTTCACTCTGGAAGCCGCGCTTCATCCCCCTGTTCACTCTGGAAGCCACTCTTCACTCCCCTGTTCACTCTGGCAGCCGCTCTTCACTCCCCTGTTCACTCTGGAAGCCGCTCTTCATTCCCCTGTTCACTCTGGAAGCCGCTCTTCATTCCCCTGCTCACTCTGGAAGCCGCTCTTCATTCCCCTGCTCACTCTGGAAGCCGCTCTTCATTCCCCTGTTCACTCTGGAAGCCGCTCTTCATTCCCCTGTTCACTCTGGAAGCCACTCTTCACTCCCCTGCTCACTCTGATAGCCGTTCCTCGAACCCCTGCTCACTCTGGCAGCCGGTCTTCAATCCCCTGCTCACTCTGGCTGCCGCTGTTCACTCCCCTGCTCACTCTGGAAGCCGCTCTTCACTCCCCTGTTCACTCTGGAAGCCGCTGTTCATTCCCCTGTTGACTCTGGCAGCCGCTGTTCACTCCCTTGCTCACTCTGGCAACCACTCTTCTCTCCCTTGCTCACTCTGGCAGCTGCTCTTCACTCCCCTGTTCACTCTGGCAGCCACTCTTCGATCCCCTACACACTCTGGAAGCCGCTGTTCACTCCCCTACACACTCTGGCAGCCACTCTTCACTCCCCTGTTCACTCTGGCAGCCGCTGTTCACTCCCCTGTTCACTCTGGCAGCCTCTCCTCTCTCCCCTACACACTCTGGCAGCCGCTGTTCACTCCCCTGCTCACTCTGGCAGCCGCTGTTCACTCCGCTGCTCACTCTGGCAGCCGCTCTTCAGTCCCCTGCTCACTCTGGTAGCCACTCCTCGATCCCCTGCTCACTCTGGCAACCACTCTTCACTCCCCTGTTCACTCTGGCAACCACTCTTCTCTCCCCTGCTCACTCTGGCAGCTGCTCTTCACTCCCCTGTTCACTCTGGCAGCCACTCGTCGATCCCCTACACACTCTGGCAGCCACTCTTCACTCCCCTGCTCACACTGGTAGCCACTCCTCGATCCCCTGCTCACTCTGGCAACCACTCTTCACTCCCCTGTTCACTCTGGCAGCCGCTCTTCACTCCCCTGTTCACTCTGGCAGCCGCTGTTCACTCCCCTACACACTCTGGCAGCCACTCTTCACTCCCCTGTTCACTCTGGCAGCCGCTCTTCACTCCCCTGTTCACTCTGGCAGCATCTCCTCTCTCCCCTACACACTCTGGCAGCCGCTGTTCACTCCCCTGCTCACTCTGGCAGCCGCTGTTCACTCCCCTGCTCACTCTGGCAGCCGCTGTTCACTCCCCAACACACTCTGGCAGCCGCTCTTCACTCCCCTGTTCACTCTGGCAGCCGCTGTTCACTCCCCAACACACTCTGGCAGCCGCTCTTCACTCCCCTGTTCACTCTGGCAGCCGCTGTTCACTCCCCTACACACTCTGGCAGCCACTCTTTACTCCCCTACACACTCTGGCAGCCGCTCTTCACTCCCCTGTTCACTCTGGAAGCCGCTCTTTATTCCCCTGCTCACTCTGGCAGCCGCTGTTCACCCCCCTGCTCACTCTGGAAGCCGCTGTTCATTCCCCTGCTCACTCTGGTAGCCACTCTTCACCCCCTGTTCACTCTGGAAGCCGCTCTTCACTCCCCTGTTCACTCTGGAAGCCGCTCTTCATTCCCCTGTTCACTCTGGCAGCCGCTGTTCACCACCCTGTTCACTCTGGAAGTCGATCTTCATTCCCCTGTTCATTCTGGAAGCCGCTCTTCATTCCCCTGCTCACTCTGGCAGCCGCTGTTCACCACCCTGTTCACTCTGGAAGCCGCTCTTCATTCCCCTGTTTACTCTGGAAGCTGCTCTTCATTCCCCTGTTCACTCTGGAAGCCGCTCTTCATTCCCCTGTTCACTCTGGCAGCCGCTCTTTATTCCCCTGTTCACTCTGGAAGCCGCTCTTCATTTCCCTGTTCACTCTGGAAGCCGCTCTTCATTCCCCTGTTCACTCTGGAAGCCGCTCTTCATTCCCCTGTTCACTCTGGAAGCCGCTCTTCATTCCCCTGCTCACTCTGGCAGCCGCTGTTCACCACCCTGTTCACTCTGGAAGCCGCTCTTCACTCCCCTGTTCACTCTGGAAGCCGCTCTTTATTCCCCTGCTCACTCTGGCAGCCGCTGTTCACCCCCCTGCTCACTCTGGAAGCCGCTGTTCATTCCCCTGCTCACTCTGGTAGCCACTCTTCACCCCCTGTTCACTCTGGAAGCCGCTCTTCACTCCCCTGTTCACTCTGGAAGCCGCTCTTCATTCCCCTGTTCACTCTGGCAGCCGCTGTTCACCACCCTGTTCACTCTGGAAGTCGATCTTCATTCCCCTGTTCATTCTGGAAGCCGCTCTTCATTCCCCTGCTCACTCTGGCAGCCGCTGTTCACCACCCTGTTCACTCTGGAAGCCGCTCTTCATTCCCCTGTTTACTCTGGAAGCCGCTCTTCATTCCCCTGTTCACTCTGGAAGCCGCTCTTCATTCCCCTGTTCACTCTGGCAGCCGCTGTTCATTCCCCTGTTCACTCTGGCAGCCGCTGTTCATTCCTCCTGTTTACTCTGGAAGCCGCTCTTTATTCCCCTGTTCACTCTGGAAGCCGCTCTTCATTCCCCTGTTCACTCTGGAAGCCGCTCTTCATTCCCCTGTTCACTCTGGAAGCCGCTCTTCATTCCCCTGTTCACTCTGGAAGCCGCTCTTCATTCCCCTGCTCACTCTGGCAGCCGCTGTTCACCACCCTGTTCACTCTGGAAGCCGCTCTTCATTCCCCTGTTCACTCTGGAAGCCGCTCTTCATTCCCCTGTTCACTCTGGAAGCCGCTCTTCATTCCCCTGTTCACTCTGGAAGCCGCTCTTCATTCCCCTGTTCACTCTGGAAGCCGCTCTTCATTCCCCTGTTCACTCTGGCAGCAGCTCTTCATTCCCCTGTTCACTCTGGAAGCCGCTCTTCATTCCCCTGCTCACTCTGGCAGCCGCTGTTCACCCCCCTGTTCACTCTGGAAGCTGCTCTTCATTCCCGTGCTCACTCTGGAAGCCGCTCTTCATTTCCCTGTTCACTCTGGCAGCCGCTGTTCACTCCCCTGCTCACTCTGGAAGCCGCTCTTCACTCCCCTGTTCACTCTGGCAGCCGCTCTTCATTCCCCTGCTCACTCTGGCAGCCGCTGTTCACTCCCCTGTTCACTATGGAAGCCGCTCTTCATTCCCCTGTACACTCTGGAAGCCGCTCTTCATTCCCCTGTTCACTCTGGAAGCCGCTCTTCATTCCCCTGCTCACTCTGGCAGCCGCTGTTCACCCCCCTGTTCACTCTGGAAGCCGCTCTTCATTCCCCTGCTCACTCTGGAAGCCGCTCTTCATTCCCCTGTTCACTCTGGAAGCCGCTCTTCATTCTCCTGTTCACTCTGGAAGACGCTCTTCACTCCCCTGCTCACTCTGGTAGCCGCTCTTCATTCCCCTGTTCACTCTGGAAGCCGCTCTTCATTCCCCTGCTCACTCTGGCAGCCGCTGTTCACCCCCCTGTTCACTCTGGAAGCCGCTCTTCATTCCCCTGCTCACTCTGGAAGCCGCTCTTCATTCCCCTGTTCACTCTGGAAGCCGCTGTTCATTCCCCTGCTCACTCTGGCAGCCGCTGTTCATTCCCCTGCTCAGTCTGGAAGCCGCTGTTCACTCCCCTGCTCACTCTGGCAGCCGCTGTTCACCCCCCTGTTCACTCTGGCAGCCACTCTTCTCTCCCCTGTTCACTCTGGCAGCCACTCTTCACTCCCCTGCTCACTCTGGCAGCCGCTGTTCACTCCCCTGCTCACTCTGGAAGCCGCTGTTCATTCCCCTGCTCACTCTGGAAGCCGCTCTTCATTCCCCTGCTCACTCTGGAAGCCACTCTTCATTCCCCTGTTCATTCTGGAAGCCGCTCTTCATTCCCCTGTTCACTCTGGAAGCCGCTCTTCATTCCCCTGTTCACTCTGGAAGCCGCTGTTCACTCCCCTGTTCACTCTGGAAGCCGCTCTTCATTCCCCTGTTCACTCTGGCAGCCGCTCTTCACTCCCCTGCTCACTCTGGCAGCCACTCTTCACTCCCCTGCTCACTGTGGCAGCCACTCTTCACTCCCCTGCTCACTCTGGCAGCCACTCTTCATTCCCCTGTTCACTCTGATAGCCACTCCTCGATCCCCTGCTCACTCTGGCAGCCGCTCTTCACTCCACTGCTCACTCTGGCAGCCGCTCTTCACTCCCCTGTTCACTCTGGAAGCCGCTCTTCATTCTCCTGTTCACTCTGGCAGCCGCTGTTCACTCCCTTGCTCACTCTGGCAGCCACTCTTCACTCCCCTGCTCACTCTGGCAGCTGCTCTTCACTCCCCTGTTCACTCTGGCAGCCACTCTTCGATCCCCTACACACTCTGGCAGCCACTCTTCACTCCCCTGCTCACTCTGGTAGCCACTCCTCGATCCCCTGCTCACTCTGGCAACCACTCTTCACTCCCCTGTTCACTCTGGCAGCCACTCTTCGATCCCCTACACACTCTGGCAGCCACTCTTCACTCCCCTGCTCACTCTGGTAGCCACTCCTCGATCCCCTGTTCACTCTGGCAGCCGCTGTTCACTCCCCTGTTCACTCTGGAAGCCGCGCTTCATCCCCCTGTTCACTCTGGAAGCCACTCTTCACTCCCCTGTTCACTCTGGCAGCCGCTCTTCACTCCCCTGTTCACTCTGGAAGCCGCTCTTCATTCCCCTGTTCACTCTGGAAGCCGCTCTTCATTCCCCTGCTCACTCTGGAAGCCGCTCTTCATTCCCCTGCTCACTCTGGAAGCCGCTCTTCATTCCCCTGTTCACTCTGGAAGCCGCTCTTCATTCCCCTGTTCACTCTGGAAGCCACTCTTCACTCCCCTGCTCACTCTGATAGCCGTTCCTCGAACCCCTGCTCACTCTGGCAGCCGGTCTTCAATCCCCTGCTCACTCTGGCTGCCGCTGTTCACTCCCCTGCTCACTCTGGAAGCCGCTCTTCACTCCCCTGTTCACTCTGGAAGCCGCTGTTCATTCCCCTGTTGACTCTGGCAGCCGCTGTTCACTCCCTTGCTCACTCTGGCAACCACTCTTCTCTCCCTTGCTCACTCTGGCAGCTGCTGTTCACTCCGCTGCTCACTCTGGCAGCCGCTCTTCAGTCCCCTGCTCACTCTGGTAGCCACTCCTCGATCCCCTGCTCACTCTGGCAACCACTCTTCACTCCCCTGTTCACTCTGGCAACCACTCTTCTCTCCCCTGCTCACTCTGGCAGCTGCTCTTCACTCCCCTGTTCACTCTGGCAGCCACTCGTCGATCCCCTACACACTCTGGCAGCCACTCTTCACTCCCCTGCTCACACTGGTAGCCACACCTCGATCCCCTGCTCACTCTGGCAACCACTCTTCACTCCCCTGTTCACTCTGGCAGCCGCTCTTCACTCCCCTGTTCACTCTGGCAGCCGCTGTTCACTCCCCTACACACTCTGGCAGCCACTCTTCACTCCCCTGTTCACTCTGGCAGCCGCTCTTCACTCCCCTGTTCACTCTGGCAGCATCTCCTCTCTCCCCTACACACTCTGGCAGCCGCTGTTCACTCCCCTGCTCACTCTGGCAGCCGCTGTTCACTCCCCTGCTCACTCTGGCAGCCGCTGTTCACTCCCCAACACACTCTGGCAGCCGCTCTTCACTCCCCTGTTCACTCTGGCAGCCGCTGTTCACTCCCCAACACACTCTGGCAGCCGCTCTTCACTCCCCTGTTCACTCTGGCAGCCGCTGTTCACTCCCCTACACACTCTGGCAGCCACTCTTTACTCCCCTACACACTCTGGCAGCCGCTCTTCACTCCCCTGTTCACTCTGGAAGCCGCTCTTTATTCCCCTGCTCACTCTGGCAGCCGCTGTTCACCCCCCTGCTCACTCTGGAAGCCGCTGTTCATTCCCCTGCTCACTCTGGTAGCCACTCTTCACCCCCTGTTCACTCTGGAAGCCGCTCTTCACTCCCCTGTTCACTCTGGAAGCCGCTCTTCATTCCCCTGTTCACTCTGGCAGCCGCTGTTCACCACCCTGTTCACTCTGGAAGTCGATCTTCATTCCCCTGTTCATTCTGGAAGCCGCTCTTCATTCCCCTGCTCACTCTGGCAGCCGCTGTTCACCACCCTGTTCACTCTGGAAGCCGCTCTTCATTCCCCTGTTTACTCTGGAAGCTGCTCTTCATTCCCCTGTTCACTCTGGAAGCCGCTCTTCATTCCCCTGTTCACTCTGGCAGCCGCTCTTTATTCCCCTGTTCACTCTGGAAGCCGCTCTTCATTTCCCTGTTCACTCTGGAAGCCGCTCTTCATTCCCCTGTTCACTCTGGAAGCCGCTCTTCATTCCCCTGTTCACTCTGGAAGCCGCTCTTCATTCCCCTGCTCACTCTGGCAGCCGCTGTTCACCACCCTGTTCACTCTGGAAGCCGCTCTTCACTCCCCTGTTCACTCTGGAAGCCGCTCTTTATTCCCCTGCTCACTCTGGCAGCCGCTGTTCACCCCCCTGCTCACTCTGGAAGCCGCTGTTCATTCCCCTGCTCACTCTGGTAGCCACTCTTCACCCCCTGTTCACTCTGGAAGCCGCTCTTCACTCCCCTGTTCACTCTGGAAGCCGCTCTTCATTCCCCTGTTCACTCTGGCAGCCGCTGTTCACCACCCTGTTCACTCTGGAAGTCGATCTTCATTCCCCTGTTCATTCTGGAAGCCGCTCTTCATTCCCCTGCTCACTCTGGCAGCCGCTGTTCACCACCCTGTTCACTCTGGAAGCCGCTGTTCATTCCCCTGTTTACTCTGGAAGCCGCTCTTCATTCCCCTGTTCACTCTGGAAGCCGCTCTTCATTCCCCTGTTCACTCTGGCAGCCGCTGTTCATTCCCCTGTTCACTCTGGCAGCCGCTGTTCATTCCTCCTGTTTACTCTGGAAGCCGCTCTTTATTCCCCTGTTCACTCTGGAAGCCGCTCTTCATTCCCCTGTTCACTCTGGAAACCGCTCTTCATTCCCCTGTTCACTCTGGAAGCCGCTCTTCATTCCCCTGTTCACTCTGGAAGCCGCTCTTCATTCCCCTGCTCACTCTGGCAGCCGCTGTTCACCACCCTGTTCACTCTGGAAGCCGCTCTTCATTCCCCTGTTCACTCTGGAAGCCGCTCTTCATTCCCCTGTTCACTCTGGAAGCCGCTCTTCATTCCCCTGTTCACTCTGGAAGCCGCTCTTCATTCCCCTGTTCACTCTGGAAGCCGCTCTTCATTCCCCTGTTCACTCTGGCAGCAGCTCTTCATTCCCCTGTTCACTCTGGAAGCCGCTCTTCATTCCCCTGCTCACTCTGGCAGCCGCTGTTCACCCCCCTGTTCACTCTGGAAGCTGCTCTTCATTCCCGTGCTCACTCTGGAAGCCGCTCTTCATTTCCCTGTTCACTCTGGCAGCCGCTGTTCACTCCCCTGCTCACTCTGGAAGCCGCTCTTCACTCCCCTGTTCACTCTGGCAGCCGCTCTTCATTCCCCTGCTCACTCTGGCAGCCGCTGTTCACTCCCCTGTTCACTATGGAAGCCGCTCTTCATTCCCCTGTACACTCTGGAAGCCGCTCTTCATTCCCCTGTTCACTCTGGAAGCCGCTCTTCATTCCCCTGCTCACTCTGGCAGCCGCTGTTCACCCCCCTGTTCACTCTGGAAGCCGCTCTTCATTCCCCTGCTCACTCTGGAAGCCGCTCTTCATTCCCCTGTTCACTCTGGAAGCCGCTCTTCATTCTCCTGTTCACTCTGGAAGCCGCTCTTCACTCCCCTGCTCACTCTGGTAGCCGCTCTTCATTCCCCTGTTCACTCTGGAAGCCGCTCTTCATTCCCCTGCTCACTCTGGCAGCCGCTGTTCACCCCCCTGTTCACTCTGGAAGCCGCTCTTCATTCCCCTGCTCACTCTGGAAGCCGCTCTTCATTCCCCTGTTCACTCTGGAAGCCGCTGTTCATTCCCCTGCTCACTCTGGCAGCCGCTGTTCATTCCCCTGCTCAGTCTGGAAGCCGCTGTTCACTCCCCTGCTCACTCTGGCAGCCGCTGTTCACCCCCCTGTTCACTCTGGCAGCCACTCTTCTCTCCCCTGTTCACTCTGGCAGCCACTCTTCACTCCCCTGCTCACTCTGGCAGCCGCTGTTCACTCCCCTGCTCACTCTGGAAGCCGCTGTTCATTCCCCTGCTCACTCTGGAAGCCGCTCTTCATTCCCCTGCTCACTCTGGAAGCCACTCTTCATTCCCCTGTTCATTCTGGAAGCCGCTCTTCATTCCCCTGTTCACTCTGGAAGCCGCTCTTCATTCCCCTGTTCACTCTGGAAGCCGCTGTTCACTCCCCTGTTCACTCTGGAAGCCGCTCTTCATTCCCCTGTTCACTCTGGCAGCCGCTCTTCACTCCCCTGCTCACTCTGGCAGCCACTCTTCACTCCCCTGCTCACTGTGGCAGCCACTCTTCACTCCCCTGCTCACTCTGGCAGCCACTCTTCATTCCCCTGTTCACTCTGATAGCCACTCCTCGATCCCCTGCTCACTCTGGCAGCCGCTCTTCACTCCACTGCTCACTCTGGCAGCTGCTCTTCACTCCCCTGTTCACTCTGGAAGCCGCTCTTCATTCTCCTGTTCACTCTGGCAGCCGCTGTTCACTCCCTTGCTCACTCTGGCAGCCACTCTTCACTCCCCTGCTCACTCTGGCAGCTGCTCTTCACTCCCCTGTTCACTCTGGCAGCCACTCTTCGATCCCCTACACACTCTGGCAGCCACTCTTCACTCCCCTGCTCACTCTGGTAGCCACTCCTCGATCCCCTGCTCACTCTGGCAACCACTCTTCACTCCCCTGTTCACTCTGGCAGCCACTCTTCGATCCCCTACACACTCTGGCAGCCACTCTTCACTCCCCTGCTCACTCTGGTAGCCACTCCTCGATCCCCTGTTCACTCTGGCAGCCGCTGTTCACTCCCCTGTTCACTCTGGAAGCCGCGCTTCATCCCCCTGTTCACTCTGGAAGCCACTCTTCACTCCCCTGTTCACTCTGGCAGCCGCTCTTCACTCCCCTGTTCACTCTGGAAGCCGCTCTTCATTCCCCTGTTCACTCTGGAAGCCGCTCTTCATTCCCCTGCTCACTCTGGAAGCCGCTCTTCATTCCCCTGCTCACTCTGGAAGCCGCTCTTCATTCCCCTGTTCACTCTGGAAGCCGCTCTTCATTCCCCTGTTCACTCTGGAAGCCACTCTTCACTCCCCTGCTCACTCTGATAGCCGTTCCTCGAACCCCTGCTCACTCTGGCAGCCGGTCTTCAATCCCCTGCTCACTCTGGCTGCCGCTGTTCACTCCCCTGCTCACTCTGGAAGCCGCTCTTCACTCCCCTGTTCACTCTGGAAGCCGCTGTTCATTCCCCTGTTGACTCTGGCAGCCGCTGTTCACTCCCTTGCTCACTCTGGCAACCACTCTTCTCTCCCTTGCTCACTCTGGCAGCTGCTCTTCACTCCCCTGTTCACTCTGGCAGCCACTCTTCGATCCCCTACACACTCTGGAAGCCGCTGTTCACTCCCCTACACACTCTGGCAGCCACTCTTCACTCCCCTGTTCACTCTGGCAGCCGCTGTTCACTCCCCTGTTCACTCTGGCAGCCTCTCCTCTCTCCCCTACACACTCTGGCAGCCGCTGTTCACTCCCCTGCTCACTCTGGCAGCCGCTGTTCACTCCCCAACACACTCTGGCAGCCGCTCTTCACTCCCCTGTTCACTCTGGCAGCCGCTGTTCACTCCACTACACACTCTGGCAGCCGCTGTTCACTCCCCAACGCACTCTGGCAGCCGCTCTTCACTCCCCTGTTCACTCTGGCAGCCGCTGTTCACTCCCCTACACACTCTGGCAGCCACTCTTCACTCCGCTACACACTCTGGCAGCCGCTCTTCACTCCCCTGTTCACTCTGGCAGCCGCTGTTCACTCCCCTGCTCACTCTGGCAGCCACTCTTCACTGCCCTGCTCACTCTGGCAGCCGCTCTTCACTCCCCTGTTCAATCTGGCAGCCACTCTTCACTCCCCTACACACTCTGGCAGCCGCTGTTCACTCCCCTGCTCACTCTGGCAGCCGCTCTTCAGTCCCCTGCTCACTCTGGCAGCTGCTCTTCAGTTGCCTGCTCACTCAGGCAGCCGCTCTTCAGTCCCCTGCTCACTCTGGTAGCCACTCCTCGATCCCCTGCACACTCTGGCAACCACTCTTCACTCCCCTGTTCACTCTGGCAACCACTCTTCTCTCCCCTGCTCACTCTGGCAGCTGCTCTTCACTCCCCTGTTCACTCTGGCAGCCACTCGTCGATCCCCTACACACTCTGGCAGTTACTCTTCACTCCCCTGCTCACTCTGGTAGCCACTCCTCGATCCCCTGCTCACTCTGGCAACCACTCTTCACTCCCCTGTTCACTCTGGCAGCCGCTGTTCACTCCCCTACACACTCTGGCAGCCACTCTTCACTCCCCTGTTCACTCTGGCAGCCGCTCTTCACTCCCCTGTTCACTCTGGCAGCCTCTCCTCTCTCCCCTACACACTCTGGCAGCCGCTGTTCACTCCCCTGCTCACTCTGGCAGCTGCTGTTCACTCCCCTGCTCACTCTGGCAGCCGCTGTTCACTCCCCAACATACTCTGGCAGCCGCTCTTCACTCCCCTGTTCACTCTGGCAGCCGCTGTTCACTCCCCTACACACTCTGGCAGCCGCTGTTCACTCCCCAACACACTCTGGCAGCCGCTCTTCACTCCCCTGTTCACTCTGGCAGCCGCTGTTCACTCCCCTACACACTCTGGCAGCCACTCTTCACTCCCCTACACACTCTGGCAGCCGCTCTTCACTCCCCTGTTCACTCTGGCAGCCGCTGTTCACTCCCCTGCTCACTCTGGCAGCCGCTCTTCACTCCCCTGCTCACTCTGACAGCCGCTCTTCACTCCCCTGTTCACTCTGGCTGCCACTCTTCACTCCCCTACACACTCTGGCAGCCGCTGTTCACTCCCCTGCTCACTCTGGCAGCCGCTCTTCAGTCCCCTGCTCACTCTGGCAGCCGCTGTTCACTCCCCTGCACACTCTGGCAGCCTCTCTTCACTCCCCTGCACACTCTGGCAGCCGCTCTTCAGTCCCCTGCTCACTCTGGTAGCCACTCCTCGATCCCCTGCTCACTCTGGCAACCACTCTTCACTCCCCTGTTCACTCCGGCAGCCGCTGTTCACTCCCTTGCTCACTCTGGCAGCCGCTGTTCACTCCCTTGCTCACTCTGGCAGCCGCTCTTCTCTCCCCTGCTCACTCTGGCAGCTGCTCTTCACTCCCCTACACACTCTGGCAGCCGCTCTTCACTCCCCTACACACTCTGGAAGCCGCTCTTCATTCCCCTGTTCACTCTGGAAGCCGCTCTTCATTCCCCTGCTCACTCTGGCAGCCGCTGTTCACCACCCTGTTCACTCTGGAAGCCGCTCTTCATTCCCCTGTTCACTCTGGAAGCCGCTCTTCATTCCCCTGTTCACTCTGGAAGCCGCTCTTCATTCCCCTGTTCACTCTGGAAGCCGCTCTTCATTCCCCTGTTCACTCTGGAAGCCGCTCTTCATTCCCCTGTTCACTCTGGCAGCAGCTCTTCATTCCCCTGTTCACTCTGGAAGCCGCTCTTCATTCCCCTGCTCACTCTGGCAGCCGCTGTTCACCCCCCTGTTCACTCTGGAAGCTGCTCTTCATTCCCGTGCTCACTCTGGAAGCCGCTCTTCATTTCCCTGTTCACTCTGGCAGCCGCTGTTCACTCCCCTGCTCACTCTGGAAGCCGCTCTTCACTCCCCTGTTCACTCTGGCAGCCGCTCTTCATTCCCCTGCTCACTCTGGCAGCCGCTGTTCACTCCCCTGTTCACTATGGAAGCCGCTCATCATTCCCCTGTACACTCTGGAAGCCGCTCTTCATTCCCCTGTTCACTCTGGAAGCCGCTCTTCATTCCCCTGCTCACTCTGGCAGCCGCTGTTCACCCCCCTGTTCACTCTGGAAGCCGCTCTTCATTCCCCTGCTCACTCTGGAAGCCGCTCTTCATTCCCCTGTTCACTCTGGAAGCCGCTCTTCATTCCCCTGTTCACTCTGGAAGCCGCTCTTCACTCCCCTGCTCACTCTGGTAGCCGCTCTTCATTCCCCTGTTCACTCTGGAAGCCGCTCTTCATTCCCCTGCTCACTCTGGCAGCCGCTGTTCACCCCCCTGTTCACTCTGGAAGCCGCTCTTCATTCCCCTGCTCACTCTGGAAGCCGCTCTTCATTCCCCTGTTCACTCTGGAAGCCGCTGTTCATTCCCCTGCTCACTCTGGCAGCCGCTGTTCATTCCCCTGCTCAGTCTGGAAGCCGCTGTTCACTCCCCTGCTCACTCTGGCAGCCGCTGTTCACCCCCCTGTTCACTCTGGCAGCCACTCTTCTCTCCCCTGTTCACTCTGGCAGCCACTCTTCACTCCCCTGCTCACTCTGGCAGCCGCTGTTCACTCCCCTGCTCACTCTGGAAGCCGCTGTTCATTCCCCTGCTCACTCTGGAAGCCGCTCTTCATTCCCCTGCTCACTCTGGAAGCCACTCTTCATTCCCCTGTTCACTCTGGAAGCCGCTCTTCATTCCCCTGTTCACTCTGGAAGCCGCTCTTCATTCCCCTGTTCACTCTGGAAGCCGCTGTTCACTCCCCTGTTCACTCTGGAAGCCGCTCTTCATTCCCCTGTTCACTCTGGCAGCCGCTCTTCACTCCCCTGCTCACTCTGGCAGCCACTCTTCACTCCCCTGCTCACTGTGGCAGCCACTCTTCACTCCCCTGCTCACTCTGGCAGCCACTCTTCATTCCCCTGTTCACTCTGATAGCCACTCCTCGATCCCCTGCTCACTCTGGCAGCCGCTCTTCACTCCACTGCTCACTCTGGCAGCCGCTCTTCACTCCCCTGTTCACTCTGGAAGCCGCTCTTCATTCTCCTGTTCACTCTGGCAGCCGCTGTTCACTCCCTTGCTCACTCTGGCAGCCACTCTTCACTCCCCTGCTTACTCTGGCAGCTGCTCTTCACTCCCCTGTTCACTCTGGCAGCCACTCTTCGATCCCCTACACACTCTGGCAGCCACTCTTCACTCCCCTGCTCACTCTGGTAGCCACTCCTCGATCCCCTGCTCACTCTGGCAACCACTCTTCACTCCCCTGTTCACTCTGGCAGCCACTCTTCGATCCCCTACACACTCTGGCAGCCACTCTTCACTCCCCTGCTCACTCTGGTAGCCACTCCTCGATCCCCTGTTCACTCTGGCAGCCGCTGTTCACTCCCCTGTTCACTCTGGAAGCCGCGCTTCATCCCCCTGTTCACTCTGGAAGCCACTCTTCACTCCCCTGTTCACTCTGGCAGCCGCTCTTCACTCCCCTGTTCACTCTGGAAGCCGCTCTTCATTCCCCTGTTCACTCTGGAAGCCGCTCTTCATTCCCCTGCTCACTCTGGAAGCCGCTCTTCATTCCCCTGCTCACTCTGGAAGCCGCTCTTCATTCCCCTGTTCACTCTGGAAGCCGCTCTTCATTCCCCTGTTCACTCTGGAAGCCACTCTTCACTCCCCTGCTCACTCTGATAGCCGTTCCTCGAACCCCTGCTCACTCTGGCAGCCGGTCTTCAATCCCCTGCTCACTCTGGCTGCCGCTGTTCACTCCCCTGCTCACTCTGGAAGCCGCTCTTCACTCCCCTGTTCACTCTGGAAGCCGCTCTTCATTCCCCTGCTCACTCTGGAAGCCGCTCTTCATTCCCCTGTTCACTCTGGAAGCCGCTGTTCATTCCCCTGCTCACTCTGGCAGCCGCTGTTCATTCCCCTGCTCAGTCTGGAAGCCGCTGTTCACTCCCCTGCTCACTCTGGCAGCCGCTGTTCACCCCCCTGTTCACTCTGGCAGCCACTCTTCTCTCCCCTGTTCACTCTGGCAGCCACTCTTCACTCCCCTGCTCACTCTGGCAGCCGCTGTTCACTCCCCTGCTCACTCTGGAAGCCGCTGTTCATTCCCCTGCTCACTCTGGAAGCCGCTCTTCATTCCCCTGCTCACTCTGGAAGCCACTCTTCATTCCCCTGTTCACTCTGGAAGCCGCTCTTCATTCCCCTGTTCACTCTGGAAGCCGCTCTTCATTCCCCTGTTCACTCTGGAAGCCGCTGTTCACTCCCCTGTTCACTCTGGAAGCCGCTCTTCATTCCCCTGTTCACTCTGGCAGCCGCTCTTCACTCCCCTGCTCACTCTGGCAGCCACTCTTCACTCCCCTGCTCACTGTGGCAGCCACTCTTCACTCCCCTGCTCACTCTGGCAGCCACTCTTCATTCCCCTGTTCACTCTGATAGCCACTCCTCGATCCCCTGCTCACTCTGGCAGCCGCTCTTCACTCCACTGCTCACTCTGGCAGCCGCTCTTCACTCCCCTGTTCACTCTGGAAGCCGCTCTTCATTCTCCTGTTCACTCTGGCAGCCGCTGTTCACTCCCTTGCTCACTCTCGCAGCCACTCTTCACTCCCCTGCTCACTCTGGCAGCTGCTCTTCACTCCCCTGTTCACTCTGGCAGCCACTCTTCGATCCCCTACACACTCTGGCAGCCACTCTTCACTCCCCTGCTCACTCTGGTAGCCACTCCTCGATCCCCTGTTCACTCTGGCAGCCGCTGTTCACTCCCCTGTTCACTCTGGAAGCCGCGCTTCATCCCCCTGTTCACTCTGGAAGCCACTCTTCACTCCCCTGTTCACTCTGGCAGCCGCTCTTCACTCCCCTGTTCACTCTGGAAGCCGCTCTTCATTCCCCTGTTCACTCTGGAAGCCGCTCTTCATTCCCCTGCTCACTCTGGAAGCCACTCCTCGATCCCCTGTTCACTCTGGCAGCCGCTGTTCACTCCCCTGTTCACTCTGGAAGCCGCGCTTCATCCCCCTGTTCACTCTGGAAGCCACTCTTCACTCCCCTGTTCACTCTGGCAGCCGCTCTTCACTCCCCTGTTCACTCTGGAAGCCGCTCTTCATTCCCCTGTTCACTCTGGAAGCCGCTCTTCATTCCCCTGCTCACTCTGGAAGCCGCTCTTCATTCCCCTGCTCACTCTGGAAGCCGCTCTTCATTCCCCTGTTCACTCTGGAAGCCGCTCTTCATTCCCCTGTTCACTCTGGAAGCCACTCTTCACTCCCCTGCTCACTCTGATAGCCGTTCCTCGAACCCCTGCTCACTCTGGCAGCCGGTCTTCAATCCCCTGCTCACTCTGGCTGCCGCTGTTCACTCCCCTGCTCACTCTGGAAGCCGCTCTTCACTCCCCTGTTCACTCTGGAAGCCGCTCTTCATTCCCCTGTTGACTCTGGCAGCCGCTGTTCACTCCCTTGCTCACTCTGGCAACCACTCTTCTCTCCCCTGCTCACTCTGGCAGCTGCTCTTCACTCCCCTGTTCACTCTGGCAGCCACTCTTCGATCCCCTACACACTCTGGAAGCCGCTGTTCACTCCCCTACACACTCTGGCAGCCACTCTTCACTCCCCTGTTCACTCTGGCAGCCGCTGTTCACTCCCCTGTTCACTCTGGCAGCCTCTCCTCTCTCCCCTACACACTCTGGCAGCCGCTGTTCACTCCCCTGCTCACTCTGGCAGCCGCTGTTCACTCCCCTGCTCACTCTGGCAGCCGCTGTTCACTCCCCAACACACTCTGGCAGCCGCTCTTCACTCCCCTGTTCACTCTGGCAGCCGCTGTTCACTCCACTACACACTCTGGCAGCCGCTGTTCACTCCCCAACGCACTCTGGCAGCCGCTCTTCACTCCCCTGTTCACTCTGGCAGCCGCTGTTCACTCCCCTACACACTCTGGCAGCCACTCTTCACTCCGCTACACACTCTGGCAGCCGCTCTTCACTCCCCTGTTCACTCTGGCAGCCGCTGTTCACTCCCCTGCTCACTCTGGCAGCCACTCTTCACTGCCCTGCTCACTCTGGCAGCCGCTCTTCACTCCCCTGTTCAATCTGGCAGCCACTCTTCACTCCCCTACACACTCTGGCAGCCGCTGTTCACTCCCCTGCTCACTCTGGCAGCCGCTCTTCAGTCCCCTGCTCACTCTGGCAGCTGCTCTTCAGTTGCCTGCTCACTCTGGCAGCCGCTCTTCAGTCCCCTGCTCACTCTGGTAGCCACTCCTCGATCCCCTGCTCACTCTGGCAACCACTCTTCACTCCCCTGTTCACGCTGGCAACCACTCTTCTCTCCCCTGCTCACTCTGGCAGCTGCTCTTCACTCCCCTGTTCACTCTGGCAGCCACTCGTCGATCCCCTACACACTCTGGCAGCCACTCTTCACTCCCCTGCTCACTCTGGTAGCCACTCCTCGATCCCCTGCTCACTCTGGCAACCACTCTTCACTCCCCTGTTCACTCTGGCAGCCGCTGTTCACTCCCCTACACACTCTGGCAGCCACTCTTCACTCCCCTGTTCACTCTGGCAGCCGCTCTTCACTCCCCTGTTCACTCTGGCAGCCTCTCCTCTCTCCCCTACACACTCTGGCAGCCGCTGTTCACTCCCCTGCTCACTCTGGCAGCTGCTGTTCACTCCCCTGCTCACTCTGGCAGCCGCTGTTCACTCCCCAACACACTCTGGCAGCCGCTCTTCACTCCCCTGTTCACTCTGGCAGCCGCTGTTCACTCCCCTACACACTCTGGCAGCCGCTGTTCACTCCCCAACACACTCTGGCAGCCGCTCTTCACTCCCCTGTTCACTCTGGCAGCCGCTGTTCACTCCCCTACACACTCTGGCAGCCACTCTTCACTCCCCTACACACTCTGGCAGCCGCTCTTCACTCCCCTGTTCACTCTGGCAGCCGCTGTTCACTCCCCTGCTCACTCTGGCAGCCGCTCTTCACTCCCCTGCTCACTCTGACAGCCGCTCTTCACTCCCCTGTTCACTCTGGCTGCCACTCTTCACTCCCCTACACACTCTGGCAGCCGCTGTTCACTCCCCTGCTCACTCTGGCAGCCGCTCTTCAGTCCCCTGCTCACTCTGGCAGCCGCTGTTCACTCCCCTGCACACTCTGGCAGCCTCTCTTCACTCCCCTACACACTCTGGCAGCCGCTCTTCACTCCCCTGCTCACTCTGGTAGCCACTCCTCGATCCCCTGCTCACTCTGGCAACCACTCTTCACTCCCCTGTTCACTCTGGCAGCCGCTGTTCACTCCCTTGCTCACTCTGGCAGCCGCTGTTCACTCCCTTGCTCACTCTGGCAGCCGCTCTTCTCTCCCCTGCTCACTCTGGCAGCTGCTCTTCACTCCCCTACACACTCTGGCAGCCGCTCTTCACTCCCCTACACACTCTGGCAGCCGCTCTTCACTCCCCTACACACTCTGGCAGCCGCTCTTCAGTTGCCTGTTCACTCTGGCAGCCGCTCTTCAGTCCCCTGTTCACTCTGGCAGCCACTCTTCACTCCCCTGCTCACTCTGGCAGCTGCTCTTCACTCCCCTACACACTCTGGCAGCCACTCTTCTCTCCCCTGCTCACTCTGGCAGCCGCTCCTCAGTTGCCTGTTCACTCTGGCAGCCGCTCTTCAGTCCCCTGCTCACTCTGGCAACCACTCTTCTCTCCCCTGCTCACTCTGGCAGCTGCTCTTCACTCCCCTGTTCACTCTGGCAGCCACTCGTCGATCCCCTACACACTCGGGCAGCCACTCTTCACTCCCCTGCTCACTCTGGTAGCCACTCCTCGATCCCCTGCTCACTCTGGCAACCACTCTTCACTCCCCTGTTCACTCTGGCAGCCGCTGTTCACTCCCCTACACACTCTGGCAGCCACTCTTCACTCCCCTGTTCACTCTGGCAGCCGCTCTTCACTCCCCTGTTCACTCTGGCAGCCTCTCCTCTCTCCCCTACACACTCTGGCAGCCGCTGTTCACTCCCCTGCTCACTCTGGCAGCTGCTGTTCACTCCCCTGCTCACTCTGGCAGCCGCTGTTCACTCCCCAACACACTCTGGCAGCCGCTCTTCACTCCCCTGTTCACTCTGGCAGCCGCTGTTCACTCCCCTACACACTCTGGCAGCCGCTGTTCACTCCCCAACACACTCTGGCAGCCGCTCTTCACTCCCCTGTTCACTCTGGCAGCCGCTGTTCACTCCCCTACACACTCTGGCAGCCACTCTTCACTCCCCTACACACTCTGGCAGCCGCTCTTCACTCCCCTGTTCACTCTGGCAGCCGCTGTTCACTCCCCTGCTCACTCTGGCAGCCGCTCTTCACTCCCCTGCTCACTCTGGCAGCCGCTCTTCACTCCCCTGTTCACTCTGGCTGCCACTCTTCACTCCCCTACACACTCTGGCAGCCGCTGTTCACTCCCCTGCTCACTCTGGCAGCCGCTCTTCAGTCCCCTGCTCACTCTGGCAGCCGCTCTTCACTCCCCTGTTCACTCTGGCAGCCGCTGTTCACTCCACTACACACTCTGGCAGCCGCTCTTCAGTCCCCTGCTCACTCTGGCAGCCGCTCTTCACTCCCCTGTTCACTCTGGCAGCCGCTGTTCACTCCCCTACACACTCTGGCAGCCACTCTTCACTCCGCTACACACTCTGGCAGCCGCTCTTCACTCCCCTGTTCACTCTGGCAGCCGCTGTTCACTCCCCTGCTCACTCTGGCAGCCACTCTTCACTGCCCTGCTCACTCTGGCAGCCGCTCTTCACTCCCCTGTTCAATCTGGCAGCCACTCTTCACTCCCCTACACACTCTGGCAGCCGCTGTTCACTCCCCTGCTCACTCTGGCAGCCGCTCTTCAGTCCCCTGCTCACTCTGGCAGCTGCTCTTCAGTTGCCTGCTCACTCTGGCAGCCGCTCTTCAGTCCCCTGCTCACTCTGGTAGCCACTCCTCGATCCCCTGCTCACTCTGGCAACCACTCTTCACTCCCCTGTTCACTCTGGCAACCACTCTTCTCTCCCCTGCTCACTCTGGCAGCTGCTCTTCACTCCCCTGTTCACTCTGGCAGCCACTCGTCGATCCCCTACACACTCTGGCAGCCACTCTTCACTCCCCTGCTCACTCTGGTAGCCACTCCTCGATCCCCTGCTCACTCTGGCAACCACTCTTCACTCCCCTGTTCACTCTGGCAGCCGCTGTTCACTCCCCTACACACTCTGGCAGCCACTCTTCACTCCCCTGTTCACTCTGGAAGCCGCTCTTCATTCCCCTGTTCACTCTGGAAGCCGCTCTTCATTCCCCTGCTCACTCTGGAAGCCGCTCTTCATTCCCCTGCTCACTCTGGAAGCCGCTCTTCATTCCCCTGTTCACTCTGGAAGCCGCTCTTCATTCCCCTGTTCACTCTGGAAGCCACTCTTCACTCCCCTGCTCACTCTGATAGCCGTTCCTCGAACCCCTGCTCACTCTGGCAGCCGGTCTTCAATCCCCTGCTCACTCTGGCTGCCGCTGTTCACTCCCCTGCTCACTCTGGAAGCCGCTCTTCACTCCCCTGTTCACTCTGGAAGCCGCTCTTCATTCCCCTGCTCACTCTGGAAGCCGCTCTTCATTCCCCTGTTCACTCTGGAAGCCGCTGTTCATTCCCCTGCTCACTCTGGCAGCCGCTGTTCATTCCCCTGCTCAGTCTGGAAGCCGCTGTTCACTCCCCTGCTCACTCTGGCAGCCGCTGTTCACCCCCCTGTTCACTCTGGCAGCCACTCTTCTCTCCCCTGTTCACTCTGGCAGCTGCTCTTCACTCCCCTACACACTCTGGCAGCCACTCTTCTCTCCCCTGCTCACTCTGGCAGCCGCTCCTCAGTTGCCTGTTCACTCTGGCAGCCGCTCTTCAGTCCCCTGCTCACTCTGGCAACCACTCTTCTCTCCCCTGCTCACTCTGGCAGCTGCTCTTCACTCCCCTGTTCACTCTGGCAGCCACTCGTCGATCCCCTACACACTCGGGCAGCCACTCTTCACTCCCCTGCTCACTCTGGTAGCCACTCCTCGATCCCCTGCTCACTCTGGCAACCACTCTTCACTCCCCTGTTCACTCTGGCAGCCGCTGTTCACTCCCCTACACACTCTGGCAGCCACTCTTCACTCCCCTGTTCACTCTGGCAGCCGCTCTTCACTCCCCTGTTCACTCTGGCAGCCTCTCCTCTCTCCCCTACACACTCTGGCAGCCGCTGTTCACTCCCCTGCTCACTCTGGCAGCTGCTGTTCACTCCCCTGCTCACTCTGGCAGCCGCTGTTCACTCCCCAACACACTCTGGCAGCCGCTCTTCACTCCCCTGTTCACTCTGGCAGCCGCTGTTCACTCCCCTACACACTCTGGCAGCCGCTGTTCACTCCCCAACACACTCTGGCAGCCGCTCTTCACTCCCCTGTTCACTCTGGCAGCCGCTGTTCACTCCCCTACACACTCTGGCAGCCACTCTTCACTCCCCTACACACTCTGGCAGCCGCTCTTCACTCCCCTGTTCACTCTGGCAGCCGCTGTTCACTCCCCTGCTCACTCTGGCAGCCGCTCTTCACTCCCCTGCTCACTCTGGCAGCCGCTCTTCACTCCCCTGTTCACTCTGGCTGCCACTCTTCACTCCCCTACACACTCTGGCAGCCGCTGTTCACTCCCCTGCTCACTCTTGCAGCCGCTCTTCAGTCCCCTGCTCACTCTGGCAGCCGCTCTTCACTCCCCTGTTCACTCTGGCAGCCGCTGTTCACTCCACTACACACTCTGGCAGCCGCTGTTCACTCCCCAACGCACTCTGGCAGCCGCTCTTCACTCCCCTGTTCACTCTGGCAGCCGCTGTTCACTCCCCTACACACTCTGGCAGCCACTCTTCACTCCGCTACACACTCTGGCAGCCGCTCTTCACTCCCCTGTTCACTCTGGCAGCCGCTGTTCACTCCCCTGCTCACTCTGGCAGCCACTCTTCACTGCCCTGCTCACTCTGGCAGCCGCTCTTCACTCCCCTGTTCAATCTGGCAGCCACTCTTCACTCCCCTACACACTCTGGCAGCCGCTGTTCACTCCCCTGCTCACTCTGGCAGCCGCTCTTCAGTCCCCTGCTCACTCTGGCAGCTGCTCTTCAGTTGCCTGCTCACTCTGGCAGCCGCTCTTCAGTCCCCTGCTCACTCTGGTAGCCACTCCTCGATCCCCTGCTCACTCTGGCAACCACTCTTCACTCCCCTGTTCACTCTGGCAACCACTCTTCTCTCCCCTGCTCACTCTGGCAGCTGCTCTTCACTCCCCTGTTCACTCTGGCAGCCACTCGTCGATCCCCTACACACTCTGGCAGCCACTCTTCACTCCCCTGCTCACTCTGGTAGCCACTCCTCGATCCCCTGCTCACTCTGGCAACCACTCTTCACTCCCCTGTTCACTCTGGCAGCCGCTGTTCACTCCCCTACACACTCTGGCAGCCACTCTTCACTCCCCTGTTCACTCTGGAAGCCGCTCTTCATTCCCCTGTTCACTCTGGAAGCCGCTCTTCATTCCCCTGCTCACTCTGGAAGCCGCTCTTCATTCCCCTGCTCACTCTGGAAGCCGCTCTTCATTCCCCTGTTCACTCTGGAAGCCGCTCTTCATTCCCCTGTTCACTCTGGAAGCCACTCTTCACTCCCCTGCTCACTCTGATAGCCGTTCCTCGAACCCCTGCTCACTCTGGCAGCCGGTCTTCAATCCCCTGCTCACTCTGGCTGCCGCTGTTCACTCCCCTGCTCACTCTGGAAGCCGCTCTTCACTCCCCTGTTCACTCTGGAAGCCGCTCTTCATTCCCCTGCTCACTCTGGAAGCCGCTCTTCATTCCCCTGTTCACTCTGGAAGCCGCTGTTCATTCCCCTGCTCACTCTGGCAGCCGCTGTTCATTCCCCTGCTCAGTCTGGAAGCCGCTGTTCACTCCCCTGCTCACTCTGGCAGCCGCTGTTCACCCCCCTGTTCACTCTGGCAGCCACTCTTCTCTCCCCTGTTCACTCTGGCAGCCACTCTTCACTCCCCTGCTCACTCTGGCAGCCGCTGTTCACTCCCCTGCTCACTCTGGAAGCCGCTGTTCATTCCCCTGCTCACTCTGGAAGCCGCTCTTCATTCCCCTGCTCACTCTGGAAGCCACTCTTCATTCCCCTGTTCACTCTGGAAGCCGCTCTTCATTCCCCTGTTCACTCTGGAAGCCGCTCTTCATTCCCCTGTTCACTCTGGAAGCCGCTGTTCACTCCCCTGTTCACTCTGGAAGCCGCTCTTCATTCCCCTGTTCACTCTGGCAGCCGCTCTTCACTCCCCTGCTCACTCTGGCAGCCACTCTTCACTCCCCTGCTCACTGTGGCAGCCACTCTTCACTCCCCTGCTCAATCTGGCAGCCACTCTTCATTCCCCTGTTCACTCTGATAGCCACTCCTCGATCCCCTGCTCACTCTGGCAGCCGCTCTTCACTCCACTGCTCACTCTGGCAGCCGCTCTTCACTCCCCTGTTCACTCTGGAAGCCGCTCTTCATTCTCCTGTTCACTCTGGCAGCCGCTGTTCACTCCCTTGCTCACTCTGGCAGCCACTCTTCACTCCCCTGCTCACTCTGGCAGCTGCTCTTCACTCCCCTGTTCACTCTGGCAGCCACTCTTCGATCCCCTACACACTCTGGCAGCCACTCTTCACTCCCCTGCTCACTCTGGTAGTCACTCCTCGATCCCCTGCTCACTCTGGCAACCACTCTTCACTCCCCTGTTCACTCTGGCAGCCACTCTTCGATCCCCTACACACTCTGGCAGCCACTCTTCACTCCCCTGCTCACTCTGGTAGCCACTCCTCGATCCCCTGTTCACTCTGGCAGCCGCTGTTCACTCCCCTGTTCACTCTGGAAGCCGCGCTTCATCCCCCTGTTCACTCTGGAAGCCACTCTTCACTCCCCTGTTCACTCTGGCAGCCGCTCTTCACTCCCCTGTTCATTCTGGAAGCCGCTCTTCATTCCCCTGTTCACTCTGGAAGCCGCTCTTCATTCCCCTGCTCACTCTGGAAGCCGCTCTTCATTCCCCTGCTCACTCTGGAAGCCGCTCTTCATTCCCCTGTTCACTCTGGAAGCCGCTCTTCATTCCCCTGTTCACTCTGGAAGCCACTCTTCACTCCCCTGCTCACTCTGATAGCCGTTCCTCGAACCCCTGCTCACTCTGGCAGCCGGTCTTCAATCCCCTGCTCACTCTGGCTGCCGCTGTTCACTCCCCTGCTCACTCTGGAAGCCGCTCTTCACTCCCCTGTTCACTCTGGAAGCCGCTCTTCATTCCCCTGTTGACTCTGGCAGCCGCTGTTCACTCCCTTGCTCACTCTGGCAACCACTCTTCTCTCCCCTGCTCACTCTGGCAGCTGCTCTTCACTCCCCTGTTCACTCTGGCAGCCACTCTTCGATCCCCTACACACTCTGGAAGCCGCTGTTCACTCCCCTACACACTCTGGCAGCCACTCTTCACTCCCCTGTTCACTCTGGCAGCCGCTGTTCACTCCCCTGTTCACTCTGGCAGCCTCTCCTCTCTCCCCTACACACTCTGGCAGCCGCTGTTCACTCCCCTGCTCACTCTGGCAGCCGCTGTTCACTCCCCTGCTCACTCTGGCAGCCGCTGTTCACTCCCCAACACACTCTGGCAGCCGCTCTTCACTCCCCTGTTCACTCTGGCAGCCGCTGTTCACTCCACTACACACTCTGGCAGCCGCTGTTCACTCCCCAACGCACTCTGGCAGCCGCTCTTCACTCCCCTGTTCACTCTGGCAGCCGCTGTTCACTCCCCTACACACTCTGGCAGCCACTCTTCACTCCGCTACACACTCTGGCAGCCGCTCTTCACTCCCCTGTTCACTCTGGCAGCCGCTGTTCACTCCCCTGCTCACTCTGGCAGCCACTCTTCACTGCCCTGCTCACTCTGGCAGCCGCTCTTCACTCCCCTGTTCAATCTGGCAGCCACTCTTCACTCCCCTACACACTCTGGCAGCCGCTGTTCACTCCCCTGCTCACTCTGGCAGCTGCTCTTCAGTTGCCTGCTCACTCTGGCAGCCGCTCTTCAGTCCCCTGCTCACTCTGGTAGCCACTCCTCGATCCCCTGCTCACTCTGGCAACCACTCTTCACTCCCCTGTTCACTCTGGCAACCACTCTTCTCTCCCCTGCTCACTCTGGCAGCTGCTCTTCACTCCCCTGTTCACTCTGGCAGCCACTCGTCGATCCCTTACACACTCTGGCAGCCACTCTTCACTCCCCTGCTCACTCTGGTAGCCACTCCTCGATCCCCTGCTCACTCTGGCAACCACTCTTCACTCCCCTGTTCACTCTGGCAGCCGCTGTTCACTCCCCTACACACTCTGGCAGCCACTCTTCACTCCCCTGTTCACTCTGGCAGCCGCTCTTCACTCCCCTGTTCACTCTGGCAGCCTCTCCTCTCTCCCCTACACACTCTGGCAGCCGCTGTTCACTCCCCTGCTCACTCTGGCAGCTGCTGTTCACTCCCCTGCTCACTCTGGCAGCCGCTGTTCACTCCCCAACACACTCTGGCAGCCGCTCTTCACTCCCCTGTTCACTCTGGCAGCCGCTGTTCACTCCCCTACACACTCTGGCAGCCGCTGTTCACTCCCCAACACACTCTGGCAGCCGCTCTTCACTCCCCTGTTCACTCTGGCAGCTGCTCTTCACTCCCCTGCTCACTCTGACATGCGCTCTTCACTCCCCTGTTCACTCTGGCTGCCACTCTTCACTCCCCTACACACTCTGGCAGCCGCTGTTCACTCCCCTGCTCACTCTGGCAGCCGCTCTTCAGTCCCCTGCTCACTCTGGCAGCCGCTGTTCACTCCCCTGCACACTCTGGCAGCCTCTCTTCACTCCCCTACACACTCTGGCAGCCGCTCTTCAGTCCCCTGCTCACTCTGGTAGCCACTCCTCGATCCCCTGCTCACTCTGGCAACCACTCTTCACTCCCCTGTTCACTCTGGCAGCCGCTGTTCACTCCCTTGCTCACTCTGGCAGCCGCTGTTCACTCCCTTGCTCACTCTGGCAGCCGCTCTTCTCTCCCCTGCTCACTCTGGCAGCTGCTCTTCACTCCCCTACACACTCTGGCAGCCGCTCTTCACTCCCCTACACACTCTGGCAGCCGCTCTTCACTCCCCTGCTCACTCTGGTAGCCACTCCTCGATCCCCTGCTCACTCTGGCAACCACTCTTCACTCCCCTGTTCACTCTGGCAGCCGCTCTTCTCTCCCCTGCTCACTCTGGCAGCTGCTCTTCACTCCCCTACACACTCTGGCAGCCGCTCTTCACTCCCCTACACACTCTGGCAGCCGCTCTTCACTCCCCTACACACTCTGGCAGCCGCTCTTCAGTTGCCTGTTCACTCTGGCAGCCGCTCTTCAGTCCCCTGTTCACTCTGGCAGCCACTCTTCACTCCCCTGCTCACTCTGGCAGCTGCTCTTCACTCCCCTACACACTCTGGCAGCCACTCTTCTCTCCCCTGCTCACTCTGGCAGCCGCTCCTCAGTTGCCTGTTCACTCTGGCAGCCGCTCTTCAGTCCCCTGCTCACTCTGGCAACCACTCTTCTCTCCCCTGCTCACTCTGGCAGCTGCTCTTCACTCCCCTGTTCACTCTGGCAGCCACTCGTCGATCCCCTACACACTCGGGCAGCCACTCTTCACTCCCCTGCTCACTCTGGTAGCCACTCCTCGATCCCCTGCTCACTCTGGCAACCACTCTTCACTCCCCTGTTCACTCTGGCAGCCGCTGTTCACTCCCCTACACACTCTGGCAGCCACTCTTCACTCCCCTGTTCACTCTGGCAGCCGCTCTTCACTCCCCTGTTCACTCTGGCAGCCTCTCCTCTCTCCCCTACACACTCTGGCAGCCGCTGTTCACTCCCCTGCTCACTCTGGCAGCTGCTGTTCACTCCCCTGCTCACTCTGGCAGCCGCTGTTCACTCCCCAACACACTCTGGCAGCCGCTCTTCACTCCCCTGTTCACTCTGGCAGCCGCTGTTCACTCCCCTACACACTCTGGCAGCCGCTGTTCACTCCCCAACACACTCTGGCAGCCGCTCTTCACTCCCCTGTTCACTCTGGCAGCCGCTGTTCACTCCCCTACACACTCTGGCAGCCACTCTTCACTCCCCTACACACTCTGGCAGCCGCTCTTCACTCCCCTGTTCACTCTGGCAGCCGCTGTTCACTCCCCTGCTCACTCTGGCAGCCGCTCTTCACTCCCCTGCTCACTCTGGCAGCCGCTCTTCACTCCCCTGTTCACTCTGGCTGCCACTCTTCACTCCCCTACACACTCTGGCAGCCGCTGTTCACTCCCCTGCTCACTCTGGCAGCCGCTCTTCAGTCCCCTGCTCACTCTGGCAGCCGCTCTTCACTCCCCTGTTCACTCTGGCAGCCGCTGTTCACTCCACTACACACTCTGGCAGCCGCTGTTCACTCCCCAACGCACTCTGGCAGCCGCTCTTCACTCCCCTGTTCACTCTGGCAGCCGCTGTTCACTCCCCTACACACTCTGGCAGCCACTCTTCACTCCGCTACACACTCTGGCAGCCGCTCTTCACTCCCCTGTTCACTCTGGCAGCCGCTGTTCACTCCCCTGCTCACTCTGGCAGCCACTCTTCACTGCCCTGCTCACTCTGGCAGCCGCTCTTCACTCCCCTGTTCAATCTGGCAGCCACTCTTCACTCCCCTACACACTCTGGCAGCCGCTGTTCACTCCCCTGCTCACTCTGGCAGCCGCTCTTCAGTCCCCTGCTCACTCTGGCAGCTGCTCTTCAGTTGCCTGCTCACTCTGGCAGCCGCTCTTCAGTCCCCTGCTCACTCTGGTAGCCACTCCTCGATCCCCTGCTCACTCTGGCAACCACTCTTCACTCCCCTGTTCACTCTGGCAACCACTCTTCTCTCCCCTGCTCACTCTGGCAGCTGCTCTTCACTCCCCTGTTCACTCTGGCAGCCACTCGTCGATCCCCTACACACTCTGGCAGCCACTCTTCACTCCCCTGCTCACTCTGGTAGCCACTCCTCGATCCCCTGCTCACTCTGGCAACCACTCTTCACTCCCCTGTTCACTCTGGCAGCCGCTGTTCACTCCCCTACACACTCTGGCAGCCACTCTTCACTCCCCTGTTCACTCTGGAAGCCGCTCTTCATTCCCCTGTTCACTCTGGAAGCCGCTCTTCATTCCCCTGCTCACTCTGGAAGCCGCTCTTCATTCCCCTGTTCACTCTGGAAGCCGCTCTTCATTCCCCTGTTCACTCTGGAAGCCACTCTTCACTCCCCTGCTCACTCTGATAGCCGTTCCTCGAACCCCTGCTCACTCTGGCAGCCGGTCTTCAATCCCCTGCTCACTCTGGCTGCCGCTGTTCACTCCCCTGCTCACTCTGGAAGCCGCTCTTCACTCCCCTGTTCACTCTGGAAGCCGCTCTTCATTCCCCTGCTCACTCTGGAAGCCGCTCTTCATTCCCCTGTTCACTCTGGAAGCCGCTGTTCATTCCCCTGCTCACTCTGGCAGCCGCTGTTCATTCCCCTGCTCAGTCTGGAAGCCGCTGTTCACTCCCCTGCTCACTCTGGCAGCCGCTGTTCACCCCCCTGTTCACTCTGGCAGCCACTCTTCTCTCCCCTGTTCACTCTGGCAGCCACTCTTCACTCCCCTGCTCACTCTGGCAGCCGCTGTTCACTCCCCTGCTCACTCTGGAAGCCGCTGTTCATTCCCCTGCTCACTCTGGAAGCCGCTCTTCATTCCCCTGCTCACTCTGGAAGCCACTCTTCATTCCCCTGTTCACTCTGGAAGCCGCTCTTCATTCCCCTGTTCACTCTGGAAGCCGCTCTTCATTCCCCTGTTCACTCTGGAAGCCGCTGTTCACTCCCCTGTTCACTCTGGAAGCCGCTCTTCATTCCCCTGTTCACTCTGGCAGCCGCTCTTCACTCCCCTGCTCACTCTGGCAGCCACTCTTCACTCCCCTGCTCACTGTGGCAGCCACTCTTCACTCCCCTGCTCACTCTGGCAGCCGCTCTTCACTCCCCTGTTCACTCTGGCTGCCACTCTTCACTCCCCTACACACTCTGGCAGCCGCTGTTCACTCCCCTGCTCACTCTGGCAGCCGCTCTTCAGTCCCCTGCTCACTCTGGCAGCCGCTCTTCAGTCCCCTGCTCACTCTGGCAGCCGCTGTTCACTCCCCAACGCACTCTGGCAGCCGCTCTTCACTCCCCTGTTCACTCTGGCAGCCGCTGTTCACTCCCCTACACACTCTGGCAGCCACTCTTCACTCCGCTACACACTCTGGCAGCCGCTCTTCACTCCCCTGTTCACTCTGGCAGCCGCTGTTCACTCCCCTGCTCACTCTGGCAGCCACTCTTCACTGCCCTGCTCACTCTGGCAGCCGCTCTTCACTGCCCTGTTCAATCTGGCAGCCACTCTTCACTCCCCTACACACTCTGGCAGCCGCTGTTCACTCCCCTGCTCACTCTGGCAGCCGCTCTTCAGTCCCCTGCTCACTCTGGCAGCTGCTCTTCAGTTGCCTGCTCACTCTGGCAGCCGCTCTTCAGTCCCCTGCTCACTCTGGTAGCCACTCCTCGATCCCCTGCTCACTCTGGCAACCACTCTTCACTCCCCTGTTCACTCTGGCAACCACTCTTCTCTCCCCTGCTCACTCTGGCAGCTGCTCTTCACTCCCCTGTTCACTCTGGCAGCCACTCGTCGATCCCCTACACACTCTGGCAGCCACTCTTCACTCCCCTGCTCACTCTGGTAGCCACTCCTCGATCCCCTGCTCACTCTGGCAACCACTCTTCACTCCCCTGTTCACTCTGGCAGCCGCTGTTCACTCCCCTACACACTCTGGCAGCCACTCTTCACTCCCCTGTTCACTCTGGCAGCCGCTCTTCACTCCCCGTTCACTCTGGCAGCCTCTCCTCTCTCCCCTACACACTCTGGCAGCCGCTGTTCACTCCCCTGCTCACTCTGGCAGCTGCTGTTCACTCCCCTGCTCACTCTGGCAGCCGCTGTTCACTCCCCAACACACTCTGGCAGCCGCTCTTCACTCCCCTGTTCACTCTGGCAGCCGCTGTTCACTCCCCTACACACTCTGGCAGCCGCTGTTCACTCCCCAACACACTCTGGCAGCCGCTCTTCACTCCCCTGTTCACTCTGGCAGCCGCTCTTCACTCCCCTGCTCACTCTGACAGCCGCTCTTCACTCCCCTGTTCACTCTGGCTGCCACTCTTCACTCCCCTACACACTCTGGCAGCCGCTGTTCACTCCCCTGCTCACTCTGGCAGCCGCTCTTCAGTCCCCTGCTCACTCTGGCAGCCGCTGTTCACTCCCCTGCACACTCTGGCAGCCTCTCTTCACTCCCCTACACACTCTGGCAGCCGCTCTTCAGTCCCCTGCTCACTCTGGTAGCCACTCCTCGATCCCCTGCTCACTCTGGCAACCACTCTTCACTCCCCTGTTCACTCTGGCAGCCGCTGTTCACTCCCTTGCTCACTCTGGCAGCCGCTGTTCACTCCCTTGCTCACTCTGGCAGCCGCTCTTCTCTCCCCTGCTCACTCTGGCAGCTGCTCTTCACTCCCCTACACACTCTGGCAGCCGCTCTTCACTCCCCTACACACTCTGGCAGCCGCTCTTCACTCCCCTGCTCACTCTGGTAGCCACTCCTCGATCCCCTGCTCACTCTGGCAACCACTCTTCACTCCCCTGTTCACTCTGGCAGCCGCTCTTCTCTCCCCTGCTCACTCTGGCAGCTGCTCTTCACTCCCCTACACACTCTGGCAGCCGCTCTTCACTCCCCTACACACTCTGGCAGCCGCTCTTCACTCCCCTACACACTCTGGCAGCCGCTCTTCAGTTGCCTGTTCACTCTGGCAGCCGCTCTTCAGTCCCCTGTTCACTCTGGCAGCCACTCTTCACTCCCCTGCTCACTCTGGCAGCTGCTCTTCACTCCCCTACACACTCTGGCAGCCACTCTTCTCTCCCCTGCTCACTCTGGCAGCCGCTCCTCAGTTGCCTGTTCACTCTGGCAGCCGCTCTTCAGTCCCCTGCTCACTCTGGCAACCACTCTTCTCTCCCCTGCTCACTCTGGCAGCTGCTCTTCACTCCCCTGTTCACTCTGGCAGCCACTCGTCGATCCCCTACACACTCGGGCAGCCACTCTTCACTCCCCTGCTCACTCTGGTAGCCACTCCTCGATCCCCTGCTCACTCTGGCAACCACTCTTCACTCCCCTGTTCACTCTGGCAGCCGCTGTTCACTCCCCTACACACTCTGGCAGCCACTCTTCACTCCCCTGTTCACTCTGGCAGCCGCTCTTCACTCCCCTGTTCACTCTGGCAGCCTCTCCTCTCTCCCCTACACACTCTGGCAGCCGCTGTTCACTCCCCTGCTCACTCTGGCAGCTGCTGTTCACTCCCCTGCTCACTCTGGCAGCCGCTGTTCACTCCCCAACACACTCTGGCAGCCGCTCTTCACTCCCCTGTTCACTCTGGCAGCCGCTGTTCACTTCCCTACACACTCTGGCAGCCGCTGTTCACTCCCCAACACACTCTGGCAGCCGCTCTTCACTCCCCTGTTCACTCTGGCAGCCGCTGTTCACTCCCCTACACACTCTGGCAGCCACTCTTCACTCCCCTACACACTCTGGCAGCCGCTCTTCACTCCCCTGTTCACTCTGGCAGCCGCTGTTCACTCCCCTGCTCACTCTGGCAGCCGCTCTTCACTCCCCTGTTCACTCTGGCTGCCACTCTTCACTCCCCTACACACTCTGGCAGCCGCTGTTCACTCCCCTGCTCACTCTGGCAGCCGCTCTTCAGTCCCCTGCTCACTCTGGCAGCCGCTCTTCACTCCCCTGTTCACTCTGGCAGCCGCTGTTCACTCCACTACACACTCTGGCAGCCGCTGTTCACTCCCCAACGCACTCTGGCAGCCGCTCTTCACTCCCCTGTTCACTCTGGCAGCCGCTGTTCACTCCCCTACACACTCTGGCAGCCACTCTTCACTCCGCTACACACTCTGGCAGCCGCTCTTCACTCCCCTGTTCACTCTGGCAGCCGCTGTTCACTCCCCTGCTCACTCTGGCAGCCACTCTTCACTGCCCTGCTCACTCTGGCAGCCGCTCTTCACTCCCCTGTTCAATCTGGCAGCCACTCTTCACTCCCCTACACACTCTGGCAGCCGCTGTTCACTCCCCTGCTCACTCTGGCAGCCGCTCTTCAGTCCCCTGCTCACTCTGGCAGCTGCTCTTCAGTTGCCTGCTCACTCTGGCAGCCGCTCTTCAGTCCCCTGCTCACTCTGGTAGCCACTCCTCGATCCCCTGCTCACTCTGGCAACCACTCTTCACTCCCCTGTTCACTCTGGCAACCACTCTTCTCTCCCCTGCTCACTCTGGCAGCTGCTCTTCACTCCCCTGTTCACTCTGGCAGCCACTCGTCGATCCCCTACACACTCTGGCAGCCACTCTTCACTCCCCTGCTCACTCTGGTAGCCACTCCTCGATCCCCTGCTCACTCTGGCAACCACTCTTCACTCCCCTGTTCACTCTGGCAGCCGCTGTTCACTCCCCTACACACTCTGGCAGCCACTCTTCACTCCCCTGTTCACTCTGGAAGCCGCTCTTCATTCCCCTGTTCACTCTGGAAGCCGCTCTTCATTCCCCTGCTCACTCTGGAAGCCGCTCTTCATTCCCCTGTTCACTCTGGAAGCCGCTCTTCATTCCCCTGTTCACTCTGGAAGCCACTCTTCACTCCCCTGCTCACTCTGATAGCCGTTCCTCGAACCCCTGCTCACTCTGGCAGCCGGTCTTCAATCCCCTGCTCACTCTGGCTGCCGCTGTTCACTCCCCTGCTCACTCTGGAAGCCGCTCTTCACTCCCCTGTTCACTCTGGAAGCCGCTCTTCATTCCCCTGCTCACTCTGGAAGCCGCTCTTCATTCCCCTGTTCACTCTGGAAGCCGCTGTTCATTCCCCTGCTCACTCTGGCAGCCGCTGTTCATTCCCCTGCTCAGTCTGGAAGCCGCTGTTCACTCCCCTGCTCACTCTGGCAGCCGCTGTTCACCCCCCTGTTCACTCTGGCAGCCACTCTTCTCTCCCCTGTTCACTCTGGCAGCCACTCTTCACTCCCCTGCTCACTCTGGCAGCCGCTGTTCACTCCCCTGCTCACTCTGGAAGCCGCTGTTCATTCCCCTGCTCACTCTGGAAGCCGCTCTTCATTCCCCTGCTCACTCTGGAAGCCACTCTTCATTCCCCTGTTCACTCTGGAAGCCGCTCTTCATTCCCCTGTTCACTCTGGAAGCCGCTCTTCATTCCCCTGTTCACTCTGGAAGCCGCTGTTCACTCCCCTGTTCACTCTGGAAGCCGCTCTTCATTCCCCTGTTCACTCTGGCAGCCGCTCTTCACTCCCCTGCTCACTCTGGCAGCCACTCTTCACTCCCCTGCTCACTGTGGCAGCCACTCTTCACTCCCCTGCTCACTCTGGCAGCCGCTCTTCACTCCCCTGTTCACTCTGGCTGCCACTCTTCACTCCCCTACACACTCTGGCAGCCGCTGTTCACTCCCCTGCTCACTCTGGCAGCCGCTCTTCAGTCCCCTGCTCACTCTGGCAGCCGCTCTTCACTCCCCTGTTCACTCTGGCAGCCGCTGTTCACTCCACTACACACTCTGGCAGCCGCTGTTCACTCCCCAACGCACTCTGGCAGCCGCTCTTCACTCCCCTGTTCACTCTGGCAGCCGCTGTTCACTCCCCTACACACTCTGGCAGCCACTCTTCACTCCGCTACACACTCTGGCAGCCGCTCTTCACTCCCCTGTTCACTCTGGCAGCCGCTGTTCACTCCCCTGCTCACTCTGGCAGCCACTCTTCACTGCCCTGCTCACTCTGGCAGCCGCTCTTCACTCCCCTGTTCAATCTGGCAGCCACTCTTCACTCCCCTACACACTCTGGCAGCCGCTGTTCACTCCCCTGCTCACTCTGGCAGCCGCTCTTCAGTCCCCTGCTCACTCTGGCAGCTGCTCTTCAGTTGCCTGCTCACTCTGGCAGCCGCTCTTCAGTCCCCTGCTCACTCTGGTAGCCACTCCTCGATCCCCTGCTCACTCTGGCAACCACTCTTCACTCCCCTGTTCACTCTGGCAACCACTCTTCTCTCCCCTGCTCACTCTGGCAGCTGCTCTTCACTCCCCTGTTCACTCTGGCAGCCACTCGTCGATCCCCTACACACTCTGGCAGCCACTCTTCACTCCCCTGCTCACTCTGGTAGCCACTCCTCGATCCCCTGCTCACTCTGGCAACCACTCTTCACTCCCCTGTTCACTCTGGCAGCCGCTGTTCACTCCCCTACACACTCTGGCAGCCACTCTTCACTCCCCTGTTCACTCTGGAAGCCGCTCTTCATTCCCCTGTTCACTCTGGAAGCCGCTCTTCATTCCCCTGCTCACTCTGGAAGCCGCTCTTCATTCCCCTGTTCACTCTGGAAGCCGCTCTTCATTCCCCTGTTCACTCTGGAAGCCACTCTTCACTCCCCTGCTCACTCTGATAGCCGTTCCTCGAACCCCTGCTCACTCTGGCAGCCGGTCTTCAATCCCCTGCTCACTCTGGCTGCCGCTGTTCACTCCCCTGCTCACTCTGGAAGCCGCTCTTCACTCCCCTGTTCACTCTGGAAGCCGCTCTTCATTCCCCTGCTCACTCTGGAAGCCGCTCTTCATTCCCCTGTTCACTCTGGAAGCCGCTTTTCATTCCCCTGCTCACTCTGGCAGCCGCTGTTCATTCCCCTGCTCAGTCTGGAAGCCGCTGTTCACTCCCCTGCTCACTCTGGCAGCCGCTGTTCACCCCCCTGTTCACTCTGGCAGCCACTCTTCTCTCCCCTGTTCACTCTGGCAGCCACTCTTCACTCCCCTGCTCACTCTGGCAGCCGCTGTTCACTCCCCTGCTCACTCTGGAAGCCGCTGTTCATTCCCCTGCTCACTCTGGAAGCCGCTCTTCATTCCCCTGCTCACTCTGGAAGCCACTCTTCATTCCCCTGTTCACTCTGGAAGCCGCTCTTCATTCCCCTGTTCACTCTGGAAGCCGCTCTTCATTCCCCTGTTCACTCTGGAAGCCGCTGTTCACTCCCCTGTTCACTCTGGAAGCCGCTCTTCATTCCCCTGTTCACTCTGGCAGCCGCTCTTCACTCCCCTGCTCACTCTGGCAGCCACTCTTCACTCCCCTGCTCACTGTGGCAGCCACTCTTCACTCCCCTGCTCACTCTGGCAGCCACTCTTCATTCCCCTGTTCACTCTGATAGCCACTCCTCGATCCCCTGCTCACTCTGGCAGCCGCTCTTCACTCCACTGCTCACTCTGGCAGCCGCTCTTCACTCCCCTGTTCACTCTGGAAGCCGCTCTTCATTCTCCTGTTCACTCTGGCAGCCGCTGTTCACTCCCTTGCTCACTCTGGCAGCCACTCTTCACTCCCCTGCTCACTCTGGCAGCTGCTCTTCACTCCCCTGTTCACTCTGGCAGCCACTCTTCGATCCCCTACACACTCTGGCAGCCACTCTTCACTCCCCTGCTCACTCTGGTAGCCACTCCTCGATCCCCTGCTCACTCTGGCAACCACTCTTCACTCCCCTGTTCACTCTGGCAGCCGCTCTTCACTCCCCTGTTCACTCTGGCAGCCGCTGTTCACTCCCCTGCTCACTCTGGCAGCCGCTGTTCACTCCCCTACACACTCTGGCAGCCACTCTTCACTCCCCTACACACTCTGGCAGCCGCTCTTCACTCCCCTGTTCACTCTGGCAGCCGCTGTTCACTCCCCTGCTCACTCTGGCAGCCGCTCTTCACTCCCCTGTTCACTCTGGCTGCCACTCTTCACTCCCCTACACACTCTGGCAGCCGCTGTTCACTCCCCTGCTCACTCTGGCAGCCGCTCTTCAGTCCCCTGCTCACTCTGGCAGCCGCTCTTCACTCCCCTGTTCACTCTGGCAGCCGCTGTTCACTCCACTACACACTCTGGCAGCCGCTGTTCACTCCCCAACGCACTCTGGCAGCCGCTCTTCACTCCCCTGTTCACTCTGGCAGCCGCTGTTCACTCCCCTACACACTCTGGCAGCCACTCTTCACTCCGCTACACACTCTGGCAGCCGCTCTTCACTCCCCTGTTCACTCTGGCAGCCGCTGTTCACTCCCCTGCTCACTCTGGCAGCCACTCTTCACTGCCCTGCTCACTCTGGCAGCCGCTCTTCACTCCCCTGTTCAATCTGGCAGCCACTCTTCACTCCCCTACACACTCTGGCAGCCGCTGTTCACTCCCCTGCTCACTCTGGCAGCCGCTCTTCAGTCCCCTGCTCACTCTGGCAGCTGCTCTTCAGTTGCCTGCTCACTCTGGCAGCCGCTCTTCAGTCCCCTGCTCACTCTGGTAGCCACTCCTCGATCCCCTGCTCACTCTGGCAACCACTCTTCACTCCCCTGTTCACTCTGGCAACCACTCTTCTCTCCCCTGCTCACTCTGGCAGCTGCTCTTCACTCCCCTGTTCACTCTGGCAGCCACTCGTCGATCCCCTACACACTCTGGCAACCACTCTTCACTCCCCTGTTCACTCTGGCAGCCGCTGTTCACTCCCCTACACACTCTGGCAGCCACTCTTCACTCCCCTGTTCACTCTGGAAGCCGCTCTTCATTCCCCTGTTCACTCTGGAAGCCGCTCTTCATTCCCCTGCTCACTCTGGAAGCCGCTCTTCATTCCCCTGTTCACTCTGGAAGCCGCTCTTCATTCCCCTGTTCACTCTGGAAGCCACTCTTCACTCCCCTGCTCACTCTGATAGCCGTTCCTCGAACCCCTGCTCACTCTGGCAGCCGGTCTTCAATCCCCTGCTCACTCTGGCTGCCGCTGTTCACTCCCCTGCTCACTCTGGAAGCCGCTCTTCACTCCCCTGTTCACTCTGGAAGCCGCTCTTCATTCCCCTGCTCACTCTGGAAGCCGCTCTTCATTCCCCTGTTCACTCTGGAAGCCGCTGTTCATTCCCCTGCTCACTCTGGCAGCCGCTGTTCATTCCCCTGCTCAGTCTGGACGCCGCTGTTCACTCCCCTGCTCACTCTGGCAGCCGCTGTTCACCCCCCTGTTCACTCTGGCAGCCACTCTTCTCTCCCCTGTTCACTCTGGCAGCCACTCTTCACTCCCCTGCTCACTCTGGCAGCCGCTGTTCACTCCCCTGCTCACTCTGGAAGCCGCTGTTCATTCCCCTGCTCACTCTGGAAGCCGCTCTTCATTCCCCTGCTCACTCTGGAAGCCACTCTTCATTCCCCTGTTCACTCTGGAAGCCGCTCTTCATTCCCCTGTTCACTCTGGAAGCCGCTCTTCATTCCCCTGTTCACTCTGGAAGCCGCTGTTCACTCCCCTGTTCACTCTGGAAGCCGCTCTTCATTCCCCTGTTCACTCTGGCAGCCGCTCTTCACTCCCCTGCTCACTCTGGCAGCCACTCTTCACTCCCCTGCTCACTGTGGCAGCCACTCTTCACTCCCCTGCTCACTCTGGCAGCCGCTCTTCACTCCCCTGTTCACTCTGGCTGCCACTCTTCACTCCCCTACACACTCTGGCAGCCGCTGTTCACTCCCCTGCTCACTCTGGCAGCCGCTCTTCAGTCCCCTGCTCACTCTGGCAGCCGCTCTTCACTCCCCTGTTCACTCTGGCAGCCGCTGTTCACTCCACTACACACTCTGGCAGCCGCTGTTCACTCCCCAACGCACTCTGGCAGCCGCTCTTCACTCCCCTGTTCACTCTGGCAGCCGCTGTTCACTCCCCTACACACTCTGGCAGCCACTCTTCACTCCGCTACACACTCTGGCAGCCGCTCTTCACTCCCCTGTTCACTCTGGCAGCCGCTGTTCACTCCCCTGCTCACTCTGGCAGCCACTCTTCACTGCCCTGCTCACTCTGGCAGCCGCTCTTCACTCCCCTGTTCAATCTGGCAGCCACTCTTCACTCCCCTACACACTCTGGCAGCCGCTGTTCACTCCCCTGCTCACTCTGGCAGCCGCTCTTCAGTCCCCTGCTCACTCTGGCAGCTGCTCTTCAGTTGCCTGCTCACTCTGGCAGCCGCTCTTCAGTCCCCTGCTCACTCTGGTAGCCACTCCTCGATCCCCTGCTCACTCTGGCAACCACTCTTCACTCCCCTGTTCACTCTGGCAACCACTCTTCTCTCCCCTGCTCACTCTGGCAGCTGCTCTTCACTCCCCTGTTCACTCTGGCAGCCACTCGTCGATCCCCTACACACTCTGGCAGCCACTCTTCACTCCCCTGCTCACTCTGGTAGCCACTCCTCGATCCCCTGCTCACTCTGGCAACCACTCTTCACTCCCCTGTTCACTCTGGCAGCCGCTGTTCACTCCCCTACACACTCTGGCAGCCACTCTTCACTCCCCTGTTCACTCTGGAAGCCGCTCTTCATTCCCCTGTTCACTCTGGAAGCCGCTCTTCATTCCCCTGCTCACTCTGGAAGCCGCTCTTCATTCCCCTGTTCACTCTGGAAGCCGCTCTTCATTCCCCTGTTCACTCTGGAAGCCACTCTTCACTCCCCTGCTCACTCTGATAGCCGTTCCTCGAACCCCTGCTCACTCTGGCAGCCGGTCTTCAATCCCCTGCTCACTCTGGCTGCCGCTGTTCACTCCCCTGCTCACTCTGGAAGCCGCTCTTCACTCCCCTGTTCACTCTGGAAGCCGCTCTTCATTCCCCTGCTCACTCTGGAAGCCGCTCTTCATTCCCCTGTTCACTCTGGAAGCCGCTGTTCATTCCCCTGCTCACTCTGGCAGCCGCTGTTCATTCCCCTGCTCAGTCTGGAAGCCGCTGTTCACTCCCCTGCTCACTCTGGCAGCCGCTGTTCACCCCCCTGTTCACTCTGGCAGCCACTCTTCTCTCCCCTGTTCACTCTGGCAGCCACTCTTCACTCCCCTGCTCACTCTGGCAGCCGCTGTTCACTCCCCTGCTCACTCTGGAAGCCGCTGTTCATTCCCCTGCTCACTCTGGAAGCCGCTCTTCATTCCCCTGCTCACTCTGGAAGCCACTCTTCATTCCCCTGTTCACTCTGGAAGCCGCTCTTCATTCCCCTGTTCACTCTGGAAGCCGCTCTTCATTCCCCTGTTCACTCTGGAAGCCGCTGTTCACTCCCCTGTTCACTCTGGAAGCCGCTCTTCATTCCCCTGTTCACTCTGGCAGCCGCTCTTCACTCCCCTGCTCACTCTGGCAGCCACTCTTCACTCCCCTGCTCACTGTGGCAGCCACTCTTCACTCCCCTGCTCACTCTGGCAGCCACTCTTCATTCCCCTGTTCACTCTGATAGCCACTCCTCGATCCCCTGCTCACTCTGGCAGCCGCTCTTCACTCCACTGCTCACTCTGGCAGCCGCTCTTCACTCCCCTGTTCACTCTGGAAGCCGCTCTTCATTCTCCTGTTCACTCTGGCAGCCGCTGTTCACTCCCTTGCTCACTCTGGCAGCCACTCTTCACTCCCCTGCTCACTCTGGCAGCTGCTCTTCACTCCCCTGTTCACTCTGGCAGCCACTCTTCGATCCCCTACACACTCTGGCAGCCACTCTTCACTCCCCTGCTCACTCTGGTAGCCACTCCTCGATCCCCTGCTCACTCTGGCAACCACTCTTCACTCCCCTGTTCACTCTGGCAGCCACTCTTCGATCCCCTACACACTCTGGCAGCCACTCTTCACTCCCCTGCTCACTCTGGTAGCCACTCCTCGATCCCCTGTTCACTCTGGCAGCCGCTGTTCACTCCCCTGTTCACTCTGGAAGCCGCGCTTCATCCCCCTGTTCACTCTGGAAGCCACTCTTCACTCCCCTGTTCACTCTGGCAGCCGCTCTTCACTCCCCTGTTCATTCTGGAAGCCGCTCTTCATTCCCCTGTTCACTCTGGAAGCCGCTCTTCATTCCCCTGCTCACTCTGGAAGCCGCTCTTCATTCCCCTGCTCACTCTGGAAGCCGCTCTTCATTCCCCTGTTCACTCTGGAAGCCGCTCTTCATTCCCCTGTTCACTCTGGAAGCCACTCTTCACTCCCCTGCTCACTCTGATAGCCGTTCCTCGAACCCCTGCTCACTCTGGCAGCCGGTCTTCAATCCCCTGCTCACTCTGGCTGCCGCTGTTCACTCCCCTGCTCACTCTGGAAGCCGCTCTTCACTCCCCTGTTCACTCTGGAAGCCGCTCTTCATTCCCCTGTTGACTCTGGCAGCCGCTGTTCACTCCCTTGCTCACTCTGGCAACCACTCTTCTCTCCCCTGCTCACTCTGGCAGCTGCTCTTCACTCCCCTGTTCACTCTGGCAGCCACTCTTCGATCCCCTACACACTCTGGAAGCCGCTGTTCACTCCCCTACACACTCTGGCAGCCACTCTTCACTCCCCTGTTCACTCTGGCAGCCGCTGTTCACTCCCCTGTTCACTCTGGCAGCCTCTCCTCTCTCCCCTACACACTCTGGCAGCCGCTGTTCACTCCCCTGCTCACTCTGGCAGCCGCTGTTCACTCCCCTGCTCACTCTGGCAGCCGCTGTTCACTCCCCAACACACTCTGGCAGCCGCTCTTCACTCCCCTGTTCACTCTGGCAGCCGCTGTTCACTCCACTACACACTCTGGCAGCCGCTGTTCACTCCCCAACGCACTCTGGCAGCCGCTCTTCACTCCCCTGTTCACTCTGGCAGCCGCTGTTCACTCCCCTACACACTCTGGCAGCCACTCTTCACTCCGCTACACACTCTGGCAGCCGCTCTTCACTCCCCTGTTCACTCTGGCAGCCGCTGTTCACTCCCCTGCTCACTCTGGCAGCCACTCTTCACTGCCCTGCTCACTCTGGCAGCCGCTCTTCACTCCCCTGTTCAATCTGGCAGCCACTCTTCACTCCCCTACACACTCTGGCAGCCGCTGTTCACTCCCCTGCTCACTCTGGCAGCCGCTCTTCAGTCCCCTGCTCACTCTGGCAGCTGCTCTTCAGTTGCCTGCTCACTCTGGCAGCCGCTCTTCAGTCCCCTGCTCACTCTGGTAGCCACTCCTCGATCCCCTGCTCACTCTGGCAACCACTCTTCACTCCCCTGTTCACTCTGGCAACCACTCTTCTCTCCCCTGCTCACTCTGGCAGCTGCTCTTCACTCCCCTGTTCACTCTGGCAGCCACTCGTCGATCCCCTACACACTCTGGCAGCCACTCTTCACTCCCCTGCTCACTCTGGTAGCCACTCCTCGATCCCCTGCTCACTCTGGCAACCACTCTTCACTCCCCTGTTCACTCTGGCAGCCGCTGTTCACTCCCCTACACACTCTGGCAGCCACTCTTCACTCCCCTGTTCACTCTGGCAGCCTCTCCTCTCTCCCCTACACACTCTGGCAGCCGCTGTTCACTCCCCTGCTCACTCTGGCAGCTGCTGTTCACTCCCCTGCTCACTCTGGCAGCCGCTGTTCACTCCCCAACACACTCTGGCAGCCGCTCTTCACTCCCCTGTTCACTCTGGCAGCCGCTGTTCACTCCCCTACACACTCTGGCAGCCGCTGTTCACTCCCCAACACACTCTGGCAGCCGCTCTTCACTCCCCTGTTCACTCTGGCAGCCGCTGTTCACTCCCCTACACACTCTGGCAGCCACTCTTCACTCCCCTACACACTCTGGCAGCCGCTCTTCACTCCCCTGTTCACTCTGGCAGCCGCTGTTCACTCCCCTGCTCACTCTGGCAGCCGCTCTTCACTCCCCTGCTCACTCTGACAGCCGCTCTTCACTCCCCTGTTCACTCTGGCTGCCACTCTTCACTCCCCTACACACTCTGGCAGCCGCTGTTCACTCCCCTGCTCACTCTGGCAGCCTCTCTTCAGTCCCCTGCTCACTCTGGCAGCCGCTGTTCACTCCCCTGCACACTCTGGCAGCCTCTCTTCACTCCCCTACACACTCTGGCAGCCGCTCTTCAGTCCCCTGCTCACTCTGGTAGCCACTCCTCGATCCCCTGCTCACTCTGGCAACCACTCTTCACTCCCCTGTTCACTCTGGCAGCCGCTGTTCACTCCCTTGCTCACTCTGGCAGCCGCTGTTCACTCCCTTGCTCACTCTGGCAGCCGCTCTTCTCTCCCCTGCTCACTCTGGCAGCTGCTCTTCACTCCCCTACACACTCTGGCAGCCGCTCTTCACTCCCCTACACACTCTGGCAGCCGCTCTTCACTCCCCTGCTCACTCTGGTAGCCACTCCTCGATCCCCTGCTCACTCTGGCAACCACTCTTCACTCCCCTGTTCACTCTGGCAGCCGCTGTTCACTCCCTTGCTCACTCTGGCAGCCGCTGTTCACTCCCTTGCTCACTCTGGCAGCCGCTCTTCTCTCCCCTGCTCACTCTGGCAGCTGCTCTTCACTCCCCTACACACTCTGGCAGCCGCTCTTCACTCCCCTACACACTCTGGCAGCCGCTCTTCACTCCCCTACACACTCTGGCAGCCGCTCTTCAGTTGCCTGTTCACTCTGGCAGCCGCTCTTCAGTCCCCTGTTCACTCTGGCAGCCACTCTTCACTCCCCTGCTCACTCTGGCAGCTGCTCTTCACTCCCCTACACACTCTGGCAGCCACTCTTCTCTCCCCTGCTCACTCTGGCAGCCGCTCCTCAGTTGCCTGTTCACTCTGGCAGCCGCTCTTCAGTCCCCTGCTCACTCTGGCAACCACTCTTCTCTCCCCTGCTCACTCTGGCAGCTGCTCTTCACTCCCCTGTTCACTCTGGCAGCCACTCGTCGATCCCCTACACACTCGGGCAGCCACTCTTCACTCCCCTGCTCACTCTGGTAGCCACTCCTCGATCCCCTGCTCACTCTGGCAACCACTCTTCACTCCCCTGTTCACTCTGGCAGCCGCTGTTCACTCCCCTACACACTCTGGCAGCCACTCTTCACTCCCCTGTTCACTCTGGCAGCCGCTCTTCACTCCCCTGTTCACTCTGGCAGCCTCTCCTCTCTCCCCTACACACTCTGGCAGCCGCTGTTCACTCCCCTGCTCACTCTGGCAGCTGCTGTTCACTCCCCTGCTCACTCTGGCAGCCGCTGTTCACTCCCCAACACACTCTGGCAGCCGCTCTTCACTCCCCTGTTCACTCTGGCAGCCGCTGTTCACTCCCCTACACACTCTGGCAGCCGCTGTTCACTCCCCAACACACTCTGGCAGCCGCTCTTCACTCCCCTGTTCACTCTGGCAGCCGCTGTTCACTCCCCTACACACTCTGGCAGCCACTCTTCACTCCCCTACACACTCTGGCAGCCGCTCTTCACTCCCCTGTTCACTCTGGCAGCCGCTGTTCACTCCCCTGCTCACTCTGGCAGCTGCTCTTCACTCCTCTGCTCACTCTGGCAGCCGCTCTTCACTCCCCTGTTCACTCTGGCTGCCACTCTTCACTCCCCTACACACTCTGGCAGCCGCTGTTCACTCCCCTGCTCACTCTGGCAGCCGCTCTTCACTCCCCTGTTCACTCTGGCAGCCGCTGTTCACTCCACTACACACTCTGGCAGCCGCTGTTCACTCCCCAACGCACTCTGGCAGCCGCTCTTCACTCCCCTGTTCACTCTGGCAGCCGCTGTTCACTCCCCTACACACTCTGGCAGCCACTCTTCACTCCGCTACACACTCTGGCAGCCGCTCTTCACTCCCCTGTTCACTCTGGCAGCCGCTGTTCACTCCCCTGCTCACTCTGGCAGCCACTCTTCACTGCCCTGCTCACTCTGGCAGCCGCTCTTCACTCCCCTGTTCAATCTGGCAGCCACTCTTCACTCCCCTACACACTCTGGCAGCCGCTGTTCACTCCCCTGCTCACTCTGGCAGCCGCTCTTCAGTCCCCTGCTCACTCTGGCAGCTGCTCTTCAGTTGCCTGCTCACTCTGGCAGCCGCTCTTCAGTCCCCTGCTCACTCTGGTAGCCACTCCTCGATCCCCTGCTCACTCTGGCAACCACTCTTCACTCCCCTGTTCACTCTGGCAACCACTCTTCTCTCCCCTGCTCACTCTGGCAGCTGCTCTTCACTCCCCTGTTCACTCTGGCAGCCACTCGTCGATCCCCTACACACTCTGGCAGCCACTCTTCACTCCCCTGCTCACTCTGGTAGCCACTCCTCGATCCCCTGCTCACTCTGGCAACCACTCTTCACTCCCCTGTTCACTCTGGCAGCCGCTGTTCACTCCCCTACACACTCTGGCAGCCACTCTTCACTCCCCTGTTCACTCTGGCAGCCGCTCTTCACTCCCCTGTTCACTCTGGCAGCCTCTCCTCTCTCCCCTACACACTCTGGCAGCCGCTGTTCACTCCCCTGCTCACTCTGGCAGCTGCTGTTCACTCCCCTGCTCACTCTGGCAGCCGCTGTTCACTCCCCAACACACTCTGGCAGCCGCTCTTCACTCCCCTGTTCACTCTGGCAGCCGCTGTTCACTCCCCTACACACTCTGGCAGCCGCTGTTCACTCCCCAACACACTCTGGCAGCCGCTCTTCACTCCCCTGTTCACTCTGGCAGCCGCTGTTCACTCCCCTACACACTCTGGCAGCCACTCTTCACTCCCCTACACACTCTGGCAGCCGCTCTTCACTCCCCTGTTCACTCTGGCAGCCGCTGTTCACTCCCCTGCTCACTCTGGCAGCCGCTCTTCACTCCCCTGCTCACTCTGACAGCCGCTCTTCACTCCCCTGTTCACTCTGGCTGCCACTCTTCACTCCCCTACACAATCTGGCAGCCGCTGTTCACTCCCCTGCTCACTCTGGCAGCCGCTCTTCAGTCCCCTGCTCACTCTGGCAGCCGCTGTTCACTCCCCTGCACACTCTGGCAGCCTCTCTTCACTCCCCTACACACTCTGGCAGCCGCTCTTCAGTCCCCTGCTCACTCTGGTAGCCACTCCTCGATCCCCTGCTCACTCTGGCAACCACTCTTCACTCCCCTGTTCACTCTGGCAGCCGCTGTTCACTCCCTTGCTCACTCTGGCAGCCGCTGTTCACTCCCTTGCTCACTCTGGCAGCCGCTCTTCTCTCCCCTGCTCACTCTGGCAGCTGCTCTTCACTCCCCTACACACTCTGGCAGCCGCTCTTCACTCCCCTACACACTCTGGCAGCCGCTCTTCACTCCCCTGCTCACTCTGGTAGCCACTCCTCGATCCCCTGCTCACTCTGGCAACCACTCTTCACTCCCCTGTTCACTCTGGCAGCCGCTGTTCACTCCCTTGCTCACTCTGGCAGCCGCTGTTCACTCCCTTGCTCACTCTGGCAGCCGCTCTTCTCTCCCCTGCTCACTCTGGCAGCTGCTCTTCACTCCCCTACACACTCTGGCAGCCGCTCTTCACTCCCCTACACACTCTGGCAGCCGCTCTTCACTCCCCTACACACTCTGGCAGCCGCTCTTCAGTTGCCTGTTCACTCTGGCAGCCGCTCTTCAGTCCCCTGTTCACTCTGGCAGCCACTCTTCACTCCCCTGCTCACTCTGGCAGCTGCTCTTCACTCCCCTACACACTCTGGCAGCCACTCTTCTCTCCCCTGCTCACTCTGGCAGCCGCTCCTCAGTTGCCTGTTCACTCTGGCAGCCGCTCTTCAGTCCCCTGCTCACTCTGGCAACCACTCTTCTCTCCCCTGCTCACTCTGGCAGCTGCTCTTCACTCCCCTGTTCACTCTGGCAGCCACTCGTCGATCCCCTACACACTCGGGCAGCCACTCTTCACTCCCCTGCTCACTCTGGTAGCCACTCCTCGATCCCCTGCTCACTCTGGCAACCACTCTTCACTCCCCTGTTCACTCTGGCAGCCGCTGTTCACTCCCCTACACACTCTGGCAGCCACTCTTCACTCCCCTGTTCACTCTGGCAGCCGCTCTTCACTCCCCTGTTCACTCTGGCAGCCTCTCCTCTCTCCCCTACACACTCTGGCAGCCGCTGTTCACTCCCCTGCTCACTCTGGCAGCTGCTGTTCACTCCCCTGCTCACTCTGGCAGCCGCTGTTCACTCCCCAACACACTCTGGCAGCCGCTCTTCACTCCCCTGTTCACTCTGGCAGCCGCTGTTCACTCCCCTACACACTCTGGCAGCCGCTGTTCACTCCCCAACACACTCTGGCAGCCGCTCTTCACTCCCCTGTTCACTCTGGCAGCCGCTGTTCACTCCCCTACACACTCTGGCAGCCACTCTTCACTCCCCTACACACTCTGGCAGCCGCTCTTCACTCCCCTGTTCACTCTGGCAGCCGCTGTTCACTCCCCTGCTCACTCTGGCAGCCGCTCTTCACTCCCCTGCTCACTCTGGCAGCCGCTCTTCACTCCCCTGTTCACTCTGGCTGCCACTCTTCACTCCCCTACACACTCTGGCAGCCGCTGTTCACTCCCCTGCTCACTCTGGCAGCCGCTCTTCAGTCCCCTGCTCACTCTGGCAGCCGCTGTTCACTCCCCTGCACACTCTGGCAGCCTCTCTTCACTCCCCTACACACTCTGGCAGCCGCTCTTCAGTCCCCTGCTCACTCTGGTAGCCACTCCTCGATCCCCTGCTCACTCTGGCAACCACTCTTCACTCCCCTGTTCACTCTGGCAGCCGCTGTTCACTCCCTTGCTCACTCTGGCAGCCGCTGTTCACTCCCTTGCTCACTCTGGCAGCCGCTCTTCTCTCCCCTGCTCACTCTGGCAGCTGCTCTTCACTCCCCTACACACTCTGGCAGCCGCTCTTCACTCCCCTACACACTCTGGCAGCCGCTCTTCACTCCCCTACACACTCTGGCAGCCGCTCTTCAGTTGCCTGTTCACTCTGGCAGCCGCTCTTCAGTCCCCTGTTCACTCTGGCAGCCACTCTTCACTCCCCTGCTCACTCTGGCAGCCGCTGTTCACTCCCCTACACACTCTGGCAGCCACTCTTCTCTCCCCTGCTCACTCTGGCAGCCGCTCCTCAGTTGCCTGTTCACTCTGGCAGCCGCTCTTCACTCCCCTACACACTCTGGCAGCCGCTCTTCTCTCCCCTGCTCACTCTGGCAGCCGCTCCTCAGTTGCCTGTTCACTCTGGCAGCCGCTCTTCAGTCCCCTGCTCACTCTGGCAGCCGCTCTTCACTCCCCTGCTCACTCTGGCAGCCGCTCTTCTCTCCCCTGCTCACTCTGGCAGCCGCTCTTCACTCCCCTGCCTGCTTTGGTGTCACAGTTGATTCTGTGATTCTTTCTCACTTATGCTTTACAAACAGCTCAGATTACGAACAATTCTCAGGAAGTACTCCTTTGTCTGATAGTCTTAAAAAGAACCCTTTCTTATGCTGGAGACTGCCTGTAACATAAAGGCAGCCAACATGGACGAGGCCATAAAGTGATGATTGTGATTAGTCCAGGAGGTAGCCAAATGCCTGGATATTCATGTGTGCAATGTGCTGATAAACATTGGATCATTAGTTAGTGTATGGCATTTTCTTCCTCTGTGTTGTCTGCCCAGTGGTTCTGAATTAGATTAACCCAGCAAATATGTTTTCCCTCATTCTGTTTAGTTCAAGGAGGCTAACATGAAATTTGCATGTGACAGAACAACAACTAAAGACAAATAGTTCCATGAGCAGCAAACAAATATTGGTTCTATAAATGATTGCTTAGAGACTAAGGGTCTAAGATGACCCTCTGTCCTGGAGTCAGTGTTTTATAAACAAAAGGCATACATGAGGCAGGTTCCTAGCATCACGGTGCATGACTTCAGACCTGCTGAAGCAGAAAATAAACAGCAAAGGCACAGAAGATGAGGCCACATCTCTGGGGAGAGAAGTGGAGTTAATGTTTCAGGTCGAAAGACAACTCATCAGAACCATTCTGACAAAAGGTTTTTCATCCAAAATGTTAACTTTTTTTTATCCCCACAGATGCAGCCTGATGTTCTTTTGAACTTTTAGTCCTTTAACATCTTTGGACTATTTTTACTGTGCTCATGATCTGTTTTTTAATCAATTATGCTATTGTTCGCACTGTTGTAACTATATTTTGTAACTATGTGGTTTTGTGCAGGTCTTGTAGCTTTAGTTTTTGGTCTTGTTTGTCTGGTGGATTTGGAGCTCCTTTCTGGGGAATGCACTAAGACGGTAGCGCGATATTAATACGCAGCAGCCTCTCTGGACTCTGGATTGGGGATTGCCAAATGTTATGTGGATTTTCTGGTGTAGTCGGTTTTGTCATTTGCTTTTGTGATATCATTCTGGAGGAACGTTGTCTCATTTTTTAACTGCATTGCATTTGTGGTTTCTAAATGACAATAAACTGAATCTGAATCTGAATGCATTGAGTATTTCTAGCATTTTCTTTTATTTTAAGTACCGACATCTATGGTATTTTTAATTTTTGTCCATTCAAGCAAGTTTACTTTAATAGTCATATTCAGACTTGGTACACGTGGATGCTTGCTTCTGCATGAATGGCCTGTGTTTACAGTAGGCAGTGTAGGTGTGGAAAGGACAGAGTATAATTTATATCTTGTTATATTTTGTTACTTTTTTTGAGTAAGTGACAACAGTTTCCTTGAGCAAGATAAAATCTAAAATAGATTTTTCCTAGCTTATTTGATAAAGTATTGTTCCAGGATCTGCCCCAAAGGCAAGGTAGATCTCATATTCCAAACTCCTATTGTCAGTGTGATTTGCCCAAACTATGTGAAAATTATAGATCTTCTTGATTATTACATCTGGTAAGCTGTATTTATTTCTTAATCAATAGCATCTTCATTTATGTTGCTGTAAGCCATTCTAACCACTGTTAATGATCTTTTCTTGTGTTTATCCCTATCTATATACATTCTCTTTTCTGTTCTACTGGGTCAAGATCATTCCTCACCACTGGTCTTGTACTATCCATTATTATTATAGCTAACCACTTCTTCCATCCTTCATGTCTCCTTCTCATTTCTGTCTTTTCTTTCTAAATACCTGGTTCCCTGGAATATTTAATTTCAAACCATGGTTACCTTGAAATTATGGCTCTGTAATTGCTGTCAATTTCTATTTGAGCCGTTAGTTTGTCTATTTTGTCATCTATTCCTCATAATTCAAATGCAATACCTTTACTTTTAACATTTTTCTTTGAATTGATGTTGTTCCTGATCAGTATGCTGATTACCCTGATATGATTTTGTTTGGTGCAGGAATGATGCAGTTGCTTCGAGAATTCCAATATTACAGCATACAAGGTTGAAGTAGTAGGGACACATTTCCAACAAGCACAAGTTAACTCTCACTGATTGCTTTGCTTCTTAAATGGTGTTGCTAAAACAGTATGTCTCTTCATAGATTAAAAAATGTTCTTTGCCTTAAGGTGGCAGTCAGCCCGGAAGAAAATTAGAGATAGTAAAACACCAGACATTGCCTTATCATTATCAACTGAGTTAAAGATGATTCCCGGACATGTGGAGTGGAATCATTCATTCCAATCTAATAGAACCTTTAAGGAACTTTGTGGGCAAGTAGTTTGATTGATGAATGAAAACTCAGGAATCAATACAAGCAATGTAATTAGCAATTACTTTGTTTATAAGCTGTTTAGTTGACTTACAACGTCTTAACAGACAGACATATTTTATTGATCCCGAGGGAAATTGGGTTCATGGGTAACAGACCATGGAGTGAGGTAGCCTTATTATTTGTCCAGCTCCCTCAGTGCAGAGCTCTTTGTTATCAATGGATATAGTAACGTCGTGGTTACTGGAGAGAGCCAGAGTTCTGGACCATTGATTCAGAGCACATGAGGCTGCTTACCAAGTTAAGAGCCTGTGGTATTACAGGAAAGTTACTAACATGGGGTTCTGCATAGGTATGTTCCAATGAGACAAGGAAAGGATGGTAGGGTACAGGAACTGTGGTGTACAAAGTCTGTTGTAAATCTAGTCAAGAAGAAAATAAGAGCTTACGAAAGGTTCAAAAAACTAGGTAATGATAGAAATCTAGAAGATTATAAGCCCAGTAGGAAGGAGCTTAAGAATGAAATTTGGAGAGCCAGAAAGGATTACCAATCAACTTTCTAGCTCTTAGCTTCATCCCTCCCCCTCCTGTCTTCTCCTATCATTTCGGATCTTCCCCTCCCCCTCACGCTTTCAAATCTTTTACTATCTTTTCTTTCAGTTAGTCCTGACGAATGGTCTCAGCCCAAAACGTCGACAGTGCTTCTTCTTATAGATGCTGCCTGGCCTGCTGTGCTCCACCAGCATTTTGTGTGTGTTGCTTGAATTTCCAGCATCTGCAGATTTCCTCGTGTTTGTGTTTTTAATGAAATATAATGTTGGAAAATGCATGGTAATACACTTTGATAGTAGAAATAAATGCACAGACTATTTTCTAAATGGGGAGAAAATCCAAAAATCTGAGATGCAAAGGGACTTGGGAGTCCTTGTGCAAAACACCATAAGGTTAACTTGCAGGTTGAGTCGGTGGTGAGGAAGGCAAATGCCATGTTAGCATTCATTTCAAGAGGTCTAGAATCCAAGAGCAGGGATGTGATGCTGAAGCTGTATAAGGCACTGGTGAGGCCTCACCTAGAGTATTGTGAACAGTTTTGGGTTTTTCATCTTAGAAAAGAGGTGCTGGCATTGGAGAGGTTCCAGAGGAGGCCACAAAGATGATTCCAGGAATGAAAGGGTTATCATACGAGGAACATTTGGTGGCTCTGGGTCTGTACTCACTGGAATTCAGAAGGATGAGGTGGGATCTCATTGAAACCTTTCGAATGTTGAAAGGCCTAGACAGAGTAGATGTGGAAAGGATGTTTCCCATGGTGGGAGAGTCTAGGACAAGAGGGCACAGCCTCAGTATAGATGGGTGTATATTCAAAACAGAGATGTGGAGAAATTTCTTTAGCCAAAGGGTGGTGAATTTGTGGAATTTGTTGCCATGTGCAGCTGTGGAGGCCAGGTCATTGGGTCTATCTAAGACAGAGGTTAATCAGTTCTTGATTGGACATGGCATCAAAAGTTATGGGGAGAAGGCTGGGGAATGGGGTTGAAGAGGAGAAAAAATTGAATGGTGGAGCAGACTCGTTGGGCCAAATGGACTAATTTCTGCTCCTATGTCTTATGGTCTTATGGTCTAACACAAGTTTCAACTCACCATGACCACCAGGAAGTTTCATTTGAATAATAAAATAAAAATCTTGAATGAACATAGAACCTGTCTTACTATTGCAAAACTATGAAACTACTGTATTATTGTGAAAACTCATCTGGGTTAATGATGCTCTTTAGGGGAAAAATATGCCATCTGTCCCTGTTAATGTGACTGGAACCACCATTGTGGCTAACTCCTAAATAAGTTCAAGGGCAGTTGCCAATAGGCAGTACATATCAATATTGCCAATGACATCACATTCTGTGAATGACAAAGGCTCCAATAAGGCTTTTGACAAGGTCTTACATGGAAGTCTGTTCCTAAATGCAAATTGGTAAGTTGAATGCAAAACTTGCGTCAACATTAGAAGGCAGCAGAGAGTGATTGAAAGTTGCTTTTCTCATCTACTAGTATACCAGAAGGGTTGGTGAAGGATTGCTTGTGATATACATTAACAACTTGGATGTGAATATAAGAAATATGGTTTGTAAGTCTGCAGAAGACACAAAAATTTGTGGAGTTGCAGAGAGATAGGAGATTGTCTTAGGTTACAGCATGATCTTGGTTGGCTAGAAAGTCAGGTAGGGTAATGGCAGATGGAATTTAATTTTGACAGGTGTAAAAGGATGCTTTTTATCAGTAGTGGGGGCTGGCAGAAGCTCTGATAAATGAGTATGGAATTAAGATAAGGATTAATAGTGTAAAGAATAAGAATATTCATTCTCATGGTCTAAAACAGGAGGACATGCATATAATGTGAAACTGAGTTTAGAGGAGATCGAAAGGGAACTTTTTCACACATGGAGAGAGTTTGATTCTGGATTGCACTGCCTGAGAAGGTGGTGAAGGCAGAGACTCACATATGGGCTTGTACGTTGGTTGGCAAGAACCTGATTGCTTGTTTTTTTGCAGTATGACTGCTATGAGAATTCTTTTCTCGAGAACATACTGTCAAGTCAAACTTGAGTTTCTGGAAGGTATTGGGCCCTGGAGGCAAAAGAAAATAATATTTAAAAGGAAGAGCAATAATTCACTGGCAGACTGGACGGAACCTACTGCCTGAGGGCTGTTTCTGCTCAGAACATTTGGGCGGACCGTGCAGCGTTACAGCGGCAGTCCGAAAGCAGCGTCACAATCCGCGGTAAGATGCCAAACTTTAAATAATTGTTGAGACTGCTTCATGGAAAAGAGCACTGCTGTCACTGCGTTTGGGTTAACTCCGCCACTGGGATCATCGCGCGCAGGCACTTCTTGAAAACGACGCAAGGCTTAAGAAGAGCTCACAAACCTTTGAGAGAGTTCGCCCAGTTTGGAACCATAACGGCCAGAGGCCATAATGGTCCAGTAGAGAAATGGAGGTGCAGGTCCGAAATCGTCTACGAAGTCCGAGAGGCAGCCAGTTTTTCACCTAATGCCTTACGACTAATGCCTAATGACTTATGACTAACCTTGACAAGACTAATGACTGACTTATGACTGATTATTTATGACTACTGACTAATAACTAAGAACTACTCAACTGCCGCACTTGCAAAAAATAAAAAGGAAAAAAAAGAAGGGAAGTTGTTTGGTCATTGAGTGGAATCCGGTTAAAACCTTTGGGTAGGCGTATTCAGTCCCTTTCAAGTGGGGAACAAGAACTCTGACTTGACACATACACTGGTGTCAATATATGGAGGGATGTTAAGTATATGAAAGAAAGTAATTCCCCAGCAATCACTTTTGTCCCTCAGAGTCAGAATCAGGTTTAATATCACTGGCATATGTCCTGAAATTTGTTGTTATGTGGCAGTGGTACATTGCAATACAGAATAATAAGAACTGAATTACAGGAAGTATATGCACATAGACCATAGAAATCTACAGCACATTACATTGTGCCAACCATGTAGACCAATCTAGAAACTTCCTAGAATTTCCCCACTGCACAGCCCTCTATTTTTCTAAGCTCCATGTACCCATCTAAGAGTCTCTTAAAAGACCCTATCGTATCCACTTCTTCCACCTTTGCTGACAGGGCATTCCACACACCCGCCACCCACTGTGTGAGAAGCTTACCCCTGACATCACGCTTGTACCTTAAAACGATTCTCCCAGGTGTTAGCCAGTTCAGCTCTGGGAAAAGCCTCTGGCTATTCACGTGATTAATGCCTCTTATCATCTGATACACCTCTATAAGGTCACCTCTCAATCTCCTTTGCTCCGAAGAGAAAAGGCCACGTTCATAAGGCATGCTGTTCACTCCAGGCAACATCCTTGTAAGTCTCCTCTGCACTCTATAGTATTCAGATCCTTTCAGTAGTATGTATAGAAAATAATTAAATTTAATAAGTAGTGCAAAAAAATGTAGTGAGGTAGTGTTCATGGGGTCAATATCCATTCAAAAATTTGATGGCAGAGGGGAAGAAGCTGTTCCCGAATCTTTCAGTGTGTGTCTTCATGCTCCCAATCCTCCTCCCTAATCATAACATTGAGGGGAGGGCATGTCTTTAACGATGGATGCTGCCTTTTTGAGGCATTGCTCTTGAAGATGCCCTGGATACTACTGAGAATAGTGCCCATGATGGCGCTGACTGAGTTCATAACTTGTTGCAACTTCTTTCAATCCTGTGCAGTAACACCCCCTTACCAGACGGTGATGCAGCCATTTAGAATGCTTTCCACAGTACTAGCTGATATACTCACTCCTGTATGCCTTCTTGTCACCATCAGAAATTCTGCCAACAGTAGTTCTGTCATCAGCTAATTTATAGATATCATTTCAACTGTGTCTAGCCACACCGTCATGGGATTAGAGAGAATTGATTATTGGTGAGGTGGAGATGTTACAATATTTCCAATCCACACAGATTGTTGTCTTCCGGTGTCGAGGATCCAATTGCAAAGAGAGGGACAAAGGCCCAGGTTTTGAAGCTTTGTGATCAGAACTGTAGGAATGATTGTGTTAAATGCTAGCTGTAGTTGATAAACAGCAGCCTGACATAAGTATTAGTATTGTCCAGGTGACCCAAGGCCACATGAAGAGCCAATGAGATCATATCCACTGTAGACCTATTGTGGCAATAGGCAAATTACAATGGGCCCAGGTCCTTGCTGAGATAGGAGTTGATTCTAGCATTAGTAACGTCACAGAACACTTCATCACCGTAGACGTGAGTGCTACTGGATGATAGTCGTTAAAGCAGCTCACCCTGCTCTCTTTGGGCACTGATATGATTGTTTCCCTTTAGAATCAGGTACCAACATGACAGTAACAATGAGATATTGAAAATGTCTTTGAACATACCTGTCAGTTGGTTGGCACAAGTTTTCAGACCCCTACCAGATACTGCATCAGGGTTTATCGCCTTGTGAGGATTTACCCTCATGAAAGAGAATCCAACATCGACATCCGAGACAGAGATCACAGGGTGCTGCAAGTATTCTCATAGCTGTAGTTTTATTCTCCCTTTCAAAGAGTGCATAAAAGACATTGAGCTCATCTGGGAGTGAAGCATCATTACCATTCGTGATGTTAGGTTTTGTTTTGTAGGAAGTAATGGCCTGCAAACCCTGCCAGAGCTGACGTGTATCCAATTTTACCTCTAACCTCATTTGGAATTGTTCCTTTGCTCTCAAGATAGTCCTCTCTAAGTTGTACCAGGCCTTCTTGGTATCACCAGACTTGAGTGTCACAGATCTCCCTCAGCAGGCTATGCACTTTAGATTCGGGTATGTGAGGCACGTTGTCATAGGCACACACTCATCCTCACAGGCTTTAATGAATTCAGTAACAACTCATTCAGATTCAAAGATGAATCCCTGAATGCAGTCCAGTCCACTGACTCAGAACAATCCTGTAAATGCCTCCGTTGTCCATGCCTTCTTGGTCCACACCACTAGCGTTGTGGACGTCAGTCTCTGTCTGCACTCGGAGAGTAGAAGTACAGCCAGGTGATCAGACTTCCCAAAATATGGATGTGGGATGGCACAGTGAATGCTTTTGATGGTCGTATAACAATGGTCCAGTGTGTTGGCTCCTCTGGTTCCACAAATAATATGTTGGTAATTACTGTTTAGAGATTTTTTCTACTGGTCTGGTTAAAATCCCCCATAATTATGGGGAAGGCATCATACTCTTTGCTAAGTATTCACAAAAAATAGCTGGGTTTTATCTCAGAATGCTACTTTGCATTCCAATTCCAACATGTCGGTCCATGGCCTCCTCTTGTGTCACAATGAGGTCACCCTCATGTTGGAGGAGAAATCTATATTCCATCTGGGTATCCATCATTCTAATGGCATGAATATCGTTTTCTCCTTCTGGTAAAATATTCATTTTCCCTCTCCCTCTACTCTTCAATTCTCCCACTCTAACCTCTTGCCTCTTCTCGCTCACTGATTAGCTCCCCCGGTGCCTCTCCTCCTTCCATTTCTCCTATGGTCGACTCACTTATCCTATTAGATTCCGTTCTCTCCAGCCCTTTGCCTTTCCTGGCTTCACCTATCACCTTCCAGCGATCCTCCTTTCCTTTCCCTCTCTCCAGGTTTTTATTCTGGGATTTTCTTCTTTCCTATCCAGTCCTGGAGAAGGGTCAAATCTCTGACTGTTCATTTCCTTGGAGGTTGCATGACCTACTGAGTTCTTCCTGCATTTTGTGTGTGTGACTTTGTGTTGTCGTGTATTTTTATTGCATGTGGTTAGAAACATTGCACTCCAGTAATACTATGTGTGGTACTGTCATTAAAATGCATTCGGTCGATTTGATCTTTATTACTTTTGTTTTTCCACAGGAATTGGATGACCAGCAAGGTGTGGTTTATTCCAGTCCCAAGCCTTATGGAATTATTGAATCCTGTCACACTATTGAGGTTCCTTTATTAGTGGAACTACAGAGCCTTGGAGAACAAAGTGCAGAACTGTCTATTGCCATATTTGGCAAAAGTTACCCTCCCCTTGTGAGTAATTTTTCCTGGTAACAAAATAATGTTCTCTTAAATGGGTAGATTTTGAATGAGAGTACGGTCTGTGGTTGAGTGGCTGCTTGTTATCCAATAACTACAGACTTGTGTATCAAGAAGATCATCTGCAGTGGAATTTTGAAGTACCACATCAGTGATATATGTATATGGATATATTTCCAAGAATTGTTTCAGGTAACAATGCTGAATTTTGGTTCTTCTCCAGAACTAAGATGGCAGAACATAGAGCAATGTAGGTCTGAGTCACAGCGCAGGAGAAACTACAATGTTACTCTCAGCTTTAAAACTGAATCTTGTCGTACAGTGGTATTATTAAGTGATACCTTCCATTGCCGTAAAGTTCTGTCACTGTTTTCTCTCCACTCTCCTACTGAGAGAGTAGTTACACATGTAAGAAAAACAGCTTGTATTCCTACCCATCCCTCACCCTTTCGTTCTGGCTTCTGCCCCCCCTTTCTTTCCAGTTTTGATCTGGAATGTGAACTGTCCATTTCCCTCCTTGCCTGACCTGCTGAGTTCCTCCCGCATTTTATGTGTGTTGTGGACATGTAAGGAGATTTGATTAAGTATTTTTGTGTGGAGTCTAGCTGGTGAGTATTCATCCATGGAGAACATCACATTTGGTGGAAGTGATAAAGTGATATTCTCGGCTGACATTGCTGAAGAGAGACAAGTTGGATTGAATCCCTTAGCACCCATCTTAGCAAGGGTCAATATTGGTATATTTGAAAATCGGTGTGATAATTTATGCATAGAGCCAAAGGAGATGGGGGAGATCTTAAATAGATTTTTTTTTGCATCCCTGTTTACTCAGGAGAGAGACACAGATTCTATAGAACTCGGGCAGAGCAGTAGTGTAATCATGGACCGTACCCAAATTATGGAAGAGGAGGTGTTGCTATCTTAAGGAAAATTGGGGTGCATAAGTCCTTAAGGCCTAACAAGATGTCCCCTTGGACCTTGTGGAAGGCTAGTGCAGAAATTACAGGTGCCCTGGCAAAGATATTTAAAACATCCTTAGCCATGAGTAAGGAGCCAAAAGATTGGAGGATAGCTAATGTTGTTAAAGAAAGGCTTTTAATAATACTGTATGCTGGGGAATTATTGGGTGGTGAGTCTGAGCAATAATGAGTAAATTATTGGAAGGTATTCTAAGGGACAGGAGATACAGTGTCTATAAAAAGTATTCACCCCCTTGGAAGTTTTCATGTTTTATTGTTTTACCACATTGAATCACAGTGTATTTAATTTGGCTTTTTTGACTCTGATCAACAGAAAGACTCTTGTGTCAAAGTGAAAGCAGATCTCTACAAAGTGATCTAAATTAATTACAAATATAAAACACAAAATAATTGATGACATAAGTATTCACCCCCCCCCCCCTTTAATATGACACACCAAACTATCACTGCTGCAGCCAATTGGTTTCAGAAGACACATAATTAGTTAAATGGAGATTGTTTTTGGAGACCTGTGTACAGTCATGGTGTTTCAATTGATTGTAGTAATAATACACCTATAACTGAAAGATCCAGCTACTGGTGAGACAGGATCCTGGCAATAAACTACACCATGAAGACAAAAGAACACTCCAAGCAACTCAGTAACAAAAAATTACTGAAAAGCACAAGTCAGGAGATGGATACAAGAACATTTCCAAGTCACTGAATATCCCTTGGAGTACAGTTAAGTCAATTATCAAGAAATTGAAAGAATATGGTACAGCTATAAATCTGCTTGGAGCAGACTGCCCTCAAAAACTAAGTGACTGTGCAAGAAGGGGACTAGTGAGGGAGGCCACCAAGAACCTATGACAACTCTGGAGGAGTTACAAGCTTCAGTGGCTGAGATGAGAGAGACTGCACATACAACTGTTGCCTGGGTGCTTCACCAGTCTCAGCTTTATGGGAGAGTGGCAAAGAGAAAGCCGCTGCTGTTAAAAACTCACATGAAATCTCGGTTGGAGTTTGCCAGAAGGCATGTGGGAGACTCTGAAGTCAGCTAGAAGAAGGTTCTATGGTCTGGTGAAAACAAATTTGAGCTTTTTGGCCACCAGACTAAATGCTATGTTTGGTGTAAGCCAATCACTGCACATCATCAAAAACACACTATCCCTACTGTAAAGCTTGGTGGTGACTGCATCACGCTGTGGTAATGCTTCACTGCAGCAGGCCTGGAAGACTTGTGAAGGCAGAGGGTAAAATGAATGCAGCAAAATACAGGGAAATCCTGGAGGAAAACCTGATGGAGGAGTCCAGACTTCAATCCAATTTGTGACTGGACTTGAAGAGGGCTGTTCACTCACGATCTCCATGAAATCTGACAGAGCACGAGTTCTTTTGTAAAGAAGAAGAGGAAAATTTGCAGTGTGCAGATGTGCAAAGCTGATAGAGGACCTATTCACACAGACTCAAGGCTGTAATTACTCCCAAAGGTGCATCTACAAAGTACTGCCTTGAAGGGGGTGAATACTTTTTAATACTTGTATGTAAGGATTTGGATAGACAGGAACTGATTAGGGATAGTCAACATGGCTTTGTATTTGGTAGGTTGTGTGTAACCAATCTTTGAGAGTTTTTTGAGGAGGTTAGCAGGAAAGAAGATGAAGGAAAGGCAGTTGATGTTGTCTACATGTACTCCAGTAAAGTCTTTGACAAAGTGCTGCTTGGGAGGCTGATCCAGAAGGTCCAGTTGCCTGGCATTCAGGGTGAAGTTGTAAATTGCATACAACAGTGGCTTACCGAGAGAAGAGAACCAGAAAGTGGCGTTGGATTGTTGCCTCTCTGATTTGGACGCCTGTGATTAGTGATGTGCTGCCGGTGTTGATACTGGGTCCATTATTGTTAGTCATCTATAATAATGAGTTTGGTGATAATGTTGGTGAACTGGATCAGCAAGTTTGAGAATGACACCATTCTCGATGGTCAGTGAGACAGTGAGGATGGCTATCAATGCCTGCAGTGGAATTGGGACCAGCTGGGAAAATTGACAGAAAAATGGCAGGTAGAATTTAATGCAGACAAGTGTGAGATGTTGATGTTTGGAAGGAGAAAGTAGAAATGGAGTTGTATAGTGAATGGTAGAGCACTGAGAATTGTGGTATAAATGTGGGATCTGGAAATACAAATCCAAAATTTGTTGAAAGTGGTGTCGTAGGTTGATGGGACTGTATTTGAGACACTAGGGACTGCTTTGTACTTTGCTTCGTGGAAACATAGCTCGCACCTGCGAAGTTGGATGCAACGCTGTAGCCCAATGGCTTTTCCAGTGTCTGCAAAGACAAGATCACTGAGTTTTTAAAGATATACGAAGTGGAGTATGCTTTATGATTAACTCATCATGGTACACAGATGTGGCAGTTCTGTCTCAATCCTACTCCCCCAACCTAACAGAACATTCAGTAAACAAGTGTCATCTATTTTTATCTGGCTCAGCGCTATCAGCTCACATTCGTCTAGGGTGAAACCGCCATCAGGCCGCCAAACCCTGTCTCACGTTTGCATAGATGCTGTGTAATGCACCCCGGTACAAACCCACAACGTCAAATATCAGACAGTACACAACGTATGAGTAAATGATGACACTTTATAAATCTTACTGTGACTATGTGGTTAGTAGGGAAACTGATATACAGGTAAAAGGTGCCACACTTATCAGAGTTAATCAGTTTGTGCACAATTGTTGGAGCTCAAGGGAAACGTCTTCTCTCCACCATTCGATCTCCTCCAAACTCCTCGACCCTCGGACTGGGACCAACCATGGTGGTCTACCAAAGAGCTTCCCACGCGTCCTTCCTCTTTGCCTCTCCTCACCGATCTCCCGCCACTCACTCAGGTTCCCACACATACAGACAGAATAACATGACTCCCATTGGTTAGTTCCCCATTATCTATAATTATAACCCAAACACTTCAGCTACAAAGAACATTACCTCATCAGTTACAGAGAAGCCATTTCATTATTAGCAGTTAACAGTTAACATTACAGTTAATATTACTGAGAACCCTACATTCTCCCCCTACTGAATTTAGTCATGCCCTCATGACATCCAGGTAATTTGCCAACACTTCCTGTAAAACACAGAGCCTAGTCCAAGTGCAGAAAGCAGTGACATAACTCCCCAAAGCAGTAGAGATCACATTGGGCAGCCTCTCTGGGGGGTTCCGAATCCCCTGAGACCTCTGTACCCCCTCTTCTAGATCCTCCGGCTCAGACACTACTGGAGACACCTCGGGGTTGCCTGGCGAGACCTCCCATGATCTGTCACTCAAACCTCTCTGCAACTCAGAGCCCCCTGTCTCGGGTTCAGGCCCCACTTCCTCTGCTCCAGAGTTATGCTGCACTCCCTGTTGCCTGCCAAAACCCCCCCACCTCATCTGATGCAGTGTGAGAAGAACCTGGAGTCTCTTCCTCCGTCACGGGGAAGTTAGCAAACGGCAGCAGGTACCACTCATCTGAATCATCATCTTCTGAATTAGTGTCCCTTTCCGGGGCTGGGCCCGGCCCCGTCTCTTTTGCGGTGGGCTCTTCCGCAGAGCCCTCGTACTAGGTGTAGACTCCAAGTTGGGCTCTAGGTCTACCTGCACCTCTTGTCCCAGGGGCAATAGGTGGTTCCGATGGAGGATCTTGACAGGCCCATTCCCGTCCTCGGGCCTCACCCGGAAAACCGATAAGTTTGGCATCTGACTCTCCACCACATAGGGTGTAGCCGCCCAGCGGTCAGCCAACTTGTGCTTTCCAGGTAGGCCCAAATTCCTTATGAGGACTCGGTCTCCCGGCAGGAGTTGGGAGAACTTCACTTTCTAGTCATACCTCACTGATGAGCTTACTCTCAAAATCCCATCCCTGGTCACTATGTATCCGCTGGGGAAGGCCATAATGCACAAAATACTTCTCCCATAGCACTTCTGCTACCGTAGTCGCCCTCTGGTCCTTGGTAGGAAAAGCCTGAGCATATCTGGTGTAGTGGTCCTTGATGACGAAGACATTCACCGTTTTGCTGGTGTCGGGTTCTATGGACAGAAAATCCATACACACCAGGTCCAGGTGTCCTGCACTCTGCAGTGTGACAGAGGAGCAGTCTGCATAGGTTGTGTCTTTCGGCGTATGCAGTGAATGCACGACTTGCAGTACGCTTCAACCTCTAACTTCATTCGGGGCCAGTAAAACCTGTCTTTGAGCAATCCATAGGTCTTTTCCACCCCGAAATGTCCAGAACCATCATGCAGTGACTTCAACGCCATCCCCCGATACTGCTCAGGCAGGAACAACTGCCAACACTGATGTTGGTCTGAGGGTGACATTACCCGGTATAGAATTTGGTTCCTCAACTTAAACCGAGGCCATTCCCTGAGTAATGAAGGCACCAGAACGTGTTTCGTCTTCTCCGCCCGCGCCATATCCCCCTTCTCCACCGTGTACCAGACAGTGCCAAGGCCCGGGTCATCTCGCTGAGCAGCTGCCACTTCCCCCGGACTTAATTCTGGCAGCTGCTTGGTCTTCAGAGTGGTCAGGTCACAGTAAACTGGGGGCAGAACATCTTCAGAAGCCCCCAATGGGTCCACTGTACAATCCGGCCTCTCCTTTTCCTCGGCCTTCACGGTGATAGCAAACTGACACAAGGCCTTCACCCCAGGGGCAGGAACGCTCTCCCACTCCTCGTCCCTCTCCAGTTCCTCAGTCCCGTCGGGACAAAGTGTCTGCATCGACATTCCGGCTCCCTGGCCGGTACTTCAGGCTGAAATCATATATCGACAATGCCACCAACCACCGATGGCCTGTGGCATCCAGTTTCTCCGAGGTCAGGATGTAAGTGAGCGGGTTGTTGTCCGTCCTCACCTCAAACTTGGCTCCATAGAGATAATCACTCAGCTTATCTGCCACTGCCCACCAACGCCAGGATCTCCAACTTGTGGGTGGAATAGTTTCTCTCGGAGTGCGACAAACTCTGGCTGACAAAAGCCGCAGGTCTCAACCCGGCACCCTGATCCTGATACAAGACAGCCCCTAATCCCTCTCGGCTGGCATCGGTGTGTTGTACATAGGGCAATCGGGGTCCGCAATAGACAGCACCGGTGCCTGGGTCGGCAACTCCTTCAGCGACTGAAAAGCCTCCTCACATTTAGCATCCTACCTCTGTCCGAAGGGCTCTGACAGGTTGAGATATTCTCCAACCTCCCATCCCCCTTTTCCTTTCTTCCCTAAGGGTGGGTAACCACGCAGAAGCTGGTGCAAGGGGTGACTCAATTTGGCGTACACCTTCACGAACCTCTGATAATAACCACAGAACCCCAAGAATGAGTGCAAAGCGCCCACAGTCTGGGGCCTTGGCCACGTGGTCACCGCTTCTATCTTACCTGGGTCTGTAGCTAATCCATCCCGTGAGATTATGTGCCCAATATAGCTAACAGACATCTTGCAGAACTGGCACTTGTCCAGGGAGAGTTTTAATTCTTCCTTCTTTAGTCGGCTCAGCACCTACAGTAGCCTCGCTTCATGCTCCTCCAAGGTGGATCTAAATACTATCAAGTCATCCAAATACACCAACACTTCGAGCAATTCATATCCCCCACCGGCTTCTCCATGACCCTCTGGAAGGTGGCAGGGGCTCCCAATATGCCCTGGGGCATCCTTTCGTACTGGAAAAATCCCAAAGTGCATTTAAATGCTGTTTTCTCTTTGTCGGCCTCACTCATCGGGATCTGGTAATATCTACTCCTCAAGTCCAGCACACTGAACCACTTTTCCCCAGTCAGACAGGCCAGTGTGCCTTCGATCCTCGGGACTATATGCTGGTCAGGGGCGGTGTACCAGTTCAGGGTCCTATAGCCTACACACATGCGGACCTTTCCGTTCTTCTTCCGGGCCATTACTATTGGAGATGCATAAGGGCTTCGGGATTCAGAGATGATCCCAGCTTCCTTCAACTTATGCAAGTGCTGCCGCACATCTTCCATATCTGCAGGGGCCAGTCGCCGCGACCACTCTCTAAACGTGGTGTCCTCAGTCACCCGGATGGTGTGACGAGTGCTCTTGGAGCAACCGACATCAAACTCGCCAAGGGAAAAAAATCTTTCAGCTCCAACATCTTCTCCACCAGCCTTTGGTTCCAACCCGGCGGCACAGGAGAGTCCCCAAAGTTAAAGGCCTCAGCAGTCAGCTTTCCTCTGTTGTTCAATAGTCCCCCCCAGTGGGCCTCATGGGGACGCTAGACATTACCGTCACCGGGAACAAATGCACCAGAGGCATCCTGTGCAACTGAAGGCCTCTGCACTTTGGGCCTCACCAGCACCCCAGCCAGAAATTGCGACTCCCCCTGCTGGTCTTCCGGGGTATCCACTAAAAGAGCCTCGCCATCAAGCACTGGGAAATCTAGGGGTTCCCATCACTCTCGCTACTTCTCCAGGCCTTAATTACCTTAGGCTTTGACTGGGTGCACCTCACAGTTCCTCGTTTAAATTCAGTATCCGGCCCAGGGCGGCTCCGCACTTCCTCAAATGTAGCTGGAAGCACTGGGTGTCCGGCCAGGGTCCTCAAGAAGTTCTCACCCGCTCTCTCCTTACAGGCCCCCATGAGCCTCCGCACCACAGGGGTGTTGGTCCCCACCGAATGGAAGCACCGCCCACCTCAACCGAATCCGGACAAACCAGAGCTAGCATCTCCAGAACTTCAGACACTCCCACATCGGCTTCTGAATACTCCAGTCTCACTGACACATACCCGTCATACGCCCCAAATCTCCAACGCATTGAATGGGGTCAAGGGCAAATGCTTTAAATACTGCTTGTAAAACGAATGGTATAGTAACGTGACCTGCGACCTGGTGTCGAGTATGGCTTTAGCAGAGATTCCCTCTATCCATAGCGACACGCTGGAGCGGGGTCCCACTAATCCTTCCGGAATCGAGTCTTCTGCTTTCAAGGGCCCCTTGGTACATTGCTGGGAATGTGTTCCCCCAAAGACACCAGGCCGTTCCGTCACTGGGTCTCCTCTAGGTTTTCCGACACCTTTCCCTGCTTGGATACCCAGGGACTCGCCCTCCGAGGGGCTCCCTGATGCTCACATTCTCGCCAGAAGTGGCCCTCTTCCCCACAGTTATAGCACACTCTCTGCCGCTCACATTCTGTCTGGAATTGTCCCTCTTTCCCAGAGTTATAGCACACACAACCGGCCACCCCTCTTCTTGCGAACCCATCTCCACTCGCAGCCCTCTGTGCTGTCCATCCCCTGTGGGGGGGGGGGGGGAATCCCTCCCTACAAATCCCTGAGTTCTCAGCTCACCCACCACTTCCTTTATCAATTGCCGGGTGGAGTCGGCTCCGATCACTTCCCCACCAGGGACTGCTACTGAGGATTTCACCCTCCTGACAGAGTCCTTCCGTGGCCTCATTGTGTTTTCATCCCCCCTCAACACGCACGCATTGCTCACTGGCACCCCCACAGCCGCCCACCATCGCTGAAATGCGGCTGTCGCCATCACAACTGTACTTTAAGCAAAGAGGTCACATAGCATCCACAGAATTCAATCACCCAACGAGCGCCCACAAATGTAACATTTCATTGCTAGCAGTTAATATTACTGAGAACCCTGCAGAAGTTTTCCACCATCACCTTGGTAGCAGTGAACGTCTGGCTATCATCTGGAAGACACTGGAGGAGCTGAGCATCATGATCAGCAGTCGGGAAATAGCATACCCTGATATCCTTTGCTGTCATTGTAGGTGATTTCAACCAGGCCAGCCTAACTATCACTTATTACCTGTGGAACCAGAGGAGGCAACACACTTGACCACTGTTATACCACCATCAAGCATACTTTCCATGCCATTCCATGCCCACAGTTTGGAAAGTGTGGTCACCTTGCTGTACTACATATGCCAGTGATATTAAACCCAATTCTAAAGAGAGCTTTTGGCACTTTGGCAATAGGATTGAAAGAGTGCTGATAAAGTATACTAGGATGTTGTCAGAACCTGGGGACCTGATTTATAGGGAATGCTTGAATAGGTTAAGATTTTATTTCTTAAAGCATTGAAGAATGAGGGGAAATTTGATAGAGGTAAATGAAATTATGAGGCGTGTAGATTGGTGAAATGTAAGCAGAGATTTTTTCACTGAGCTGGGTGAGTCTAGAACTAAAAGTCATAAGTTAAGAGTGAAAGGTGAAGTATTTAAGGAGAACCTGAGGGGGAGCTGAGTGTGCAATGAGCCGCTAGTAAAAGTGGTGGATGAGTGTTTGAGTGCAACATTTACCAGGTGTTTGGATAAGGGAGGGGTATTCAGGACTGGGGTCCAGCTAAATGTGGTTTGGGACTAGCCAGAATAACAGTTGAGCATGGAGCAGCTGGACCAAAGGTCTCTTTTAGTGCTGTATGACTCTCATGCCCTTTTGGGCAGCTCGTACTGGTCTTTATTAAAGTAACATTGGGTCTTTGTCATTAAATGATTTCTCTTTTCAACTCCTAAACTCCGGCTTCTAATGCATCCTTTTTGTAAGCTTCCAACAATCAAGTAAGGTCCATCCCAACTGATGTACACTTTCCTCAGGATTATCTAGATGATCCTCTTCCATTAACCATCTTTAAGAGCCTAGAGTAGTTTCCTTGCCGTGTATCCTACACCCTGATTTCAATTTTCACATCACCTAGATGCTATCAATGACTGGGCAACTCACACCGGTATTTTCCATTCTCTCTCCCCACTTCTTTCAAAAGCCTTTTCCTACTACATGTGGGTTGGATCCTGCAAACTATACCAAATGTTGCAGAATGCCGATTTATTGTAAGATCTGATCCAGTCAAAGTGTTTGAGAAAAGTTGGTAATTACACACTGCAGTTAGTAACAAGGAGAAAACAACTTGATCTTTGAGACTGAACTCAACTCTGATAACCCTAGTTCTAATGGAGACCTTTAGTGACAGTAAATCTGAGAGTCACAGTTCAAAAGGAAGGTCCACTCTATTGGTCAGAAAAATAGTTCTTAAGTAAAAAATTCCTTGTTCTGGATTCCTGGCTACAGTAAATGTAATAATATTTTCCCTCATTATGACTCATCACTACTCACAATCCCAGTCCAAAGTGAAGCCGTCATCATCAATGGAGATTCTTTTTATCCGTACATGAAGCAGTAACTTTCTGACATGTGACAAATCATAGAACCATAGAACATTATAGCACAGTACAGGCCCTTCAGCCTTCCATGTTGTGCCGACCCATATAATCCTTAAAACAAAAACTAAACCCACACTACTCCATAACCCTCTATTTATCTTTCATCCATGTTCCTGTCCAAGAGGCTCTTAAATACCCCTAATGTTTTAGCCTCCACCACCATCCCTGGCAAGTCATTCTAGGCACTCACAACCCTCTGTGTAAAAGACTTACCCCTGATGTCTCCCCTAAACTTCCCTCCCTTAATTTTGTACATATGCCCTCTGGTGTTTGCTATTGGTGCCTTGGGAAACATGTACTGACTATCCACCCTATCTATGCCTCTCATAATCTTGTAGACCTCTATCAAGTCCCCTCTCATTCTTCTACACTCCAAGGAGAAAAGTCCCAGCTCTGCTAACCTTGCTTCATATGACTTGTTCTCCAATCCAGGCAACATCCTGGTAAATCTCCTCTGCACCCTCTACATAGCTTCCACATCCTTCCTATAATGAGGTGACCAGAATTGAACACAATACTCTAAGTGCGGTCTCACCAGAGATTTGTAGAGTTGCATCATGACCTCTCTACTCTTGAACTCAATCTCCCTATTAATGAAGCCTAGCATCCCATAGGCCTTCTTAGCTACCCTATCAACCTACGCAGCGACCTTGAGGGATGTATGGATTTGAACCCCAAGGTCCCTTTGTTCATCCACACTCTTAAGTAACTGACCATTAATCCTGTACTCAGTCTTCTGTTTTGTCCTTCCAAAATGCATCACCTCAAACTTATCTGGATTGAACTCCATCTGCCATTTTTCTGCCCAACTCTGTTCCTGTCTATATCCTCTTGTAATCTTCGACAACCTGCAGCTCCATCCACAACTCCTCCAATCTTCGTGTCATCCGCAAACTTACCCATCCTTCTGCCTCTACATCCAGGTCATTTATAAAAATCACAAATAGCAGGGGTCCCAGGACAGATCCCTGCAGCACTTCACTAGTCACCGACCTCCAGGCAGAATACTTTCCTTCCACAACTACCCTCTGCTTTCTTCCTTTAAGCCAATTTTTTATCCAAACAGCCAAGGTTCCACTTATCCCATGCCTCATGACTTTCTGGATGAGTCTCTCATGAGGGACCTTGTCAAATGCCTTGCTAAAGTCCATGTAGACCACATCCACTGCCCTACCCTCATCAATTTCTTTTGTTACCTCTTCAAAAAACTCAATCAGGCTTGTGAGGCACGATCTTCCCTTCACAAAGCCATGTTGACTATCCATGAGTAGACTGTACTTCTCCAAATGTTCGTAGATCCTATCCTTAAGAATCCTTTCCAGTAGTTTGCAGACCACTGACGTAAGTCTCACTGGTCTATAGTTCCCAGGTTTCTCCCTTATTCCCTTTATTAAACAAGGGAACTACATTTGCCATTCTCCAGTCCTTCGGCACTTCCTCTGTAGCCAAAGAGGATTCAAAGATCATGGCTAATGCTCCTGTGATCTCTTCTCACAATTCCCACAGCCTGGGGTGTATCATATCCAGCCCTGGGGATTTATCATTCTAGATGTTTTTAAGAAGATCCAGCACTTCTTCTTCCGTAATCTCCACATTGTCCAGCACACAGGCCTGCTCTATTTCGACCTCACCCTGATCAAGATCCTTTTCACTTGTGAATACTGAAGCAAAGTATTCATTTAGGACCTCCCCAACCTCCTCCGCTTCCAAGCACATGTTGCCCTCTTTATCCTTTAGTGGTCCCACCTTCTTTCTCGTCATCCTCCTGTTCTTCACATACGCATAGAACGCCTTGGGGTTCTCCTTAATCCTACATGCCAAGGCCTTCTCATGCCCCTTTCGAGCTCTCCTAAGTCCTTTCTTTAGCTCCTTCCTGGCTATCCTATATTTGTCATGAGCCCCTCCTACTTCCTGCTTCTTATATCTTACATATGCTTCCTTTTTCCTCTTGACGAGTTACCTCACGTGTTTCGTCAGCCATGGTTCCCTTTTCCTACCATTTTCTCGTTGTCTCAGTGGGAGAAACCGATCCTGAACCCAGCTCAAGTGGTCCCTAAACTTCTCCCACGTTACTTCTGTGCTTTCCCCTTTGAACATCTGTTTCCAATTTACTCTCGCTAGTTCCTGCTTCATCCCTTCTAAGTTAGCAAACAAGCCTTAATTAGCTTTTTCAACATGTTAGCCTCTATTGAAGAGTATAATATCATCATTTTAAACCAATTGCAGAATTATTGCTGACTTCTGTTTTTTTGAGCAACACCTCATCTACCGTCTGGGTAGCCTCCAGCCTGGTGGTATGAACATTGAATTCTCCAATTTCCGGTAATTCCCTCCCCCTCCCCCTCCCCCTTCCCCTATCCCAGGTCCTTCTCTGCCTCTCTCCCCTTTCAACTTTCTGCTTCTTTATCTCTACAGTTCTTTCATGCTTATCTCCTCCCCCCTTTATCTTTCCTCTGATTGGTTTTCCACCTGGCGCCTCTAGGCCCTACCCCCTCCCCTATCTCTATTACTGGGCTTCAGCCCTCTCTTCCCCCCCATTCCTGATGAAGGGTCTCGGCCCGAAACGTTGGCTACTCGTGGATGCTGCCTGACCTGCTGAGTTCTTCCAGCGTTGTGTACTATTCTTTGATCCACAGCATCTGCAGTTGTATTTTTGTGTATTTGATAGCCCTATTTCAGTGGAGTAGAAGCTGTCCTTGAGCCTGTTTGTATGTGAATTTAGGCTTTTGTATCTTGTGCTGAAAGGAACAGAGAAAGTGTAACGTCCCTGATTATATCAGCTCCTTTACTGAGGCAGTGATAAGTGTAAATCGAATTCATGGAGGCGAAGCTGCTTTCAGTGACGTGCTGAGCTATGCTCTTAACTCTGCAATTCACAAGCAATGATGCATCTAAATAGGATGGTTTCTGTGGTGAATTAATAAAAATTGCGGAGGGTCAAAAGAGACATGCCAAATTTCATTAGTTTCCTGAGGAAGTGGAGGTGCTGGTCAGCTTTCTTAGCCATGCAGTCAGTGTGATTGGAACAAGACAGACTATTGGTTATGGAGCTCTCAACCCTCTTGCTCACAGCAGCCTTGATGTAAACAGGAACGTTGCCTAAAACCGGACTTAATTAAACTTATTTTATGGTCTGGAACCAAAATTGAAATGTGCCAAATTTTTGAAGCAATCTATCTCATCATTAATGTCCTTCAGAAATCTTGTAATTCAAAGACTCAAAGTACATTTATTATCAAAGTATGTCTTCAGTGTACAACCCTGAGGTTCATCTTCTCACAGACAGCCACAAAACAGAAAACCATGGGACCTGTTCAAAGAAAAACATCAAACCCCACACTGACAGAAAAAATACATGCACAAATGGCAAAAATGAGCAAAAACACCTATAAGACATCAAACTACAAGTCTTTGAAATAGTCTGGGAACATTCAGTTTTGTTCAGTTCAATTTGTGCTGTTTTTTTTCACTGCAGTCTGCCATGATCAAAATTACATAAAATAGGAATAGGAAAGGAGTAACCAGAAATACATTGTAATGTGAACTATAGATCCACAAACCACATTGATTAAACCTTGCTCAAGACCCGAGACTCCAGCACCATCCTCTGGCAGCCTGCAGCAAGAGTGAGAGAGAGAGACTGGTTGAAGACACGCACCGTCCTCTGGGAGCAGCGAGCAAGAGGGAGAGAGGGACAACATAGATTGTCTGTGCTGAACACTTGCTCACTTCCCACTCTCATCTTCATCAATTTCAATCTTTCTCAATGCTTTAGCTGGTGAGATTGGCGAGAAATGAAGTCAATCTTGGGCTTAGCCCCATCGCCTTGCTTCATGGCCTCCAGCTGTGCACTTTGCTTGAAAGCTCACCAAACTTCCTCAGAGGCAGCAAAGTCACACCATCAAAGTGTGGGTTGCACAGTCATATTTGAAAGAAGATGAAGAAGGAGTTTCATGAACGTCGCCTTTAGTCATGCTGCTCACTGGCATCTTCAGAATTAACCTGCATGTGACTCTAGTTCCATAGTTCACCTTATAGTCATGCAGTCCACTCAGTTATACCGATAATTGCTAATAGAATAAAGACCCAAAGCTCTTCTCTGAACAACAGGGATGAACAATAAGTACACATTTTACATCTCTAAACCCAAGAACAATGTAAGCAGAACGCATCACCACAAAGACCAGTTGAGGTGAATAACATTTAAGGTAGAGACAGAGAAGCATTGGAGAGAGAAAGAAGCAGAAATATATGCAGTAAAGGTAAGATGAAGGATGTGATGGGTGCCTGAGCTGGATGTTTGTATGAGAAGTAGGAAAGGTGTAATAAATTGTTGGATTATATAACAGACTCCCCGATAGACCCCAGGACATTGAGGAATAGATACACAGGCAAATTTGAGAACAGTGTAAAGACAAAAAGGTTGCTGTCATAGGTGACTTCAACTTCCGTAATATAGAGACATATCTCCTTCTAGTGCACATGGTTTAGATGGGACAGAGTTTGTTAGGTCCGTCCAGGCAGGTGTTTTAAATCAGTATATAGATTGTCCAACAGAGGAGGGACCAAAGTGAACATGGTATTGGGTAATGAGCTTGGTATTTGGTAACAGTGGCCACAACTCATAAAGGTTTGAAATTGCTATGTATTTAATATTCTCCCACAAGTATAGATCAGGGTAAGTTACAAGATTTTTAGGCTGCAACTAGAGAGAGTTAATTGGGAGCAGTTGTTTTTGGGCAAGTCACATCTGATGTGCGGAGGATCTGTAAAGACTAACTGCAACTGCGTGAAGGTCAGGTACTGTATATTCTAGACAGAAGGAAGGACAAGGATGACAAGGTAAAAGAACCTTGTATGTCAAGAGAGTTGATGAATTTAGTCAAGAAGAAAGGCCTGACTTACTGAAAGTGTCTACATAAGTTGATAGGATGGTTAAGAAGGGAAATATGGCATGTGTGCCTTTATTAGTCGAGGCATTGAGTTTGAGAGTCGGGAAGTGTGTGATAGCTTATTGAAACTCTGGTTAGGCCACATCTGAGATACTGCATTTGATTCTGGTCACCCCATTATGTGAAGGTTAGGAAGCAAGAATCAAACAAAGCCTTGACATTTATGAAGATGCCAGAAAGAAACTCATGAAGAGACTTAGGAAAACCTCCAGGCACCATGGAAAGTTCTTAGTAAGTCAGATTAAAGAGAATCCCAGGCATTCTCGACATACACCAAGGACAAGAGAATTTCTAGAGAGCAGGTAGGACTACTCAGGGATATAGTATGCAATATGTGCTTTGAGGAGGAGGATATGGGTAAGGTACTGCATATGGTTATTTATCAAGAAGAACGACGTAGGAAAGTGAAATCAGTATGAAGGGTGCTAATATGCTGAGGCATTTTAAAATACAGAAGTAAATGGTGTCAGGTCTCTTAAAGAAAGTAAAATGAAAGCATCGCCGGTATCATGGTCCTGATCAGTTCTCCTTTAAATTTAGTTAGGTTGCGTTATGATCCGGACCATTGACTCCTTGTTCCCTTCTAATTCCGTTTCACGTGTCCCTTGAGCTTGGCCACTAAGGTAATCTACTCTCGACCCGAACCGGCAGCTTATAAGCCCCTGGCTTTAGCCGTTCAGGGTGAGGGTGTTAAGAAGCCTTAGCAAGTTGCCGTCGCTACCACGAGCCAGAGTTATCCAGCCCGCATCGGAGTGCCAGCAATTCACCTTCCTTCGCCAGAGTGGGTCCGGGCAAGGTCAAACTGCCAGGGGTGAGTTGAAGGCGGAGTCCTGGCTCGACGTTCATGCCCAGTGTCAGTGTATGTTTCTCTCGAAGAGTCCCGGCTCGGTGCCTGAGTTGAAGGCAGAGTCCTGGCTCGATGTTCATTCCCAGTGTCCGTGTATGTCTCTCTCGAAGAGTCCCGGCTCGGTGCCTGAGTTGAAGGCGGAGTCCTGGCTCGACGTTCATGCCCAGTGTCAGTGTATGTTTCTCTCGAAGAGTCCCGGCTCGGTGCCTGAGTTGAAGGCAGAGTCCTGGCTCGACGTTCATTCCCAGTGTCCGTGTATGTCTCTCTCGAAGAGTCCCGGCTCGGTGCCTGAGTTGAAGGCGGAGTCCTGGCTCGACGTTCATGCCCAGTGTCCGTGTCTATCCCTCGAAAAAATGTCCCGGCTCAGTGTCTGAGTTGAAGGCGGAGTCCTGGCTCGATGTTCATGCCCATTGTCCGTGTCTATCTCTCTCTCGAAGAGTCCCGGCTCGGTGCCTGAGTTGAAGGCAGAGTCCTGGCTCGACGTTCATTCCCAGTGTCCGTGTATGTCTCTCTCGAAGAGTCCCGGCTCGGTGCCTGAGTTGAAGGCGGAGTCCTGGCTCGACGTTCATGCCCAGTGTCAGTGTCTATCCCTCGAAGAAGAGTCCCGGCTCGGTGCCTGAGTTGAAGGCGGAGTCCTGGCTCGACGTTCATTCCCAGTGTCCGTGTCTATCCCTCGAAAAAATGTCCCGGCTCAGTGTCTGAGTTGAAGGCGGAGTCCTGGCTCGATGTTCATGCCCATTGTCCGTGTCTATCTCTCTCTCGAAGAGTCCCGGCTCGGTGCCTGAGTTGAAGGCGGAGTTCTGGCTCGACGTTCCTGTCCTGTGTTTGAGTGTCCACATTTCTGGCTGCGGCGAACCATGGTGTCCATATTCTGGCTGTGGCAATCCTGGTGTCCATGTTCTGGTTGCGGCAATTCAAGGTCCTAATCTCTAGGTCTAAGGTCCATGGTGATCCAAGTTCCCAATGTCCAAGTCCAAGGTCCGCGGCGATCCAAGTTCCCTGACTCCAAGTCCAAGGTCCGCGGCAGTCCCAGTCCCCAGGGTCCCATTCATGGCCGCGACGATCCAAGTTCCCAATATCCAAGTCCAAGGTCTGCGGCGGTCCATGTTCCCAGTTCCCAATTCCAAGGTCCACGGTGATCAAAGTCCATAGTCTCCTAGTCCGAGGTACGTGTTCCTCTTTGTCCTCCTTGATTTCCCGGTTCTCTGTGTAGCGAGTAATAAACACTATTTTATTGAACCTAAGAAAGAAGTGTTTGTGTCCTGCTTGTGGGTCCTCTCCCAGCACCCTTGCCCCTCCATGTGACAACCGGAGCTGGATGCAATATCCTCCAGTTTATTGAGTGAGGCAAGAGATGAGATTTTTGGGGTCTTGATCAATGTCTTTATTTTTCTATAGCCATAGGTGAGGTCCCAAAGGATTGGTGAGTAGTTAATGTTTTTCTATTATTCATGAAGGGAAATATGGATAATTCTGGAAGTTACAGACCAGCAAGTCTCACGTCAGAGGTACAGAATTTACTGGAGAGGACTCTTAGGGATGGGATTATGAGCAATTGAAAAATTATGGCCTAATTAACGATAGTCAGCATGGCTTTATGTTGGGAAAGTCGTGTCTTACTAACTTGGTTGACTTTTTTGAGGAGATGATTAAGGGAAGACTCCTCACAATGTTGATGTATAGTGGGTTCTTGGGGTCCAAGTTCGTGGCTCACTGAAAGTGTCTACATAGGTTGATAGGATGGTTAAAAAGGGAAATATGGCATGTGTGCCTTTATTAGTCGAGGCATTGAGTTTGAGAGTCGGAAAGTGTGTGATAGCTTATTGAAACTCCGGTTAGGCCACATCTGAGATATTGCATTTGATTCTGGTCACCCCATTATAGGAAGGATATGGAACCTTTGGGAGGGGTGCCATAGAGGCTTACCAGGATGCTGGTTGGATTATAGAACATTTGCTGTAAAGAGTGGTTGGACAAACTCTGAGTTGTTTTGTGTGGAGTGGTGGAGGCTGGGGGAGATCGGGTAGAAATTTATAAGATTATGAGAGGGATAGATTGAGTAGACATCCAGTCTTTGTCTCCGAATAAAAAAAAAGAGTTGAAATATCTATTAACAGTGGGCATACATTTAAGGTGAAAGAGGGTTAAGTTCGAAGGAGATGTGTGGGGCAAGTTTTTACACGGAGGGTGGATGCCTGGAATGTACTACGTGGGGCTGATAGTGGAGATAAATATGACAGAGGCAGATGAATATGTTGCTTTCAGGGAACTAAGGACTGACACCCCTAGATCCCTCTGTACAGCAATACTCCTCAAGATCCTGCCATTAAAAATACTGTCCTAAGTTACTTGACCTGTTTTTGCATCTTTAATTCTGTAATTGTAAGTAAAAGTAATTTTTAGTGCCTTTACTAATAATAACTTAGTGCTGACCATTCATTAACCAGACAGCAGTATTAATGCAATACTTTTCTTTTGAACTAGCAAGTCCACTTAACCTGCACAGGTGAGGGTCCAGTAGTCCAAGTCACTTGCACAGAGATTGACTGGGGGAAGATCAATGTCTTATCTGATGTCCCCAAGACCTTCAGCCTGTCTAATGAATCCCTCGTCCCAGCCAACATCACAGCCAAAATGGTAAGTAATTTACAGTAATTAAAAAGAGAAAATACTCCATAAAGTTACTAATTGCTTTACATGTGAGATTTCATGTACATCTGTCATTCCTGCAGCTTATTTTAGAAAGTGATGTTTAGTTACAAACTGTACACTTTGTGGTTTTCAACATATTCTAATTAAGACAATCTCAGTTGTCATCAAAACAACAACTGGATTTTAATTTTCTGCAGTGGATTAACCTTCTTGACCTTCTACCATTTACTGTACTTTCCAAAGAATTTATAATGCCTGTCACATCTGTTGTTTCTATTACACAGGAATGCTAATTTAGGGTGGTTCAGGACAGTTAAACAAAAGATAGTTTTAAACTATTGACGATGTTAAAGTTGGATAAGCTGGTACACCAGAACAGATACAAATCTTTCACCAAGCACTGTGGTGGGAGATGAATAACCAGGACCTTTGTTATGATTTTATGCAAATAAAAGCAGAATGGGTTCTGATGAAGAGTCCCCCATTGTGCAGAACATACCCTCTTCCCATTGCTGTCACCAGAGGAAGGACAGCAGCCAGAAGACACATGCTGAACATTTTAGAAATGGTTTCTTCCCTTCTGCCATCAGAGTTCTGAAGAGCTCTTGAACCCATGAAGACTACCTCAACATTTTTACTCTTTTTGCACTATTTATTTAATTTTTATATACGTATTTATTATAATTTATAGTTTTTAAGGTACTGTATTGCACTGTACTGCTACAGCAAAGCAACAGATGTTACAACATGTCAATGATATTAAGTCTGATTATGATATATTTTACAGCAAATACTGTGCAATTTAGAAATAAAGCTAGATAAAGTGGTGAAGAAGGCAGATGGTATTTTTGCCTTCATAGATTGACTATAGAATATAGAAGTTGGGTTATTATGTGGCAAATTTACAAAACAGTAGCAAGAGCACACTTGGTGTCTTGTATTTCTGGTTGTCAGACTGTAGGAAGGGTATGGTTGTACTGGAGAGAGAATGTGGGAGATTCACCATGATGTTGCTTCAAATGGAGGCCTTTTGTGATGGGGAGCGATTGATTCAGCTGGGTTTGCTTTCCTTGGATGAAGGAGGTTGAAGGTGCGACTTCATTTTAAAGGGGGAGGATGAACACTGCAAGTTAGGTACATATTGGTAGCAATGACACAGATAAAAAAAGGGATGAGGTCCTGAAGAGAGAATGTAGGGAGTTAGGGAGCAAGCTGAAAAGCAGGACCTCAAAGGGTCCTGGCTCTGGATTGCTGCCTGTGCCTTGACTCAGTAAGAATAGGATGAGTCGGCAGAGGAAGTGGTTCAGATTTCATACTTCTGGATCATTGAGATCTCTGCTGGGCAAGGTATGACCTGTACAAAAAATATTGGGTTACACATGAACTCAAAGGGTCTAGTATCCCTACAGACAGGTTGTTAGAGCTGTTGGGGAGGTTTTAAATAAATCAGATTGGGGATGGGAACCAATGTGATAGGGCTGAGGTATACAAGTAGGTGCAATGTATAGTGAGACTGTGAGGAAGAACAGGGCAGAATTACAATCAGTGAGATGAGTTGATGTGTAACATGGAGCGCAACATTGAAAAAGATGAGGAGTACAGGACTGAAGATGTTAATATTTGAATATACAAAAAAAGTAAATGATCATGTAGTGATATGAACATGAGAAAAGCAGATGCTGGAAATCCAAAACAACAGATGCAAACTGCTGGAGGAACTCAGCAGGCCAGGCAACATCTATGGAAAAGAGTAAACAGCTGACCTGTTATCTGAACTGGAAAGGAAGAGGAGATGTCGCAGTAAGAAGGTGGGGGAGGAGAGGAAGAACTACAAGGTGGTAGGTGATAAGTGAAATGGGAGAGCAGGAGGGGTGAAATAAAGAGCTGGGCAGTTGATTGGTGAAAGAAGTAAAGGGCTGGAGAAGGGGGAACCTGATAGGAGAGGACAGAAGACCATGGAAGAAAAGGAAGGGGAGGAGCACCAGAGGAAGTTGATAGGCAGGTAATGAGTTAAGGTGAGAGGGGGAAACAGGAATGGGGAGTAGTGAAGGTGGGGAGGGGCAATTACTGGAAGTCTGAGAAATCAATGTTCATGCCATCAGGTTGGAGGGTTCCCAGACAGAATGTCAGGTGTTGCTCCTCCACCCTGAGCGTGGCCTCATCGCGGCAATAGAGAGAGCTATGGACTGCCATGTAGGAATGGGAATGGGTGGGCGTCGGGAGATGCTGCTTTTTGTGGCAGATGGAGCAAAGGTGCTTGGTGAAGCGGTCTCCCGATCTACGCTGGATCTCACCGATATGCAGGAGGCCACACAGGGAGCACCAGATACAGTAGATGACACCAACGGACTTGTAGGTGAAGTGTTGCCTCACCTGGAAGGACTGTTGGGGCCCTGAATGGTAGTGAGGGAGGAGGTGTAGGGGCAAATGTGGCACTTGATCCACTTGCTATGATAAGTACCGGGAGGGAGATCAGTGGGGAGTGATGAGTGAACAAGGGAGTTGCATAGGGAGCAATCCCTGTGGAAAGGGGGAAGTGGGGGGAGAGAACGATGTGCTTAGTGATGGGATCCCATTGGAGATGGTGGAAGTTACGGAGAGTTGTGTGCTGGACACAGAGTCCGGTGCAATGGTAGGTGAGAACAAGAGGAACCCTACCCCTGGTATGATGGTGGGAGGATGGAGTGAGGGCAGATGTGAGCAAAATGGCTTAGATTTGGGTGAGGGCAGTATTGTTGGTGGAGGAGGGGACACACCAGTCTTTGAAAAAGGAGGACATCACAGTAGTTCTGGAATGAAAAGCCTTATCCTGAGAGCAGATGCAGTATAGACGGTGGCACTGAGAGAAGGGATGGCATTTTTACAAGTGACAGCATGGGAAGAGGTATAGTCCAGATAGCTGTGAAAGCCAGTGAGACAGAGGAATTGAGAAAAGGGAGGGAGGTGTTGGAAATGGACCAAGTAAAATTGATGGCAGGGTGGAAGTTGGAGGCAAAGTTAATGAAATCATCAATCTCAGTATGGGTGCAGGAAGCAGCACCAATGCTGTCAAATCTTGTGACGTAGTTAGAGATTAGCAGGTATGATATTGTGGGTATCATTAAGTCGCAGCTGAAAGAAGATCAAAAGATTGAAAGACGTAGAATCCTTATGAGTAAAGAAACTGCAAAGGTAAAAAGATCCTGATGGGGGTTATACACAGGCCTCCAAACAGTAGCTGGCATGTGGGGTCCAAATTACAACAGGAGGTCAAAAAGGCATGTAAAAAGGACAATGTTATGATAGTTATGGAGGAGTTAAATATGCAGGTAGAGTAGGAAAATCAGGTTGGTGCAGGATCCCAAGAGAGCAAGTGTGTAGAATGCTTACGAGATAATGGTTTTTAGAGCAGCTTCTGGATGGAGCCACTGGGGAAAAGGCTGTCCCACTTCACCTTCATAATCCCTCAAGACACACTCTAAAGAAGGATATTTTAAAGGGAAGATGATCAGCCTTGCTTGACAAGGGATGTCAAAGACAGCATAACAGCAAGAGAGAAACCATATAATATAGCAACAATTAGAGGAAGTTAGGAAGCTTTTAAAACTATCAGAAGTCAACAGAAAGCAATAATGAGAGAAAAGATGAAATATGAAGGTACGTTAGCCAATAATATAAAAGAGGATACCAAAGGTTTTCAGATATATGAGGAGTAAAAGAAATGTGAGGGTGGATATTAGACTATTGGAAAATGATGCTGAAAATGTTGTAATGGGGACAAAGAAATGGCTGATGAACTTACAAAGCACTTTGCAGCAGTCTTCAATGTTCATACTGCTAGAAGTTCAAGAGTCCCAGAGGACAGAAGTGAGGGTAGTTGCTATTACTAGGGAGAAGATACTTGGGAAGCTGAAAAATCTGAAAGTAGGTAAATCACATAGACCAGGTGGACTATACCCCAGGGTTCTGAAAGAGGTAGCTGATTAGATTGTGGAGATATTAGTGGTGATCTTACAAGAACCACTAGATTTTAGAATGGTTCTGGAGCACTGGAAAATTTCAAATATCACTCCACTCTTTAAGAGAAATAATCTGGTGGTGACATTAAGACTTGTGCCAGCAGTTCTGATAGAATTCTTCAAGTATTCCATATTTAGACTGGTACAGCTGGGATTGCATGGCTACAGCCATGGATAAGACAGTAAGCAACATTGTTTTAAAACATTTAAAAGATCTATTGCTACTTAAAGTTGAAAAATGTTGGGCAGCAGACTCTGGTTGCAAGTGCAACCCTTTAGGATAGCAGAAGAGAGGATACTGCGCTGGTTTAAAAGTTTGTCTAAGAAGAGGGGCTCTGACTTCTACTAGCGTCTATAATGCTAGCAAATGTACAGTCTCTGGGAAGTAAAATTCAAGACCTCAGAGCAAGATTGCTGTACCAGAGGGACATCAGATCATGTTGTGATTTTTGTTTCATAGAATCTTGGTTATCACCCACCATTCCAGATGCAGCGATACAGCTTTCCCTCGGGATCAATAAAGTATGTATGTCTGTCTGTCTGTCTTTCTGTCTGTCTTGCTGGCTGCCCAATTCACTGCCAAAATAGAACTGCTGTGTCTTTCAAAAGGCAGATGAGGTGGAGTATGCTTTTTGATTAACATGTTGTGGTGCACAAACATGGCAGTTCTGTCCCAGTCCTGCTCACTCGACCTGGAACATCTAGCGATCTAGTTCCGTCCATTTTATCTGTAGCAGGAGTTTTCAGCCATTATTTTGGCAACGATGTTCAGTCTGTTTTGGGCAGGCGTGAAACAGCACACCCTGATGCCTTCCCCATCACTTAGATGGCTTTAAACCCGGCCAGCCTGAAAAAGTTCCTAAATAATTATCACCAACATATCGCTTGTGGAACCAGAGGAGCCAACACACTGGAGCACTGCAATACAACTAACAAGAGCGCTCACTGTGCCACCCCACGTTCACACTTCGGGAAGTCTGATCACCTGGCTGTACTTCTACTCCCTGAGTATAGGCAGAGACTGAAGACCACAGCACCCGGAGAGAAGAACAAGAAGGTATGGACAAGGGAGGCTGAGGAGCACAAACAGGACTGTTTTGAGTCAGTGGACTCAATATTCAGGGTGTCATCTTCGAGTCTGAATAAATATGTCACAGTTGTCACTGACTTCATTAAAATTTGTGTGGATGAGTATGTGCCTTTGAGAACATACTGTATACATCCGAATTGAAACCCATGCCTGAACCAGGAGATTTGGAGTCAGCTGAGGGCTAAACCTGTGGCACGACTACACAAGAAGGTCAGGTATGTGTTATGGAAGGCTATCCTTCCTTTGCAGCTGGATCCTCAACCTTGCTGATAATCAACACGGGTGCACCTCAAGGATGCGTGCTTAGCCCAAGCTCTACGCTCTTGACTGTGTGGCTAGGTACAGCTCAAATGATATCTATAAATTTGCTGATGACAGAATTATTGTTGGCAGAATCTCAGCTGGTGATGAGAAGGTGTACAAGAGTGAGAAAGATCAACTGGTTGAGTGGTGTTGCAGCAACAACCTTGCACTCAGTGTCAGTAAGACCAAAGATTTGATTGTGGACTTCAGAAAGGGGAAGTCGAGGGAACACACACCAGTCCTCATCGAGTGATCATAGTGGAAAGGTTGAGCAATTTCAAGTTTCTGGGTGAGAAAATCTCTGAGGATCCATCCTGGGCCCATCAGTTACAAAGGAAACATGATTTCATTGGGAGTTTGAGGAGATTTGGGATGTCACCAAAGATACTTGCAAATTTCTGCGGAGAGTTTTCTAACTGGCTGCATCACCATCTGGTATGGGGGTGTGGGTGGGGGAGTCGTTTTACAGGATTGGAATGTTGTGAACCTCAGTCAGCTCCATCATGGGCACCAGCCTCCCCAGCATCCAGGACATCTTCAAGGATTGATGCCTCAACAAGGTGGCATCCATCATTAAGGACCCCTGCTCACTCAGGATGTGCCTTCTTCTCATTGCTACCAAAGGGGAGGAGGTACAAGAACCTGAAGGCACACACCCAGTGATTCAGGAAGTTTCTTCCACTCTGCCATAAGATTTCTGAATGGACATTGAACTCATGGGCACTACCTCACTACTCATTTTTCACTTTTTAGACTACTTAATTAATTATGTATTGCAACGTACTGTTGCCGTGTAACAAACTTCATGACACATGCTGGTGATATCAAACCTGATTCTGTTTCTGAAAAGAAGGGAGGGAGGCAAGAGAAAGGAAATTACAGGCCAGTTAGCTTGACTTCAGTTATTGTGAAGATGTTGGAGTTCATTATTAAGGATGCGATTTCAGTGTACTTCGAGGTGCATAATAAAATAGGCCAACGTCAGCATGGTTTCCTTAAGGGGGAATCTTGCCTGACTAATCTGGTGGAATTCTTTAAGGAAAGAACAGGCAGGATAGACAAAGGTGAGTCAATGGATGTCGTCCTCTTGAATTTTAAACAAGAGCCCACGGTATTACAGGAATGATACAAGCATGGAATATTGGCTGACTAGCAGGAGGCAGAGAGTGGGAATAAATGGGGCCTTTTCTGTTTGGCCGCCGGTGACTACTGGTGTTCTGTACTGATAGGAGTTTCAACAGTTCCTTTTCATTTTATGCACCAATGATCTGGATGACAGAATTGATGGCTTTGTGGCAGGTTCATAGACAACGTGATGGTAGGTGGAGGGACAGGTAGAGATGAGGAAGACAGATTAGGAGAATGGGCAAAGAAGTGACAGATGGAACATACTGTTGGATCATGCACTTTGGTAGAAGGAACAAAGACATAGACCATTTTATAAACAGGGAGAAAATTCAGAAATTAGTGGAGCAAAGGGACTTGGGAGTTCTCATGCAGGATTCCCTAAAGGTTAATTTGCAGGTTGAGTCGTTGGTAAGGAAGGCAAATGCAATTTTAGCATTTATTTCGAGAGGATTGGAATATAAAAGCAAAGATGTAATGCTGAGGCTTTATGAGGCATTTGCCAGACTGCGTTGGACTTTTGTGGATAGATTTGGCCTCCTTATCTATGAAATGGGGGGTGGTGGGCTGGAGATTTGTCTCTATCAAAGGAGGTGTTTATTTTCTCTACTAGCCTGCAGGTCACCCTTGGGCAAGGCGTAGCTCTTGCTTTGCCTCCTGATAAGGACTGCGTGAAGCCATGGGAGCAGCAGCTGGTGCACATCACATGTCCTGGTTATGCGACCATTGACAATCTCGAAGAGTATTGATACAGTCGACATTTAGGGCTGAAACCCTTTGGCAGGACCAAAAAAAATGCTGAGGAGTAGATTTAGAAAGGTGGGAGGAAGGGAGAGAGAAAAACAGGTGATTGGTAAAACCTGGAGGGAGAGGGATAAAGTAAAGAGCTGGGAAGTTGATAGGTGAAAGAGACAGAGGCGATATAAGAAAGAGAAACCGGGGAGGAGCACCAGAGGGAGGTGATGGGCAGGCAAGGAGATAAGGTGAAAGAGGGAAAAGGGGATGGGGAATGGTGAAGGCAGGGGGTGGGGGGGCATTATTGGAAGTTTGAGGAATTGATGTTCATGCCATCAGGTTGGAGGCTACCCAAACGGAATATAAGATGTTATTCCTCCAACATCAGTGTGGCCTCATCACGACAGTTTAGGAGGCTATGAATGGACATATCGAATGGGAAAAGGAAGTGGAATTAAAATGGGTTGCCACTGGGAGATCCTACATGTTCTGGTGGACGGAGCGTAGATGTTCAGCAAAGCGGTCTCTCAATCTACATCAGGGGGCCCCAATATGCAGGAGGCCACGTCAGGAGCACCAAACGCAGTAAATGACCCCAACAGACTCACAGGTGAAGTGTCGCCTCACCTGGAAGGACTGTTTAAGACCCTGAGTGGTAGTGAGGGAGGAGGTGTAGGGGCAGATGTGCCAGTTCAGTGGGGAGGGATGAATGGATGAGGGAGTCACGTAGGAAGCAGTCCCTGCGGAAAGCAAAAGTGTGGTGGGAAGTAGAGGTTGGGGGTTTGAATGTGCTTGGTGGTAGGATCCCGTTGGAGATGACGGAAGTTTGGGAGAATTACGTGCTGGACACGGAGGCCGGTGAGCTGGTAGGTTAACGTATTTGGAGTGTTTTTGTGGCTCTGGGCTGATACTCCCTGGAATTTAAAATGAGCAGTGATCTCATTAAAACCTATTGAATGTTGAAAGGCCAAGATAGAGTGGATGTGGAAGGGGTGTTTCCTATAAGTGGGAGACCAGAGAACACAGCCTCAGAATAGAGAGACGTACCTTTAGAATAGACATGAGGAGGAAGTTCATTAGCCAGAGTGTGCTGATTCTGTGGAAGTTATTGCCACAGACAGCTGCAGTGGCCAGTTAATCGATATGTTTAAAGCGGTGTTTGATAGGTCCTTGATTAGTGAGGGCATCAATGTTATGGGAAGAAGGCAGTGCAATGGGGTTGGAAGATAATGACTTAGCCATAATATAATGGCAGAGCAGACTTGATGGGCTGAATGGCCTAAATATGCTCCTGTCTTAGTGTTTTATGGTCTCAAAGGAGGGAGATAAAATTAGAAGAGGTTTGCATAAGGTAAATAGAATCTTTTTTCCCATCCTAGAGGGTATCAAAAACCAGAGGACATGGATTTAAGATTAAAATGGAAAGAAGTTTTAAAGACTTTACATTTAGTGGCCTCTTTATTAGGTACATCTGTATACTGGTTTGTGAATGCAAATATCTAATCAACCAATCATGTTACAACAACTCAAGGCATGGAAGGAGGTTCAGTTGCCACAGACCAAACATCAGAATGGGCAAGAAATGTGATCTAAGTGACTGACTTTGTGGAATGATTGTTGGACCCAGATGAAGTGGTTTGACTGTTGGTACCAGGGACTTTCATGCACAACAGTCTCTAGCGTTAGCAGTGAATGGTGCGAAAAACAAAAAACACATCCAGCAAGCAGCAGTTCTGTGAGTGGAGATGAGAGAGGTCAGAAGAGCCTAGTTCAGATTGACAGGAAGGCGACAGTAATTCAAATAACCATGCATGACAACAGAAGTGTGTGGTGTGCAGAAGTGCATCTCTATACACATATGTCGAACCTTGATCTTGAAGTAGATTGGCCACAGCAACATAAGACCACAAACTCGCACTCAGTGGCCATTTTATCAATAACAAAGGTAACTCCTATCATCTCGGATCTCCCCCTCCCCTCCCCCCCCATTTTCAAATCTCTTCTTTCAGTTAGTCCTGATGAAGGGTCTCGGCCCGAAACATTGACTGTACTTCTGACTACAGATGCTGCCTGGCCTCCTGCATTCCACCAGCATTTTGTGTGTGTTGCTTGAATTTCCAGCATCTGCAGATTTCCTCGTATATCACCACAGGGCTGTATTTATAAAAAGAAGGTATATTGACTACTACCTAAACTATAATATGTTTATACAGAAAAAAAACATAAATCTTAACTGTAAGAAGCTGGAAGTAAGGGATTTAAATGCAAAAGAAAAAAAAGGGAGGGATGCACCCTTAATCTAAACGGGCATTATGAAAATATTCAAGAAAAGGTCCCCACACCTTTTGGAACTTTATCTCTGAATTAAGAAGTGAATAATGAATCTTTTCAAGGCCTAAGCAGGACATAATATCTGTAAGCCATTGAGCATGGGTGGAAGGGGCAGCATTTCTCCACCTAAGAAGGACTGCATGTCTGGCCAAAAGAGAGGTGAAAGACAATGTACGGCACTTAGTCAGAATTAAATACATGTCAACTTCTCCCAAAGTACCAAGAAGAGCAATCAGAGGGTTAGGTTCCAAATAGCAATTAAAGTATATGAGATAAAGTTAAAAAAAATCTCTCCAGAATTTTTCCAAGCTAGGACAAGCCCAACACATATGAATAAGAGAGGCCTCGCCCCCTTTACACTTATCACAACAGGGACTGATATCAGGAAAGAACCGCGACAATTTAGTTTTAGACATATGAGCCCTGTGTACCACCTTGAACTGTAAAAGGCAGTGTCGAGCACATAGAGAAGTTGAATTAACTGACCTGAGAATTGAATCCCAAACCTCGTTGGACAAAGAAAAATTTAAATTATGCTGCCAGGCAGTTTTAATTTTGTTGTTTAACATATCTCAAATAATAGAAATTAAACCTTTACCCAATGGATTCATACGAAGAAACAAATCCACAACATTTTTAATGGGTACCTCAGGAAAGTTTGGTATTAAAAGGTTGATAAAAAGTCTAATTTGGAGATATCTAAAGAAATGAGTGTTAGGTAGGCCAAACTTTACAGACAATTGTCAAAAGTTGCAAAGCGCTTATCTAGGAAAAGATCTTCAAAACACCTAATGCCCTTTCTGTGCCAATCTAGAAATGTTAAATCCTGCATAGAAGGCTGAAAAAGATGATTACGTAGAATAGGACTAGAGAGAGAAAAACCGTGAAGCCATTATATTTTTTGAACTGAGTCCACATTCTCAGAGTGTGTCTGATAACTGGATTAACAATTGATTTAGGCAAATGGCAGGGAAGTGCAGATCCAAGAAGCACGGAGATGGAGAGATCCTTATTAGAATTCCACTCCATTGCCACCCATATTGGGCAGTCAGACTGATTATAAAAGTAAGACCTAAAGATAAGACAACGTATGCCCAGAAATATAAACGAAAATTGGGCAAGGCTATACCACCTACCCTTTTAAGTTTTTGAAGATGAGCTTTATTTAGTCTGGGACATTTGCCCTTCCATAGATAGGACAAAGTAGTAGAATGTAATGAATCAAAAAAAACTTTAGAAATAAAAATTGGTAAAGATTGAAATAAATATAAAAATTTAGGAAGAATAAACATTTTAACAACATTAATTCAACCTATGAAAGACATGGACAATGGACACTGTGCTAAGCTCTGTTTTGTATGATTTAAAAGATTAGTAAAATTTTCTCCAAAAAGACGCTTATAATTTCTTGTTACTGTAATACCAAGGTAAATAAATTGATTATTTACTACACCCTATCCTTATTATATGTGGGGGATACATTCCTCGCAGTCGACGCATAATGTGAATAATTATTTAAATGGAGAAAATTGGGATGCGTTCCAGAGGGCTTCTTAAATATGTTTTATCTGCAATTTATTCACATTTTCATACCAATACGACACAAAAGCAGTACCACAAGGCAACATTAGTATTATATTTCATCAATTTAAGGTAATATTCAATGTAATAAATTATAGAAAGTTAACATACTAGGGTGTACAGTACTCACCAACAGTGGCAGGTGTGTTCGCTCTGGGAGATGAGTGGTTGTTGTGGTGTCGGGCAGCTTTACGTGGATAAGGTGGACATTGAGCACAGCAAGGGGTGAAGGAAGACTCACAGAACGGCAGCAGGAGATGACACCGGTTTGAAGAAAGTGGTGAGGGTTGTTTGCTTGGCAGCATTTTGGTTTTCAGCTTAAATTTGCTTGCAGGGAAGAAAGGTTGACGGCAGGGATCGATAGAAATTCTGGCTCCGTTCTACACTTGGGTCCATGTCCATTGTCATTTGTGCCAAGTTTTCCGACTTCCACCATTCCCTCACGGTTGGTAAACTCCCAGGATTTTCAAAATCTTCTGTTGCTTGCAGCAGCTGAGAGATAGCTTGCCATAAAAATAAACACCTTGAATCTGGATCACACCTTGGTCGAGTGGCTGAATCAGCGATGTTGTGTTAGGCGGCAGGAAACGCACTGCTATATTACGATGAATGCTGCCAAATGCTGGCGCATTGTCAAGCAACAAGAGAACTTTAAAGGCAAGATTCTGTTCCCGGCAGTAGTGTCCCAGAGCTGTGTTACCTTCAGCTGATGCCGCGCTGTTTATAATTTCCAACTTTTTTCAAGTTTTAAAGGGGTTCTTTGCCAGTTGGCTGATGGCCCAGGACATGACGTCGGACACTTACAAGACACAGTTAAATATTTCGAGCACAAAATCACTGTACCGTAGGTAAAAACAACAAAAGTTTAAGAGTGCAAGATCGCACATCCACACCTTTCCAAAACCAATGCGGGACTGGCGGGAGTGAGACTGTGAGGCTTGCACATGTGATTTGTATTGGTGGGAAAGCAGTTCTCACATAACTGTGAGTTTTGGACGCATTTAAAGAGACATTGGTAGAAATATGTTCCTCGCATAACTGTGAATCCGCATTGTATGAAGACTCATATAACGAGAATAGGGTGTACTTTAAAGGGGAAGTTATGAAATTCTAGTGCTTGTGCTTCTCTATTTATCGGGAAAAGTTTGTTCTTATGTAAATTAAGTTTGTATCTGGAAAGCTGAATAAATTTATTAAGGAGTGAAAACATTGGGGATAAGGAGATAGTTGTATTTGATATAAAAAGTAAAAGATCATCAGCATAAAGAGAGACTTTGTACTCAACACCCCCCCACCCCCAATCCCCATCAATTCAGCACAACTTTGAAATGCAATCGCCAATGGCTTTATAGCCAAATCAAAAAGTAAGTGACTTAAGGGACACCCTTGCCGGGTGCCACGTTTAAGACTAAAAGGTTGGGATTGCTGAGAATTAGTCGAGACTGAAGCAGTGGCATGTGAATATAACAATTTAATCCACATAATAAAACTTTGTCCAAAATCAAATTTTCCTAAAGCCGCAAAAAGATAATTCCACTCCACACGATCAAACGCTTTCTCCGTATCTAGAGAAATGACACATTCAGGAATCCCAGCTGAAGATGAGTATAAGATATTAAATAGATGCTGTATATTTAAAAAAAGGAGGCGATTTTTAATAAAACCAGTTTGGTCTTCAGAAATAATTAAAAGTAGATAGATAGATAGATAGATAGATAGATACTTTATTCATCCCCATGGGGAAATTCAACTTTTTTTCCAATGTCCCATACACTTGTTGTAGCAAAACTAATTACATACAATACTTAACTCAGTAAAAAATATGATATGCATCTAAATCACTATCTCAAAAAGCAGGGCCAAAACTTTAGCCAAAGTTTTAACATCAACATTTAGCAATGAAATCGGCCTGTATGAGGTCAAAACATGGTAAATTGCCAGCATCATTTAATGAGGCACGTATTATTCTTTTTCCGCTAAAAGAATAATACATACCTCATTAAATGATGCTGGCAATTTACCATGTTTTAACGAGTCAGTTAAAACTAACATTAGTTGAGGCAAAAGCAGTGAGGAAAATGATTTGTGGAATTCTGCAGAGAACCCATCAGGTCCAGGAGATTTCCCAGACTGCAGTATAGATATAGCTGGTGATATTTCCTCTAGTGGTAATGGTGCATTCAATTTAGCTTTAAAATCGGGAGAAAGCGTAGGGATGTTTGAACTATTTTAAATGCTCAACAGGAGTATTATCGTCTGGGGATTCAGAAGTATTGAGTTGAGAATAGTAGTTCTGGAATTTATCATTAATTTCAGAATGATTCAAGGTAATATTCCCATTGTCCATTTGAATTTTTGTAAGAAATTGTTTAACTTTGGAACGTCTTAGTTGGTCGACTAAATCTTTACCGGATTTATCACCATGGATATAAAATAAGCTTTTACTTTCCAAAAGTTGGTGTTCAATTGGGTGAGTGGAAATTAGGTCAAACTTAGTTAGAAGTTCCACTCGTTTCTTATACAGCTCCGGATTTTTAGTCTGGGCATATAGTTGGTCTATTGCTTTAATTTGATTAACCAGATTTAATCGCTCTTTATGGGTCTTTCTATTTAAAATCACAGTATATGAAATTATTTGACCCCTTAGAAACGATCAAGAAACTCCACATCATCCGAATTGGGGGCATCTAAATTGGCCAAGACTACCAATGTTTATATAATTTCCTCGAATCAATAATAAAATGACCATTTGTATCAGATACTTTATTATGAAGCTCACAGGGAACATTTTGATTTATAAGAATTGAAACACCCCTGGCTTTAGCCTGAAAAGTTGAATAGAAGTGCTGCCCCACCCATCCAGACATAAGACGAGAGTTATCAGAACTATGAATGTGTGTTTCTTGCAAAAAAGCAATTGCTGCATTAAGCTGTTAAAGACGTGAAAACACCTTCCTTCTTTTAACAGGATGGTTCAATCCTTTAACATTGCAGTTTACAAAATTCAACGGACTAACCATTGTCCTTTAGAAAAAGACAGAGAATAGTAGGCATAAGCATTGTCTGAAATTCAAGTAACAGCTCTGGGGCAAAAGTGTAAAACAATAAAAACAGGACAGAAAAATGTCCTGAATAATACAAATATCTAAAGGTTCTATGAATAATGTTGGCATTAGAGTTCCCTCTCTCCCGACCCCAAAACAAGAAAGCTACCAAATAACAGCAGCAAGCTCTTCAAAAAAAAATCATCCCATAATCCCACTTCCTCTTTCTTACATCATCATCATCTCCATTTTGTATCGGTTACAAAGAAGAAAACTTTTAGCACTACAAACTAAAGTTTTTTTTTCTTTTCTTTTGACGTCTGCTCTGACTTTCCAAATCAGTAATTTTGGATAATAACTTATTGTTATGATCTCTTAAATTGGAACAAACGCTTCCCAGCTCTTTAAAATGGAGGTCTAGCATATCTGTAGTAGACTTGAGATGTGATATGCGTCGGGCATGATCCTCCACCATGGACATAATGTAATCCAATTTCGAATTCACCGAACTAATAGAAGACTTAATTTCAGCTATTATCTCCTGTCTGTGTTGCAGAAAAATCAAGGTAATCTCGCCTGAAGGGCAGCGGCAGGAGCTTCTTTCTTCCCGGATTTGGTGGTCTTTGAAGCCATCGCAAAACAGGCGTAATCGCAGGCAGATAGGAAAATAAAAAGTTTAACAGTTTGGAGTTAAAAAGGAGAGAAGGAGCGCAGAGATAAGGAATAAAACAGAGCAATAGTTTTTAGCCATCGCCGTCTTAACCGGAAGTCCGAGTGATAAAGTTGAATTCAATGGATGTAGACATCTGAAATAGGATATCATGGAACACCACAGTAAATCCCAACAACTACCCAAAAAGAACTCAGTAAATGCATTACCATTCTACTAAATCCCCATTTTGTTAATTGTTGCTAATTGTTATGGCATGCACTTGAACATGTTAACAGATTTAAAAATGTGGTGCATCTTAGTGCTTGTCTAAGTGCTCCTTTACAGTGCTTCCCCAGCTGGTACCTTAGCTGGTTGAAAGCTTAATAGCTTGCTGTGGAGGAAGATAAAGATGGCATTGGAGGATAGCTGTGGACCCAGGAGACCGGGCTTTTTATTGCATTGGCTTGCCATGATTTGCAATGGTTTAGACTGGTTGATTGATTAGCAACACCAAGGGCATTAGCAGAGAGGCAGTGATAGAATCACAAATACTGCCTTGCTGACAGAGCTACTGTAATAACAAAGAGAAATATTCCATATCCTGCCTCAATCACCATATCTACTTGCTCTGCTACTTACAGGGATTGAAGGACATGAATTCCAAGGTCCTTTTGATTCAATCTTCTTGTTTATTTTGATTACATTCCCAAATGCATTACTTCATCCTTATCTGGATTGACTTCCTTTTGCCAAATTGTTGTCCTTCTTACTGAAGTCTGTAGCTTTTTGCCTCATACTCAACCTTACAACTAATTTCTGTGTCACCCCAATTCTTGCTGTCTATATTAACATCATCAATATGAACTGTTACAGGCTATGGAGCCAACATTTACCCCTCTGAAACCCACTGCATACAGTTCCAGTCATAAAAACATAAGTCAACTATTAGCCTTTGGATCCTGCCTCTGAGTTATGTTGTAACTAAGTCTCTAGTTTTCCTTTGCAGGCTATGTGTCACATCTCTGATGAGGGTGATAGTGGTCATTTCATGATAATGATTATTCTTGGCATATTTTTCTGCAGAAGTCGTTTGCCATTGCTTTCTTCTGGGCAGTGTGTTTACAAGACAAGTGACCCCAGTCATTATCAATAGTCCTCAGAGATTGTCTGCCACGTGGCAATGGTCACATAACCAGGACTTGTGATGTGCACTAGTTACTCCTCTGACCATCCACCACTTGCTCCCATGGCTCCATGTGACCCTGATGGGGTCTGGGTGAGCTAAGCAGGTGATACATCTTTCCCAAGGTGACCTCCAGCCTAGCGGCCAGAAGGAGCACCTTACACCTCCTTTTGTAGAGACGTATCTCCACCCCACCAACCAAACTTTGGAGGCTAATGGTTTTAATCAGCCATGTGGAATTCTTCTAAAATCCATAAGACCACAAGATATAGGGGTAGAATTAGGCCATTTGGCCCATCAAATTTCTATCCCTTCATGTGCTGACCAATCCAGAATCTATCAATGTCTGGACTCCATCAAATGCCCTATCTTAAACAAGAGAAAATTGGCTGATGCTGGAAATCAGAGCAACATATGCAAAATGCTGGAGGAACTCAGCAGGCCAGGCAGTATCTAGGAAAAGAGTACAGTCAGTGTTTTGAGCTGAAGTGTCAACTGTGTTTTTTTTCCCTAGATACTGCCTAGCCTGCTGAGTTCCTCCAGCATTTTGTGTGGTGCTCAAATGCCCTATCTTTACTGGCACTTATCTTTCTCAAATGTATTCTAGCTATCCTTGACTAACCTGCCTGTCTAAAAGATGAATTCCAATACTCCTCAAATGCTCACCAGAGTTAGTTTAATTTACCTTGTCGGTACCTGTAAGCCATCTTCCAGTCCTGTGGTAACCTACTCAGAGTTCTATATTTTCCCCATGCCAATTATTTCATACTCTTATTCTTTGAGAGAATGCCATGTCTTCTCTCACCATATGTTGTTTGCAGTTTCAGTCCTTAATAATCCTTACCTTTCCACTGTTATCATCTTCCTTTTATAAAACACCAGCATTTATAAATCCTTTAACTTTATCTGCAAATATTTTCGAATGCACTCTTTGCCTATTTGATTTTGTTTCTTATTTCACCACAGTTTTCCGAAGCATTGGCCTCTCAGTGTGGAGTTCCCCTCACGATATTTCCATAATGTCCCTTTGTCATCACAGAATTAATTCTTTGCTGCCCCTTTGCTGTCTCTGACTCACTTATGTTGTCCTTGTGAAGTTGCCATGCTCTCTATGATGCCAGAAACATTCTGGACATTGTAAGACACTGGTCAGACTGCACTTGGAGTATTGTGTGCAGTTTGGGGTCCCATATCTAAGAAAGCATATGCTGGCATTGGAAAGGGTCCAGATGGGGTTTACGAAAAAGATCCTGGGAATGAAAGGGTTAACTTAATGACTCTGCACCTATACTCACTGGAGTTCAGAAGAATGAGGATGGATCTCATTAAATCCTACTGAACATTGTAAAGCCTAGATAGACTGAACTTGGAGAGGATGTTTCCAATAGTGGGAGAGTCTAAGGCCAGAGGGTGCAATGTCAGAACAGAAGGATGTCACTTTACTCACTGGTTGGTGGATCTGTGGAATTCATTGCCATGGATGCCTATGGAGGCCAAGTCATTGGGTATATTTAAAGTGGAGGTTAATAGTTTCTTGGTTAATAAGGGTGTCAAAGGCTATGGGGAGAAAGCAGGAGAATGTGGTTGAGAAGGATAATAAATCAGCCATGGAATGGTAGAGCAGACTTGATGGACCAAATGGCCTAATTCTGCTCCTATGTCCTATGGTCTTACCTGTAATCTTTCTTGTGAATTTAGGGTTGTACAGGTATCCTTTTGATTGCCTTTATAAATTTGCTTATGTTAATTCCATGCAAAATTGTAGCTTGTGGCTGGAAATGTAGAAAATTGATATGTATGTGCACACTGCTTCACTTTGATGCATCACTTAGAAGCATCGTTGGAGATTTATAGTGAAGTTCATAAAGGATTTACCATTTTTTAAGTCTGTATATCTTGGCTATCTGTATGACCTGCAGATTTGTTTTACCAAAGAATTTATGTTGTTGATTTATGGATAACATAATTTATGTTAAATGTGCTGTTTCAGTATTGATTGGAACTTCCAAATTGGAAAGGTTGATTGATTAAAGATGAATTATTGTGATGCGTCAGCAGTACTTTCACCAGCATCACTGTTGAATAAATTGTTTGGATCAATGGGGACATGTCTGTGAAAGCCAACTTGCAATTATAAAGGTAGCGTCATTTTATAGTTAACTTAAAATTCTAATGTGTCTTGGATTAGCTTCACCCCTCGGCCTTTATTTGCAATTGCCTCTGCAGAGTACGACACCATTCTGGCAAGTATCAACATCACAAACACAAAATGCTAGAGGAACTCAGCAAGTCAGGCAGCATCAATGGAAGGGAATAAATTTTTGACGTTTTGGGCCAAACTCTTCATTAGGACTGGAAGGGAAGGAGCAGAAGGTAGAATAACAAAGTAGGGGAGGGGAGGTGTATAGCCTGGTTTCTGCTGCTTTCCTTTCCAGTGATGAAGGGCCCTGATGACTGGTTAAAGTTTGAAGTTCAAGTTGTCATTGTCATTCAACCATGCGTAAGGATACACCTAAATGAAACAGCATTTCTCTGAGGCCAAGGTGCAAAACGTAGAACCAGCAATCACACAGAGACCACAGCACATAAAGCACATATAATTAATGGTAGGTATCTTTAAAAAAGTAAAAATAACGAGAGCTTTAGCAAGAAAATTTGTGAGTTTAGAGCCTTGGCAGCAGGGCCTGTTAGTTGATATATACAGTAAGCAGTATTTTTTGGATAGAATCAAGAAGCCAGATTTGGAGGAGCTCAGATACTTTGGCAGATTGTAAATTTTGGAGAAGATTGTAGACACAGGGATCATGAGACCTGTGGTGGATTTAAAAAATGTGTGAAAAATTTCAAAGCTGTGTTGCTGTTTAAATGAAAGCAATTGTGATTGAGAATAAACTGTTTAGCTGTAGCAAAGACATGAATGGCAGCAGATAATTCAGCTGCAATTAACAAGCCTTCAGCAACACTCTCAATTGGCACTGCCACCATTTATGCCATTTAATCTCTGCTCATCATCCCATCACAGACATTTCCCTTGTTCATTCCACTCCTTCCTCTTTTCTGCAACTTCAAACAAGTTTGATTTCTAACTTCTTTGATGGAAGGTTACTGACCAGAATTATTAACTCTTGTTCCTCTCAGTAAACCTACCTTTTCAGTACTTCCAGCATTGTTATAGATTCGTACAGCATAGAAACCGGTTCACAGATCTATGATGTTCATGCAGACTTCTTTACCCATCTACTCTCTTCCCACTTTAGGACCATATCCTTTTATACCTTGCTTAGTTAAGTGTCTACATGCTTCTTAAAGATAATCATTCTATCTGATTCCATCACCTTCATCGGCATCACATCTCAGATATCCCAAGCACAAGAAAATTTGCAGATGCTGGAAATCCAAAGCAACACACACAAAATGCAGGAGGAACTCAGCAAGCCAGGCAGCATCTATGGAAAAGAGTAAACAGTCGACATTTTGGGCCAAGATCCTTCATCAGGACATTACAGATATCAGCCACTCTCATGTAATTTCTAATTTATATTATTTCTATCAGCGGTTTATATTCTGGTTCCAAACTTAGCTGAGTCTAGAATTATTCATTATCAGCCATATGCTTCATAGTCTCTGCTGGTCTTACAACCTCTTTTGATCTGTAGGTACTTCTGGCTGGCCTAATAAATCTATCGTTTTTCCATCAGTTATAGACAGCAATTCCTTCACTGGCCTAACCATGGACTGCAGCTCTGGTTCTAAATCTTGTAATTACTCCAATGTGCTATGTTCATTTAATCATCCTTGGATACCCATTACACGTGACTGCTTAATTAAAGAACAGTTTATACAGAGCACTGGAACTGGTGAGGGATTAATTTCATTCTAAAATTAATTTTAGTTTTGCATTTAAAATTCACCTTGAGAGTGTTAATCAAGAGTAAACAATAGTCTGCTTGTTGCAGTTAATGGCGAAGTAAGTTTCAATTTCAACAGATCAACAGCAGAAGCCATTTCATTGACTCTTCACTCAGCTCTGCAACACCTGAACAATGAAATTCCATTTCTAATTGACTACAGCTCTGCATACAATACTACCATCAACTTGAAGCATGTTACTAAACTCCATACCATCTTGTGCAACTGGATCCTTGATTTCCTAACTTGCAGACCCCAGTCAGTTTGGATTGGCAATGCCTTTACGATCACTGTCCGCACAGGTGCCACACAAGGCTGAGTACTTAGCTCCCTGTTTTACTCACTTTATTCCTATGATTGTGTGGCTAAGTAATTGGCAAATAAGAGGGAGATTAAAAATCTAGTTGAAAAGGTGCCACAACTACAACCTTCCACTCAAAACCAAAGAGCTAGTTATTGACTGCAGGAGGAAGAAGACGGAGGTCCATGAGCAAGTCCTCATCAGGGGATTGGAAGTAACTTCAAATTCCTTGACATGATCATATGCAAGGATCTGTCCTGGAACTGTCACGTAACTACAATCCACAAAGAATACACAACGGTGCCTCTACTTTTTTAGAGGAATGTGTAGATTTAGTATGTCACCAAAAACTTTGACAAACTTCTATAGATGCATGGTGGTGAGTATCTTAAATGGTTGCATCATGGTCTTGTTTGGAAATACCAATGCCCAGGATTGGAAATGTCTACAAAGAGTAGTAGATATAGCTTAGACCATCCCAGTCAAAGCCCTCTCCACCATTTACATGGAGCACTGCCACAAGAAAACAGTATCCATCGTTAGGGACTCTCACCATCCTGGACATGCTCTCTTCTTGCTACTACCATTGGGCAGGAGGTCCCACAGAACCAGGTTCAGTTATTACACTATAACCACCAGGCTGACAGCAGTGTGAATAACTTCACTCAGCTCAATTCTGAATTGATTCTGCAAACTGCAAGCTCACTTTTAAGGATTCTATAGCTCATGTTCTCAGTATTACTTTATTATTTTGTTTTATTTGCACAATTTGTCTTCATTTGCTTATCGGTTGTTTGTCAGTCTTTAGTTATTATAGTTTTTCATAAATTTTATTGTATTTCATTATGTTCCTGTAAATGCTTGCAAGAAAATGAATCTCAAGTTAGTATGAAGTAACAAATACAAACCTTGATAGTGTTACGTAACCTCGTAACCAGGTAACTTACCAGCAAAGATAGCGGGTTCAGCTGAGTCGGATGCTACTATTTTCAAACGTTTTATTCAAAAAAGGGGCACAAACGTATGGGTAATACAAAACATTCAGATCATATACATCGTCAAAACTCAATCTAAAACACCGGTGTAATAATAATCAATCAGAAATAAGCTCTATAGTTGTCTAGGGGTAATACTGAGTCCAATTGAAATATAAAGAGTCACTCAGAAGTTTGCAGGCTTTTCCCTTTTGGGAACCGCTGGGGTTTCACGTTGTGGAGAGAGAGAGAGAGAGATGGTTGAGAAAGGATAAACACTTGCCCGTTGTCTTTACAGAGCAAATCCTTGGAATCAGGGGAGCAGGCTTCCCCGTTGTTAGTTAAAAGCGATCTTCCAAGGTTCTAGCCACAGATTCAAAATTCGGAATCTAACGCACGTGGCTTCCTTCAAAATGGCTTCCCGCTCCCACGGGAATCGGTATCATGCTTCCTTGGTGTCTCCTTGGTGCGTCTGAGGGTTGTCCCCCCCTCAGACCCTCCTTTATACTTCTTCACGGGATCACAGGTGTCAATCAGGTTGCAGGTGATGCGATCTCTCTCTCAACCAGCCCACTTTGCCCGAGGGCTTTTCACGTGGTCTTCATGAGACAATAGTCAATATCGCCTTTATTCTGCTTCTCGGGAGAACGTGGTCTTCCGCACGTCTCTCTCTCTCTCTCCCATTTCCTGTGTCTATTCAGCACGTCTCTCCCCCTCTTGGGTCAGTTGACCCCCCCTTGACTAGGGCTCTTGCGATTCTCACAAAGGAGGGGGCCGAGGTCATAACAATAGTAAAGTTTACTTTGACTTCACCTCAGCTTTGAGGTCATCATATTGATTTCTTGAAAAGGTAACGATTGCATTTAGCAGAGCCTGTGTCTGCACTTGAGGAACTTACATGTGGTCTAGAAGAGCATGAGGAAAGGTTTTGCATAAAAGTGGAGAGCAAAATGAGCAGGTGCAAAGGTCAACAATTTTATCCAGTATCAAGGACAGGTTAAGGTTAAAAGCTAAGTCATATGGCTAAACTGAAAAGACAATTATAACTAATTAAATAAACCAATAAAGCAACGGGGTGTTAGGAATTAATCTGATAGATTAGTTTTATGTTCAGTACTTTAGTAATTCCAATTATTACTCGTATTTTTAGTTTTACATAGGTAGGAAAAGGGTAGAGGGACTGAGGAAGGAATATTGGGAGCTGAAAAGCAGGACCTCGAGGGTAGTACTCTTTGGATAGCTGCCTGTGCTTCATACCAGCGAGGGTATGAGTGGGATGATTTTGCAGATAAATGTGTGGCTGTGGAGTTGGTGCAGGGGCATGGTTTCAGATTTTAGATTATTGGGGAAGGTATGACCTGTATAAAAAGGAAGGGTGACATCTAAATCTGAAGGTGACCAACATCCTTGCTGGCTGGTTTCCTAGAGCTGTTTGAGGGGGGTGGGGTTAAACTAATTTGGTAGGGAGATGGGTCAGAGGACGTAGCAGTTAGTGTAAAGGTAGATGCAGCAAGTAGAAGAAGGAGGAAGAAGAAAGGTCTGGGCAGTCATGCCTACTCAATATGTAGAAAGGCTGACTAGAGGAGTTGCCATACTGGATCTGGTACTAGGCAATGAACCTAGTCAGGCGACAGATATCTTAGTGGGTGAGCATTTCAGAGTGAGCACAACTCTGAGTCTTTTTCTCTAACCTTGGACAAGGATAGGAGCAGATGGTGTGGTAGAAAGGTGGTGCTGAATTTTGCAGATGACATGAAGGTTTGTGGTATTGTGGGTAACGTAAAAGGTTGCATTGGGACATTGATAGGATGCATTGCTGGGATGAGTAGTGGTAGATGGCGTTTAATTTGGAAAAGTATGAAGTGATACCCTTTGGAAAATATAATGTTAATAGTAGTATTCTTAGCAGTTTGGAGGAACCAAGGGATCTTGTGGTCCAAATTCATAGATCCCCCAAAACTACATCACAAGTTGATAGGGTGATAAAAGGTGTGTGAAGTGATGGTCTTCATCCGTTGAGGGACTGAGTTCAAGAGGCATGAGGTAATGTTGTAGCTGTATAAAACCTTGGAGTATTGTGTTAAGTTCTGGTCATCATATTATAGAAAGCATGTCGAAGCTTTGGAGAGGGTGCAGAGGAGATTTAACAAGAAACTGCTTGGATTAGAGAGCATATTTTACGAGGAAAGGCTATGAAAGCTAGGGCTTTTCTTTTTGGAGGGAAGGAGGATGAGAGATGCCTTGATAGAGGTGTACAAGATGACTAGAGGCATAGACAGAGTGGAAAGCCCACACCCTTTTCCCAGGATGGCAGTGGCCAGTACAACAGGAAATACTTTTAAGATGATTGGTGAAAAGTGTTAGTTTTTTATACATTGTTGTAAGTACATGGAACGTGCTGCCAGGGGTGGTGGTAGAAGCAGATGAGAAGGCCTACATAGAGGAGGTGGAAGAGCTCAAGACCTGGTATTAGACAAATAACCTCTTCCAACAAGATAAAGTAGGTAGTTATTTTCTTGAGGGGAACTCGTGCCACTTACACCCCTCTTTACATCAGCAGCATAGCAGTGGAAACTGAACAGGTTCAAACTCCTGGGAATGCCATCTTGCACAACTTCTCATGGTCCCAGAACACATCCTACACAATCAGCAAAGCTCAACAATGCCTTTACTTTCTGAGGAGGCTGAAGAGAGCTGGACTATGCACATCTGTACTCACGTTGTTCCACAGATGTGCAATGGAGAGCATCCTAACATGCTGCATCACTGCACGGTGCAGAAACGACACTGCAGCAGACAGGAAGGTTCAACAGCAGGTAATCGAAACTGCCAACTGCATCAGCGGCACTAGCCTACATGCTGGTGATACAGAAAGGTGCAGGAAAAGGATGCCACCCACCCTGCTCATAGATTGTTTGTTTCACTCCTGTCAGGGAGGAGGCTATGTAGCATCCACACCAAGACCATTAGACTCAAAAACAGTTACTTTCCCCAAGCAGTAAGGCTAAGCAACACTTCCCTCCACACCCCCACCACCACGACTTTAGCATTTCCTGTCAGAATCACTTTATATGCAGACACTCCTGTGCCTAGCGTCTCTTTACGGACATACAATCAGTCTATGTACATAAGCTGTCTTAAGTTATTTATATTTATTGTGTTTCTTTACTATTATGTTCTTTATCATATTGGTTTTTTTTGTGCTGCATTGGATCCAGAGGAACAATTATTTTATTCTCCTTTACACTTATATACTAGAAATGATATTAAACAATCCTCAATCTTGAACCTTGGCTGCCGAAACTCCAGGAGCTACCTAACCAATGGACTGTAAAGTGCAGTATTTTTTTGCTTCATTGCAGAGTTAAAAATTGCAGAATTAAGAACTGAACTTTATTTTGTGCTTTGTATATGCAGTTCTGATTATTAGTTGAAAATTATATGTGTAATAGTAGATGTTTAGTTCAGTGTTATTTTGAAATTATTTCCCTATAGTGATTTGCTATAAATTTACAGCCTCTGTTTTCATGGTCATGTTAGTGCTCACTCACTACTCTCCGATACATAATTTCTACTTTCTGGATCCAGTTAGAATGGTACTTCATGACCTAGTACATAATGTGTTTAGATTCAGGGTGGTGAAGGTGGTTTGGCCTGCTTCATCACATTAACAGGTTGTCTATGATCTAATTCGTATTTCAGGCACTGGAAAACTCGAAATGGCGTTTGCTACCCAGTGAAACTGTGATTCCCCCTCTTGGTCACGTAGATATGACTATTGTGGCACATCTTGATGACACCATCTGGTCTGAAGACAAGGTGATCTTATTAATAGAGAACAGTCATGCAAAATGCATCCATGTGCAAGCCAAGGGCACAGGATGTACCATTGTATCTAACAAACCGTTTGGACCACATCTTAACCTTGGATCACTATTCAGGCAAGTAGTCACGTCAAATGCTTCAGGTTCTGATGCCTTCCAAAACTGTTTGGGGATTTGCTTAGGAAGTTGGAATCAGAGAACAGTAAAGTAAGTGTGGCTGGTTTTCATCGCCTGAATACTGTAACTCTGAAAATGTTAAGAAATGAAATGTCAAATACTTGAAGGTAAAGATTTATGGTGAGGATGGTGTGGAAAGTTTAAAGGATACTTATGAGACAGGTTTTCTACACCTGGAGTGGTAGGGACTGGAACAGGCTCTCAGAGGAAGAGATGGCAAAGGGCCTTTCTGTGTTCTGTGAAAGGGAAGAGGAATGTGTGAAGCAGGATCAGTGCACTTCAATTGCTTAAGGCTGGAAGTTCAGTGATGAGATTGCATCATCCCCTTGCATTGCCTGCTGTGAATATCTATTGTACAGAGTTGCCTACAGATAGATCTCTCTTCCTTTCTCCCTCCTCTGCCAGTCTCTCCAATGCAGTGACAGTCTATCTTTCCTGTGTTGCCCATTCTTAATATTTTCAGACCAGACCAACCTGCCAAACCCTGTAGCAACCACAGCTGTGAGCGGTGCAGTGTAGCTTTTAGTTGCAGAAAGGTAGAACCAATGACTTACAGCTTACAGATGAGGAAGCTATCCACACAGGTATGTAGTTATTGCCATCAACATTTCAACAGTCATAGGGAATACCTGGCATCATTGTTTCTATGTGCATATATTAGCCTTCTAAGCAGAGAATGCACAGAAAATGGCAACAGATCTGAGATTCACTTCTTGAGTTCATTCCTGCAATTCCCTTTGGACAGGTACAAACCCAGGTTTTTGTACTTTAATGAACATGAAAACAACGAGAAAGAAGTGGACCCCTTTAAGGCCTTCTTTAAGGGGGAATAGAAGCTTCTAGAGACTGGACATCCATGGTGAAACTGAAGTGCTCAGGGCCAGTGAATTGAACGTTGTTGAGATCGGGAGCATGTGAAGTGTCTCTGATGTAGGTGGGAAGAAACTGAACCAAGGGGGATAGAATGGATCAAGATGTGTGGACACAAGTTCTGTGAATGAAAGAATGGGCAAAACAGTGGCAGGTGGAAATTAGCATTGGGAAATGTATGTTAATGCATTTCTATGGTCTTCCAGGAAGGATACTGGCATGGATAGAGGAATGGCTGACAGGCAAGAGGCAGCAAATGGGAAATGTATGATAATTCATTTTGGTAAAAGGAACAATAGTGCAGACAATTATCTAAGTGTGGAGAAGGTTCAAACATCAGAGGTGCAGAGCAACTTAGGAGTCCTTGTCCAGAAGGTTAATTTACAGGTTGAGTTTGTGGTAAAGAAGTCAAGTGCAATGTGGCATTCATCTCAAGGGGAATAGGATATAAAAGCAAGGAGATAATGCTGAGGCTTTATGAGACACTTAGGAGAATCGTCAACAATTTTGGGCCCTATATCTCAGAAAGGATGTGTTATCATTGGAGAGAGTCCAGAGGAGGTTCACGAGGATGATTCCTAGAATGAAGGGGTTAATATATGAGCAGCGTTTGGCATCTTTGGGCCTGTACTCACTAAAATTTAGAAGAATGTGTTGGTATCTCATTGAAACTTATTTAATATTGAAAGGACTAGGTAGGGTGGATGTGGAGAGGATGTTTCCTATGGTGGGGTATCCAGAGCTAGAGGGCACAGCCTCATATTTGAGGGGCAACCCTTTAGAACAGAGGTAAAGAGGAATTTTTCTAACCAGAGAGTAGTAAATTTGTGGAATGCTTTGCCACAGACTGTAGTGGAGGCCAAGTCTGTGGGTATATTTAAGGTGGAAGTTGATCGTTTTCTGGTTGGTCAGGGCATCAAAGGATATGGCGAGAAGGTAGGTGTACAGGGTTGAGTGGGATCAGCTACGATGGAATGGCAGAGCCGATCTGATGGCTGAATTGCCTAATTCTGCTGCTATGTTTTACAGTAAGTCCAAAATTAAGTAATAACCATGTATAGTCTTCATTTTGTATGTTGAACAAAAAAAACTAGCAAAAATCTTCCATTTTATCACAAAGTGCTTATTATTTTAGACTGACTTTTAATGAGTCCATCACTATTCATAAGTTTGATTAGAGCAGAAAAGTTTGAAGTCACCTTCAATTGAAGTGTTTAAAATCATAAAGGACTTTGATGGAGATTAAAAAAAACTGTTCCTATTTGATAATCTACTTTTCAAATGGAAACAGTTTATCAGAAACTAAAGATTAAAGGTAAATTGCAAAGGAACCAGAAATAACATAAGATTTTTTCTTTATGCAGCTGAAGTGTGGAACTCATTGTATGAAAAGGTGTGAAAGGGGAAATGAGTTACTGTGGCTAAATCGTTATTAAATGTAAAACACTTGCATAACTCTGGGGAAAAGGTCTGGGAGACTGACTAATTGGAAATCTTGAACAAAGATCTGGTTAAGTCACAGTGAGCTGAATGGCCTCACTTGGTGCTGTATTATGCACTGATTCATTGCAAGGTACTCTTTACAGAATCAGAATCGTAATCAGGTTTATCATTACTAACCTTTGTCAAAAGTGGGGCTTGTAACCTGTGGCGTTACATCAGAATCACAGAACAGGACACCGGACATTTTTCATTTTTGAGTTCATGAATTTTCTTCCTATATCCAGAAATCAAATTTCCCTTTTATCTTAGCTTATATACTCCATAATTGAATCCTGATATTTTCCAGGACTCAGCCAACTAATTTATAGCCAACACCATCTTCTCCGTGACTTATCTATCCCTTGCTGGCCCATGATTCTAGTTATGGTTTGTCATGGTCAAATGGATGGCAGTGGTCTCTGAGTTCTGGTCATAATGTTGTGTGAACAGGGTGTACAGCAGAGCATATGACATTTTAGCATAAGCTATAATTCATAGTGATTTCTGGTGAGGTGTGGTAAATTATGCAGTGTTTGACATAGTGGTGTTATTCAAAATATGTGTCACTTGAAGATGTATTCTTTGATGTTGTTGAATGTTATTTTACTTATTTAGAGATACAGCACAGTAACAGGCCCTTTTGGCCCAATGAGTCCATGCTGATGAATTACACCCATATGGCCAATTAGTGTACTAAGCCATACATCTTTAGAATGTGGGAGGAAACCAGAGCACCCAGAGGAAACCCATGTAGTCATGGGGGAGAATGTACAAACTCCTTACAGACAGTGTGAGAATTGGCGATGTAAAAGTATTGTGAAATAACAAGAGAACAAGATGCAGAACTGTCTGGGTTCTCAAATGATTTCTTTTGTTTATGAAATTTTGGATTTTTGCTATACTGGGACATTTACCCTGACACCAGTTCGATGTTTCAGATTCTCAGCTGCAAGTCCAGTGATTTATCTACTGCACCACTGTGGGTTCTAGAGGTGATGTGCACAGGCCCTTAGGGCTTGACACCTGTGCATGTGTTTGAGTTTTACTTGCAGATTTGGCCCCTAAGACATCTATCTGGTTCACTGTAGTCAAATATTGCACAGCTACTAACAGGTTTATCTGAAGCCTTGATAAACAATTGTGACATGTCTTATTTGTTACAGTTCTCAAGTTTGCCACTATTCAGTTAAACTGACAAACCGTGGACGGCGACACCATCAAATATACTGGAAGGCAGAAGGTTTTCCTCTCATTTTTAAACCTTCTCCACAGAAACATCCTATGTCTCTTGATATGAAATATAAAATTTCTCCCCCTCCCAAAGGGCAATATGTTCCCAGCTTCAGAGTCAGACCTCTGCGTATGGACCTTGAGCCAGGTCAAAGTGCACTTCTGGTGTTAGAAGGAGAATCAGACATGCCACAGGTAAGAAAGGGTCTCCTTTAAACAATAAGTATAAAGTGTTCAAACTGTTCATATTTTCTGTCTTTTTCAACCTCATCTTAACATGTCTAACGCTCTTTTTAGTATAATTATAATGTAGCATTTCAATTTTATTTTAATGATCGCAACTCTTTAAAAATATCTATAGGTTATTTTTTCTAATGTGTGTGCCAGTATTTGGTTGAACAACTTGCGATGCTTGATACATTTAGTTTATCAGCTGATTTTTAGACCCTGATGTGCCTGAGTTGACAGAATTGATCATCCCCACCTGCAAGTTATGCACTCGCTCTTTCCCATCTTCTCATTTCTTCATCAGTCTTTGTTTTATTGATCCTATCCTTCTGTATATCCTTCCTTTCAGACATCTCAATCATTGTCTCCAGAATTCCCTCTGTGTTTCCTTCTACTTCATTAGCTATTTGGAGCATAGCAGCAAAACACATCTCTTCAACCAAAATAACTTTCCAACGGCTTGGTTAGATAGAGTATGTGAATGTGCTTCATGGCAACCTTTTGCTAAAACACTTTAACAGTATTTCACATCAGGATAAATTGTGGGAAGAAATTCCAGAGTTTAACTCTGGAGAGCTGAAGGACTTCCAATAATAATAAACACTATTGACAAAGTGCAGGAGGTCAGAATACAATATCATAGGATTGTAGGACTGAAGAACTTGAAAGAACAGAGAAGGGGAAAGACCTTGGAGGAATTAGCACATGAAGGTGGGAATTTTAATTTCAAAATATTACTATCCAAACGTTAAATAAATCGATGAGCAAAGGTGGGTTAAATGGCACTTGCTAATGGAGATGACAAGGTGGCTTAGTGAATATTCAAATGGTTGAACTGAGAGGCAACTAGTACACAATTATGAGCAACAAATGTGCTGAGCAGGGGTAGTGAAAGCTGACAAAAGAATACTGGCTATAGGTGTAGAGAGGAAGCACAGTTTGGGATTGAATATTAATGTTGCAGGCAGCGTGGTTCAGCCACAGTTAGTGGACTGGGAGAAGAAAATAACCTGTGATATCTTCTACTTATGATCCCCAAAGATTATTGGCTTTGAAAAAGCTGATGAAGAGAAAAGTCTAAAGGATAAAGATCAGTGCTGTTCTGATACATGCAGGTGCTGAATAGAGATGAACTTCTCTGGCAAAAAGCCCTCTGTGTTATTTTTGCATTATTCCTCCTCTTAAAAGTGCTGCTAACTGCTTTAATACAGTGGAAATATTGTTGAGCAATGATTCTATGGGGGCTTTAAGGGAAATAAGGTGACCCTTTTTGGGTGAAAACATTTGCTTTTGCGGATTGCTGTCAAAGTGAATGATGCCCACCTTTGCAACATGCAGGGCTTTCTCATTTTCAAACACACAAAAGCCTGCAGATGCTAGAAATCTAAAGCAATAATGAAATTAGAAGAGGCAGAAGGGGCCATGAGAGGGCCTTGGCGGGCAGGATTAAGGAAAATCCCAAGGCATTCTACAAGTATGTGAAGAGCAAGAGGATAAGACGTAAGAGAATAGGAGCAATCAAGTGTGATAGTGGAAAAGTGTGTATGGAACTAGAGGAGATAGCTGAGGTACTTAATGAATACTTCAGTATTTACTATGGAAAAGGGTCTTGGCAATTGTAGTGCTGACTTGCAGTGGACTGAAAAGCTTGAGGATATAGATATTAAGAAAGAAGACGTGCTGGAGCTTTTGGAAAGCATCAAGTTGGATAAGTCACCGGGACCAGATGAGATGTACCCAGGCTACTGTGGGAGGTGAGGGAGGAGATTGCTGAGCCTCTGGCAATGATCTTTGCATCATCAATAGGGACAGAAGAGATTCCAGAGGATTGGAGGGTTGCAGATGTTGTTTCCTTATTCAAGAAAGGGAGTAGAGATAGCCCAGGAAATTATAGACCAGTGAGTCTTACCTCAGTGGTTGGTAAGTTGATGGAAAAGATCCTGAGAGGCAGAATTTATGAACATTTGGAGAGGCATAATATGATTAGGAATAGTCAGTATGGCTTTGTCAAAGGCAGGTTGTGCCTTATGAGCCTAATTGAATTTTTTGAGGATGACTAAACATGTGATGACGGTAGAGCAGTAAATGTAGTGTATATGGATTTCTGCAAGGCATTTGATAAAGTACCCAATGCTAAGCTTATTGAGAAAGTAAGGAGGCATGGGATCCAAGGGGACATTGCTTTGCGGATCCAGAACTGGCTTTCCCACAGAAGGCAAAGTGTGGTTGTAGATGGGTCATATTCTGCATGGAGGTTGGTGACCAGTGGTGTGCCTCAGGGATCTGTTCTGGGACCCCTTCTCTTCATGATTTTTATAAATGACCTGGATAAGGAAGTGGAGGGTTGGGTTAGTAAATTTGCTAATGACACAAAGGTTGGTGGTGTTGTGGATAGTGTGAAGGGCTGTCAGAGGTTACAGCGGGACATCGATAGGATGCAAAACTGGGATGAGAAGTGGCAGATAGAGTTCAACCCAGATAAGTGTGAGGTAGGACACTCAAAGCTACTTTTTAGGTAGACTCTGTGTTTAAGAAGGTGTATGGTACATTGGCCTTCATCAATCGTGGGATTGAGTTTAGGAGCCAAGAGGTAATGTTGCGGCTGTATAGGACCCTGGTCAGACCCCACTTGGAGTACTGTGCTCAGTTCTGGTCGCCTCACTACAGGAAGGATGTGGAAACCATAGAAAGGGTGCAGAGGAGATTTACAAGGATGTTGCCTGGATTGGGGAGCACGCCTTATGAGAATAGGTTGAGTGAACTCGGCCTTTTCTCCTTGGAGTGACGGAGGATGAGAGGTGACCTGATAGAGGTGTATAAGATGATGAGAGGCATTGATCGTGTGGATAGTCAGAGGCTTTTTCCCAGGGCTGAAATGGCTAGCACAAGAGGACACAGTTTTAAGGTGCTTGGAAGTAGGTACAGAGGAGATGTCAGGGGTAATTTCTTTTACACAGAGTGGTGAGTGCGTGGAATGGGCTGCCGACGATGGTGGTGGAGGCGGATATGATAGGGTCATTTAAGAAGCTCCTGGATAGGCACATGGAGCTTAGAAAAAGAGAGGGCTATGGGTAACCCTTGGTAATTTCTAAAGTAAGTACATGTTTGGCACAGGATTGTGGGCCGCAGGACCTGCTGTAGATTTCCTATGTTTCTATGTAACACACAAAAAGTGCTGGAGGAATTCAGCAAGTCAGCCAGTATCTATGGAAAAGAGTAAACAGATGACTTTTCAGGCCAAGGTTCTTCTTCGGGCCTGAGAAGGAAGGGGGATGATGCCAGAGTGTAAAGGTGGGGGAAGTGAAAAGAGGATAGCTGGAAGGTAATACGTGAAGCCAGACGGGTGGGAAAGGTAAAGTGCTGGAGAAGAAAGAATCTGCTGGAGTGGAAACTGAACAGTAGGAGAAAGGGAAGGGGGGACTGTGGGGAAGTAATGGGCGGGTGAGAAATGGTGAAAGGTCAGAGTGGGGAATGGGGGAGGGGAGAAATTTGTAAACCAGAAGGAGATATCAATATTCAGGTTGGAGGGTATCTAGACATTGCTCCTAACATGTTATTCTTTCATCTAGAGGTAGCCTCACCTTTGCATAAGTGGAGGCTATGGATCGACATATTGGAAAGGGGATGGGAATCAGAAATCAAATGTTTGGCCTTTGGGGAGTCCCACTTGTGGCAGATAGTTTCAAGGTGCTCGACAAAGTGGTCCCCAATTTACGACGGGTTTCACCAATTTAGAGGAGGGTTAAGCCCCAGCAGATTCACGGGTGAAGTGTTGCCTCACCTGGAAGGACTGTTTGGGGCCCTGCATGGAGGTGAGGGAGGAGCTGTATGGGCAGGTGTAGCACTTAGGCCGCTTCAGAGATGTCCTCCTTCTTTAAAGAATGGGGCTTCCCTCCCTCTACTATTGATATTTCCCTCACTCGCATCTCCTCTATATCACACCATCTTCCTGCCACCATAATAGTGATAGAGCCCCTCATGTCCTTACCTACCACCCCATCAGCCTTTGCATCCAACACTTTATCCTCTGCAACTTAAGCCTTCTCTAAAGTGATCCCACCACTAAACAAATCTTTACCTCCCTCCTCCACTTTCTGCAGGGATTGCTGCCTCCACAATTCACTCATCCTCACTAATTTTCCTCCAGGCACTTGTACCTACAAGTGGCCTAAGTCAAAAGCTGCCCATACTCTTCCTACCTCACCTCCATTCAAGGCTCATAAGGTGAGGCAAAACTTCATTTGCTAATCTGCTGGGGTCTTCTATTGTGTCTGGTGCCCCTGATGCGGACTCCTCTACATCGGTGAGACCCATCATAAATTAGGGGACAGCTTTGTCGAGCACCACTGCACTATCTACCACAAACGGGACTTCCTTGTGGCCAGACATTTCAATTCCAATTTTAATTCCCGTTCTGTCATGTCAGTCCATGGCCTCCTCTTGTGCCAAGATGAGGCTACCGTCGGAGTGGAGGAGCAACACCTTATATTCTGTCTGGTACCCACCAACCTGATGGCAAGAATATTGATTTTTCCTTCCAGTGAACAAAATTCATCCCCTCTTCCTCTATTCTGCACTCTGACCTTTCATTTCTTTCTACCTGCATATTACTTGCCCATGGGTATCCTCCTTTTTCCACATCTCCTATTGTCCACTCTTCTCTCCAATCAGGTTCCTTCATATCCAGCCCTTGACCTTTCCCACCCACCTGGCTTCACCCATCACTTTCAGCTTGCTTTTTCCCCTCCCCCCCACATTTTTATCCTGGCACTTTCTCAGTCCTGAAGGAAGGCCTCTCCCCGAAACGTCAACACTTTACTCTTATCCACAGATGCTGCCTGGCTTTCATAATTTTCCCACTTGGTTAGAATATCAGAAAAAGGCTAGGAGCAGCACTTCGGTAACTTTCCCCACATCCATGTCTATGTCTGGTACTCCCTCTGTCACCATCTTCTCTTAACATGTCAATCTGTTTCCTCAATAATTACAGTGAAGATCAATGACTAAGTATGTCACTAATGTAGAAGATAAAATAGGCCATTTAGCCTTTATTAAGGTTATAGCTAATGGTTTATTTGAGAGTCACTTTTGAACATATCACTCAATTTCATTAATATCTAAAAAACTGTCAGTGTATCTCTTGAATATACTTAGTGGCTGAGCTCTTAACAGCCCAACTGGTAGAGAATTCTGATGTTTACTACCTATCAACTGAAAATTTTTCTTCTCATCCTACAATACTGATTGGCTGAAACCTTAGTCTGAGAATATGCTCCTGATTCTAGACAGGGGAAATATCATCATATAAACACAATCAACCCCAGGAATAATTATGTGTGATTCACTATGATTCTTCTAAATTCTAGAGGGTGCATATCCTGTGTTCTTAAGCTGCTCCCAGAAAACAAACCTGCTGTGCCAGGAATCAAGTTAGTGAAGGAAAGCATCTCCTTCCTTACTGAATAGGGAGATCTGAGCTATGCACAGTGTTCCTGCTGTTGTCTCTTTGGGGTCTATATACCTGCAATAAGACAATGTACTTTTGCTCTCTGTGACAGACTCTGCAGACTGTTGCCCAATGACCTACCAACATTTGTATGTTCTCTTTGCTAGCCATTTCAAAGCATGAGAGCTCGTGGAAGGAAATGTTTTAACAAGTTTCAGTTGTCTTGTACATCTCAGCTATTCTGTATTGCACACTCTCAGATTCTTGTTAAGACTTCTTCTAGCCTCTGTGGCTAATGTGTGTGAATGGCACCAGATGCTGTGTTTAAGCATGCTTTTGAAGTGTTATCAGATGTAATGGTGAAACACAAGAGCATCTTGAAGCACAAATTCTGACTACTTGAAGCAAAGTTAGGCAATCTTTTCAGATTGGGGATGACTTACTTCTAGTCGAGTGGTTTGTGAGTTTTTGAGATAACCGATGAGGCCAGTTTGGACTGTTCTCCTGTTGGTCCAGGCTTGTTTCTGAAATGCTGACTCTTTCTGCTGTTTATGCTGGGCTTCTGTCTGTTCTTCACACAGCTCCAGAGTTCTCAGCATCATCTTTCAGGGGCCAGGTGTCAGTCTATCTTTGTCACTTTTTCTAAGGAGGCTTGGAACACATTCTTGAATAATTTCTTCTGACCATCTGTTAATTTGAAAATTAGATTGAATGTATAATTTTGAGATTAAAATATGCTTTGAAAATTTGGTTGAGTGGTGCTACAACAACTGCTTCTCACTTAATGTCAGCAAAACCAAAAAGCTGACAATCAACTACAGGAAGAAGAAGCTAGAGGTCCATGAGGCAGTCCTCATTAGGGGAATGGAAATGAAGAGGTTCATTGCTTGTCATTAATATGTCGGGTTATCTGTCCTGGGACCAGCATGAAAGTGTCATCACAAAGAAGGCAAGGCTGCACCTTTGCTTCCTTAGAAATGTCCATAGATTTGGCAGATCGAAAATTTCGACAAATGTCTATAAATGCACAGTAGAGAGTATCTTAGCAGGTTACATTACGGTCTGGTATGGCAGCACCAATTCCCAGTACAGAATATATCCTAGTCTATCACTGGCAAAGCCTTTCCTACCACTGAGTATGTTTACATAGGAGCACTGCCACAAGAAAGTAGCATCAATCATCAGAGACATCAACTGTGCAGGGCATTCCCTCATCTCTCTACTACCATCAGGAAGAAGGTACAGAAGCTTTAGGCCCCACATCACCCGGTTCAGGAGCAGTTATTACTCTGCTTCCATCAGGCTCCTGAACTTCCACTATTATTCTGAACTGATTTGACGACCTACAGATTCACCATTCAGAGACTCTTTACAACTCATGTTCTCAGTTTTATTATTTATTTGCACTGTTTGTTTTCTTTTTGCACATTTGTGTTTGTCAGTCTTCGTTTATGTACCATAGTTCTTGTAAAATTCTATTTTATTTATTTTTTCCCCTGTAAATGTCTGCAAGAAAATGAATCTCAATATAGTATATGGTAACATACTGTATATGTACTTTGATAATAAATTTACTTTGAATTTCTTTCCACTGGGAATAGTGTATGTGTGGTGTCAGGCAGCATTGTATCATTAGCATCACTCCTTTACTCATTGAGCTGAATAGTTTATTAACAAAAATAAAATTCCTTCATCTACTAAGTCAGAATTACACATGGAAATAGTCTATAGTATTGATATTTATTCAAACCCCAAGTTGTAGTCCTAATCGTGTCCTTTTTCATATGTTCCCTTCATCTTTATTTCTTCTCATGGCTATTTAAATTTTTCTAAAGACTGGTATGGGGTCCTTTTGATAGAGCATAGAACAGAAGAGCACAGGAATAAGCTCTTTAGCCCATGATGCCAGTGCTGCCCTTGATTCTGTATATCCCTCTATTCGCTGTCAATTCATGTGTCTGCATAAATACCTCATAAACATTGTTAATGCATCTACTTCCACCACTCACCCTGACAATGGCTTCCAGGCACCTACTGTGTAATGCAAAACTTAGCTCATAAATTTTTAAACTTCCTCCATCTAACCTTAAATCTATGCTGTCTAGTAGTTAACATTTCCAGCCTGGGAGAAAGGCTCTGACCTACCATCTATGTCTCTCATAATAGGATCCATCCCACGGTAGCGTAGAAATTAGCTCCGGGGTGTCAGAGTTTGGAGTTCAATTCTGGTGCCGTTGCTAAAAAGTTTCTCCCTGCGACTGTGTGGGTTTCCTCAAGGCTCTCAGGTTTCCTCCCATAGTCAAAAGACGGACCAGTTTGTAGGTAATTGGTGATTGTAAATTTTTCTGTGATTGGGCTGGACTTGGTTGCTGGGTGGGTGGTACAGCACGTTGGGACAGAAGGGCCTGTTCCTTGCTGTATCTGTAAATAAATGTTATGTACTGTACTATACCCGATCTCCCCTCAGCTTCCAGTGCTCCAGAAAAAATGACCCAATATTCAACCTTAATTCCATTTGGTAACATGCTGATGATCATCAGCTGCATCCTCTCCAGAACTCCCATAATCATCCTGAAATGCAACGGCAAGAATTCGTTCAGTTGTTTTTGCTTCATAAATTTCTTATACTCTGGTTTACTTTTCCTGACTTGTAATTCCACATTCACTGCAAAATGTCTATTTCTGTCTGCACTTTCCCATTCTTCTTTATTTCAAGCAATCGTAATTTCCCATTGTAATAAAGCAGCATGATTTTTCAGTATGTATCCTGGATGAAGTTATGCTGCTTTCACTCCATCACCACCATTACCCTTCCTTTTGTGTGGAATCTAAATCTTTCCAGTTTTCCAACAGTAGGCCTCAGAAGGATAGTAATATATTCTTTAAAATAGGTGGAAAAATGTTATTTGGATTGCCAGAGTTGAACAGATATTGAAGCTGATGATGCTCTTTCAAACAAAAACCATGTAACTTGTAGTCATGTAGTCCTGACGAAGGGTCTCGGCCCGAAACGTCGACAGCGCTTCTCCCTATAGATGCTGCCTGGCCTGCTGTGTTCCACCAGCATTTTGTGTGTGTTGCTTGAATTTCCAGCATCTGCAGATTTTCTCGTGTTTGCCATGTAATTTGTTCTTAGATTTTGTGTATCTTCACCATTACAAGTCAATTTCTCTTTTCGTTGTGCTTCGTTGTCACAAAGGATGGCATTGCTTTAAGCTGCTTTTAACGCCATCTAAATTAAATCACCAAATTACCCTGGTGATACAGACTGAACAATTCTTATTTTTACTTTTTAACCTCAGTGCCAGTTCATATTAACTGATATTAAATCACGACCAGTTCGACATTCTGTCCAATTGTGTATGTACTTCCTTCTGAACCAAGTTATATATCTTACAGATTCAAAACGTGTTCTCCTTTCAATCCTTTTTTTGTCCATCATAGATTGATGATCTGATAGTGAACAGAGTTGGTCTTGGTTAGGTAGTAAAATGTACTTGTGCACCTTATGGTCGACCACTGAGTGTGTATATAAACCCCAGTAACTATAGAGCAGGAAGAAAGGCATGTGCCTGTTATATACATGGGATTGCCCTTTGAATGTCCATTGTGTTAATTTTCCATTCCAACTGTTTATACATCAAATCACCTTTACATTTTGCTGATATTTGCACAGCGTCTATGCCATCATTTGATTCCCTGCAGGTTGTCCATGGTCAGCTGGTGGGCAGCGCTATCATTGGGAAGCAGTCTGGGAAGGAGAAAATAAAAACTGTGAACATCCTCTGTGAATTCATTGGACCAGTCCTGGAGCTTTCGACAAAGCAGTTGAACTTCCGTGTAGACAAGGTAATTGAAATCAAATCATTTACTTTTTGTGCTTTACAAGATAAACAGCAACTTGAATGAATTAATTCTGAGTTATGTTTAGCCATACCTATCTGTTTTGCTTTAATCCCCTGTGGACATGATTTTTCAGTATATTCATGAGCTGAATTAACAAGTTCTTATATCTGCACAGGGAGCCATGCAATTGCCCAAAGAAAATATTAAAGCAATACCTGAGGCATGGCATGGAATTCTGAAGAGTTCAATGCCAAATCAACATCTAACACATTTACATTGCTTTTATTTGAAAGGGAAGCTTCACCTTTAATATTTCTGTTCTGAATGCAGTTTCCTTGAGTTAATTTGAATTATTTCCCACCAGTTCCAAACAATATATTAATGCCCTTCTTAGCTAATCTTCCAATATTGCAGCTGATATCCGATATTGCATTTTTAAGTTTAACAGGCTTCGTGAGTCAGGATAGGCCAAGGCTCTGTTTTAAGCTGCAGTGGAAACACCATTCAGTCCTTGACCACATTCCACAGTTTAATAGATGAAATTGGATCATCTCTCTTCACCTAGATTTTGTTAATATCCTTTGAATCTCTGATCAATTTCCATTTGAAAATTTCAGTTGTCCTAGCCATCTGGTCTTCAGCAGGAAAGTATATGCAGTGAAAACAGAAAAAAAATTGTTATTCAAATTTCTATAGTCACGCAAAGCAACTGAATTTAGAGAATTTAGAGAAACATGCTTCTCAATTTCCTTCAAAATATTATGGTTTGATGTTAAAATTGTACGAGATTAGATTAACTCAGTTGTTGCCTTCATGTTTATGCAGTCACTCTTTATCACTGCTGGAGGCTATGGATAGCTGTGGAGGACAATTCATTGAGTATATATAAAGCAGAGGTTGATACATTTTTGGTTAGGAAAGTTGTCAAAGGTTACAGGGGAAATGCAGGAAAATGGGATCTTGGAGGTTAAAAAATCAGCCTCAAAGGAATGGTGGAGCAGACTTGATGGGCTGAATGACCTGTTTCTACTGCTATAAGATAAGATGTTAATGGAATTCTGCCTTTTATCTGAGTTCAGACCAAGGATATTATGTGGGCTTGAGCAATGTCAGTCTTGTGGAAACTAGCTGATCATGGGCAAGAAAGTAATGATTGATCACACCATCAATGACATCTTCCATCACTGATGACTGAGAGTGGACTAACATGGTAATAATTAGTCTATTCTTCTCTCCACTGAATCAGCTTGATCTGTTGATTTCCTCAGAATTCTTTGATTTTATTTGCTGTTTCTAGTATCCATAGCTTTGTTGGCATTGTAGCTAGTTCAGGAGGACAAGTCTCAAATACCACATCAGGAATTTGAGGTCTAATGACTGCTTGAGCCAATGCCCTCGTATCAACAATTGATTGAAAACTGATCATTCACCTTGCTCTGCAGATGTATCCATGTAAGGAAAGTGAGAGGCAGATGGAGGAGCTAGTGATGGGAATAACAATAGAGGATGGGGATGAGGGACGTAAGTGATAAAGCATTGAAGCTGATGGTATCTGATAGGAGAGGAAGGCAGAACCTTCAAGGGAGGGAGGTGGCTAGGGCAGATGGGAACTGGGGGGGTCTGGTATCAGTGGGGTAGTGTATGTGTGATAGACAGATAGAAAGGGTGGAGGAGGGGGGAAAGAAACAGGGATAATTGTGGTTGGGTTGGTGTAGGAGGAACTGGATAGATCAGGAGAAGAGAACAACGGACAGAGGGGGAGAATGTAACTGGAAGTTGGAGAATTCAATGTTCATACTGTCCGATTGTAGACTACCCAGGGTCCATATAAGGTGTTCCTCTAGTTTGAATTTATGGAGAGAGTGATCCCTGTGGAAATCAAAAAGGAATGTTGGAAGTGGATGTGGCTAGTGTAGGGTGTATATTCATGCTAGTGTCAGTATTTCCTCCAAATGGTGCTCAACTCAAAGCAGAACTGATTCATTGAGCAAGAGAATGTCAAAGAAGTGAATGATTAGGATAGTGGGTGGGGTACCAATTTTGTACTGAGTGTTATCATCATCTCAAATATATGTTGAACTAAGCCTGTACTCCAGACTTGGTGTAAAGCTTTGAAATATCAGATTGTGAGTTAGTTTTCATAGCAATTCAACCAACTGGCATTTGTTTTGATCTGCTTGGTTAAGTATGTCCATTTCCACTAATTTCTCCTTCATTCCTCTGGTTTTTCTATTATTTCATATTCTACCTGTTGTAGGTCATTATTTAACAATATCCAAACTATTTTGAATTCAGTCCAAATGGTAGTCTTCAGCAACCTGCTTCTGGTGCAACCCTGGACTTGTAATTACGCGTCCATTATTTGATGAAGTGTGTAAGATCCTGAAATCCATCATTCACACATGACTAAAACATCATTAACAACCTTTTTTTTTAGGGGAAAATAGAGTCAAGTTCAATGGTGTCAATTCTTACAGATGCAGCAGAGGAAGCATACTATCCCAATTCCTTGTGGTTTGGTTTGGCAGCTGCCCTGCCTGAGACTGCAGGATGTGGAGGCAGACCAGCTTCTCCTCCACTGATTCTGTCTACATCTCCCCCACTTTGGCAAAGCAACCAATCAAGGTTGCCTTCTACCCCACACCTATGTCTTTTTAATGGACCTGTTATATGACAAAAATCATGGTCCTTGCTCCTATTTTGTCTATCTGCACTGCACTTCGATCATAAACTCACTTTGAACTTTGAGCTGTAACACTATATTCTACATTCTGTTATTGCTTTTCCCTTTGTACTACTCAGTGTGCTGTTTGGTAATCAGTGCACAGACTTCTGAATGACAGTGTGGGCAGGGGGCAGGTTCCTGTGCAATGGCCGCTTATGGGATAGTATCTGTGAGGCATCCTGGGAAACTGTAGGATTTCTCTGGAATCTATCTGTAAGGAAACAGGTTTTTTTCATGGAACTTATGGGAACCCAGCCAAACACCCTCCAAAGTGTACATACAAAAGTCACCTTCATCGAGTATAGCCTTCCCCTTTGCTGGCAGCAGTTTCCTTGACTACTGCAATGTAGCAATGAGTGTACATCTCAGCTGGGTAGTCTGCATGGTTTCTGAGTGACCTTGATTCTGAGAGCAGTGCAGGAATTTTTATTATACTGATCATGAAGTGTATTCTGAGAGGAGCCTTTCAGCAGAATGATAATTCTTCAAGTATTTTTGACAACTGTCACAACCTGATGTAAACTTTTACACTCTGCAGCTTTTCAATCAATGTTCCTCAGCTACCTTGTCATTAAGTGGTAACATTATTGAATTGCCTGTATGTGACTAGAAGATATTACAGTACTGCAGAGGGACAGGACAACAGAATGATTTGAAAATAAGAATAATCATTGTAAATTAAAATATTGCATACCTCAGGATCAACGTAGGTTAGCTGTGACTTTATATGAACATCTATTAACAGTTTGTAAGCCAAAATACTGACTGACTCTCGATCCCTATAGCTCCAGCATGAGCAGCTTGTTCCTCAGTACAAGTCTCTTGCTTTGAAGAATGTCTCTCCATTGTCATTGACCCTGAATCTCAGCACAAATGGACCATTCACAATCGTGGAGAAACAGAATGAAGAGGCACTGGTCCCTTCAAAGGTAGAGTAACATTCGTACTTTACTGTTTAACATCACAGTATCCATTGGAGATAGTGAAGAAAATATAATAGACGTTGACTCCAAATGCGAAGAACCAGCCCAAGTCTAAACCTATTACCCTTCCGCCTGCCTCTGAACCGATCACCATCACCCTCCATCCTCCACCTCAACCTATCTTCCTCTGTTCTTTATCTCTACCTTCTCATTCCTCTACATCACTTGGCTCCAACTGCTAAATGTAGTTTTCCTAAATCTGTTTCCACGTATGTATTCATTAAGTTCCTCCGACCCCCTCCTCCATCTGCCCAATATGCCCCGGTAACCATGTTCTATCTATCACATGCCAGCCACTGTTCACCTCAACCCCCTCACTGTCTTTCCCTCTACACTCTCAGTCCTAATACAGGGTTGGGAGGGGAGGGGGAGGGAGGGAGGGAGAGAGAGAGAAAGAGAGACAGACACACACTATGTGATAGCTGATTAAGGCATGAAGCAAAATTTTGATTGTGTGCCTACACCTTTGGGCTGAGACCCTTCATTGGGACATTTCTACTCCCATACAAAATTTTAATTTTCTTTCAATGTGGACAATTTGGGGTGGGAGTACGTGTAGACTGCAGATGGTCAGGACCAGTGTAGTGGGTGTAGAGAAGGTGGTGTCACCTAATAGCCAAACTGAATCTGGACTGGCAGAGTTTTTCTTAACTGTCTGGAGATTCAGACTCCATCATAAAATTTGGGATGTTCAAAATATTGGCAATTAGGGAATCTGGGCATTAGCAGTTAGGTCTTGTGGCCATCTAAGGAAGTCATGGCTGGGACAATGATAGGAATGGAGTGTCAGAGACATTGATATGGGAATGGGACCAGAGCTACCAGAGTTACAAACTTCAAGGTTCAATGTAAATTCATTATCGAAGTACACATACTGCTTATCACCATATGCAAGCCTGAGGTTCATTTTCTTGTGGGCATTCACAGAAAATACAAAGAAACAACAAAAAATCAAGCAAAATAATAATAATAAACAAGCAATAAATATCAAGAACATGAGATGAAGAGTCATTGAAAGAGATCCCTTAGGTTGTGCCTCCTTGCAGCTACTGAACCTCGTCTGAAGTTACTTCACATTGTCAGCATCTGCAGAAGTTCACTGATTTGTCAGAGTGAGAGACCAGATTTTGCCCCCAGATACTGTGGGAGGTGAGGGAGGAGATTGCTGAGCCTCTGGCAATGATCTTTGCATCATCAATGGGGACAGGAGAGGTTCCGGAGGATGGGAGGGTTGCAGATGATGTTCCCTTATTCAAGAAAAGGAGTAGAGATAGCCCAGAAAATTATAGACCAGTGAGTCTTACTTCACTGGTTGATAAGTTGCTGGAAAAGATCTTGAGGAGCAGGATTTATGAACATTTGGAGAGGCATAATATGATTAGGAATAGTTAGCTTGGCTTTGTCAAAGGCAGGTTGTGCCTTACAAGCCTGTCTGAATTTTTTGTTCTTTGAGGATGTGACTAAATACATTGCTGGAGGTAGAGCAGTAGATGTAGTTAGTGTATATGGATTTTAGCAAGGCATTTGATAAGGTACCCCATGCAAGGCTTATTGAGAAAGTAAGGAGTCATGGGATCCAAGGGAACATTGCTGTGTTGTTCCAGAACTGGCTTGCCCACAGAAGGCAAAGAGTGGTTGTAGACGGGTCATATTCTGCATGGGGATCGGTGACCAGTGGTGTGCCTCAGGGATCTGTTTGGGACCCTTACTCTTTGTGATTTTCATAAATGACCTGGATGTGGAAGTGTAGGAATGGTTAGTAAATTTGCTGATGACACAAAGGTTGGAGGTGTTTTGGATAGTGTGGAGGGCTGTCAGAGGTTACAGCGGGACATCGATAGAATGGAAAACTGGTCTGAGAAGTGGCTGATGGAGTTCAACCCAGATAAGTGTGAGGTGGTTCATTTTGGTAGGTCAAATATGATGGCAGAATACAGTATTAATGGTAAGACTCTTGGCAGGGTGGAGGATCAGAGGGTTCTTGGGGTCCGAGTCCAAAGGACACTTAAAGCTGATATACAGGTTGACACTGTGGTTAAGAAGGCATACGGTGCATTGGCCTTCATCAACCATGGGATTGAGTTTAAGAGCCAAGAGGTAATGTTACAGCTTTATAGGAACCTGGTCAGACCCCACTTGGAGTACTGTGCTCAGTTCTGGTTGCCTCACTACAGGAAGGATGTGGAAACTATAGAAAAAGAAGAAGCAGAGGAGATGTACAAGGATGTTGCCTGGATTGGGGAGCATGCCTTAGGAGAATAGGCTTGAGTGAACTTGGCCTTTTCTCTTTGGAGCGGCGGAGGCTGAGAGGTGACCTGATAGAGGTGTATGAGATGATGAGAGGAATTTATCGTGTGGATTGTCAGAGGTTTGTTCCAAAACATCTTTACTAACTGTACAGACTTTGGATGATTTTATTATCATGATGCAAAGAAAGGATCAAAGAAAAGGATTCTCTTGTGGTTTCTGCAACCCAGCACTATTTTGCTTTTAAATGAAAAATCTACTGAATCATACAGTTAATTCCATCCAGAATATTGTAGTGTGGTCCTGAGTTTTTTGTGCTGATGTTAATCTTTTTGAAAAGCTATAATTTTCAGATTCTGGAACTCTGAGATAAAATCAGGCAACTACAGGAAAATCTCAGCAGATCAGATTGAATCCATAAGCCCATCAGATATAGGAGCAGCAGTAGGCCATTCGGGCCATCGAGTCTGCTCTACCATTCAATCACGGGCTGATCTAATTCTTGCAGTCATCCCCACTCCCTACCTTCACCCCATACCCTTTGATGCCCTGGCTAATCAAGAACCTATCTATCTCTGCCTTAAATGCACCCAATGACTTGGCTTCCGCAGCCACTCATGGCAACTATTTCCACAGATTTATCACCCTCTGACTGAAGTAATTTCTCCGCATCTCTGTTCTAAATGGAGATCCTTCAATCCTGAAGTCGTGCCTTCTTGTCCTAGAATCCCCTACCATGGGAAATAACTTTGCAATATCTAATCTCTTCAGTCTTTTTAAACATTCAGAATGAGATCCCCCCTCATTCTCCTGAACTCCAGGGAATACAGCCCAAGAGCTGCCAGACGTTCCTCATACGGTAACCCTTTCATTCCTGGAACCATTCTTGTGAACCTTTTCTGAACCCTCTCCAATGTCAGTATATCCTTTCTAAATTAAGGATCCTAGAACTGCACACAATACTCCAAGTGTGGTCTCACGAGTGCCTTATAGAGCCTCAACATCACGTCCCTGCTGTTATATTCTATACCTCTAGAAATGAATGCCAACATTTGCATTTGCCTTCTTCACCATCGACTCAACCTGGATGTTAACCTTTAGGATATCTTATACAAGGACTCCCAAGTCCCTTTGCATCTCTGAATTTTGAATTTTCTCCCCATCTAAATGATGATCTGCCCATTTCTTTCTTCCTCCAAAGTGCATGGTCATACACTTTCCAACATTGTATTTCATTTGCCACTTCTTTGCCCATACCCCTAAACTACCTAAGTCTTTCCGCAGGCTCTGTTTCCTCCGCACTATCCGCTCCTCCACCTATCTTTATATCATTGGCAAATTTAGCCACAGATTCATTAATCCCATAGTCCAAATCATTGACATACATTGTAAAAAGCAGCGGTCCCAACACTGACCCCTGTGGAACTCCACTGGTAACCGGCAGCCAGTCAGAATAGGATCCCTTTATTCCCACTCTCTGTTTTCTGCCCATCAGCCAATGCTTGACCCATGCTATTAAATCCCCTGTAATTCCATGGGCTCTTATCTTGCTAAGCATCCTCATGTGCGGCACCTTGTCAAAGGCCTTCTGAAAATCCAAGTACACCACATCAACTGCATCTCCTTTGTCTACCCTGCTTGGGTAGACAAAAATTTGCAGTAGGTTAGTCAGGTGGGATTTTCCATGGAGAGAGAGAGCTAGAATAGTTAATATTTTAAATGCTCAATGGCTTTTTATTGGAACATTGTTTTTGTTTAATACTTCCAAATTTTGCACTGGTAAGATTGTTGCTAATGCTTCCATTATTTCTAAGTCTTGCTGTTTTCCTTTCCTTCAGAGTGTGAAAGTGGATGTCGGTGAGAACCTAGAGCTGTTCATCCAGTTTGATCCATCTTACAAGAATGACTTGTACACACGTGAAGTTGAGGAGATTCTTTCTATACAATACTTAGAGCACCCACATGTGGACTATGTGTCTTTGAGGGGAGAGGTTAACTTCCCAAATTTGCACTTTGAAACCACTACAGTGGATTTTGGCTGCATCCTGAATGATACAGAGATGGTACATCATGTGACGATGACCAATTGCAGCCCACTATTAGTAAGATATCGTTGGTCTTTCCTTTCGGATGATTCGGTATACCAACACAGGTAAGAAAACCCATTTGGTATGGTATCTTTTTTAAAAATAACTTTGGATTCTAGAAGAGTTAAGAGAGGTGAATTTGAGACTTCTATGAAGAAAAACATCCATGTACTGTAAGTGAAGAAGAAATGTCAAGGTTGTGAAGCAGCTGCTGAATCCAATGTATAGGTATGTTGAAAGTGGATCAAGAACTGTTTCAGCTGTCAAAAGTAAATATTGTAGGGACTGCCTTGGACGTTTGATTTAGCGATTATGTGGAGAAATGGCTGTTGCAGTATTGACTATCGTGTTACTCCGGACTTCCTCACCTTTGCCCCAAATGGGAAATGTGGAAGACTTAGCAGCCAATCTGACGTCCAGCTCAGCCTTTGGATCTGCTACAGAATCCTGGGGTGCCCTAAAACATGCTGAGTTAAAGTGCCAGAAGCATTTTGTAACTGGGCTTCTTCACTTTGCACTTTCAAATGACTCGGGATGCCAGCATTTGGCAAGGGAAGTAAGATCATAAGACATAAGAGAAGAATTAGGTCATTCAGCTCATTGAGTCTGCTCTGCCATTCCATCAAGGCTGATCCTGGATCCTGCTCACCATATCCTTTGATGCCCTGACTGATCAAGAAACTACCATCTTCCACCATAAATGCACCCACAGAGTTGGCTTCCACCACAGTCTGTGATTGAGCATTCCACAAATTCACTACTCTCTGGCTAACAAACTTCCTCCTTACCTCTGTTCTGAAAGGTCACCCCTCAATTTTGAGGCAATGCCCTCTAGTATACCCTCACCATACAACACATCCTCTCCACATCCACTCTATCTAGCCCTTTCAACATTCAGTAGGTTTCAATGAGATCCCCATGCATTTTACTAAATTCCAGGGGGTATAGGCCTGAAGCAGCATATGTTAACCCCTTCATTCCTGGAATCATCCTTGTAAACCTCCTCTGGATTCTATCCAATGGCAATACATCCTTTCTGAGATAAGGGGCCTAAAACTGTTTACAATACTCCAAGTGCAACCTGACTAGAGTCTTATAAAGCCTAAGTATCATCTCCTTGCTTTTATATTTTATTCACTTGAAATAAATGCCAACACTGCATTTGCCTTCTTTACCACAGATTCAACCTGTAAGATAACCTTCTGGGAATCTTGCACGAGGACTTCTAAGTTTCTCACACCTTTAACGTTTGAACCTTCTCCCCACTTAGATAATAGTCCACACTATTGTCCCTTTTACCAAAATGCATTATCATACATTTCCCAACACTGTATTCCATCTGCCACTTTTTTGCCCATTCTTCCAATTTGTCTAAGTCCTGCAGTAATTGCATTGTTTCCTCAGCACAACCTACCCCTGCACCTATCCTTGTATCATCTGAAAACTTTCCTACAAAGCTATCAATTCCATTATCCAAATCACTGACAAACAATGTGAGAAGTAGTATTCCCAATACTGCTAGCTGAGGATCCTCAGGGATCAGTATTGGGACCACTACTTGTCACTGGCAGCCAACCAGAAAAGGCCCCTTTTATTCCCACTTGCTGCATCCTGCCTGTCAGTTATTCCCCTAACCATGCCAGTATCTTTCCTGTAACGCCATAGGATTTTATCTTATTAAGCAGCCTCATGTGTGGCACCTCATCTAATGCCTTCCACTGCAGCTCCTTTGTCCACTTTGCTTGTTACTTCCTCGAAGAACTCCAGCAGATTTGTCAGGCAAGATTTCCCTTTACAGAAACCATGCTGACCTTGACTTATTTTATCATTACTCTCTAAGTATCCCAAAGCCTCATCCTTAGTAATAGACTCCAGCACTTTCCCAACCACTGAGGTCATGCTAACTGGCCATAACTTCCTTTCTTTTGCCTTCCTCCCTACTTAAAGAGTGGAGTGACATTTACAATGTTCCAGTCCTCTGGGACCATGCCAGAATCAAGTGATTCTTGAAAGATCATGACCAATGCATCCGTTATCTCTTCAGCAACCTCTCTCAGGATTCAGGGATGTAGTCCGCCTGGTCCAGGTGACTTATCCACCTTAAGACCTTTAAATTTGCCTCACACTTTTTCCTGTGTAATAGCATTGGCACTCACTCCTGCTTCCTGACACTAACCTGATACGGGTTGTATTTGCTGGCTTTAGTCCAATTAAAATAACTTTTGTTACATACCCCGTAACTGGGTGTCTGACCAGCAGAGAAAGAAGAATCCGTTAGAGTCTGGTGGTACCAAACTAAAGGTGTTTATTAGTAAACTACACAATACAATATCAAAAATGCAAATATACATATAAAACAAGTTAGCAGTAATAAATCTAAAAGTGTAGGAATAATAATAATCAATAATAAACAAGCTCTATCGATGTCTAGGGGTAAATGAATTGTCATAGAAAAGTATAAAGTTCAGTTCATAAATGCTGAAGTAGTTATGGTTGTTGTATTGAAATCGTTGGAGAGAGAGAGAGAGAGTGAGCGAGAAGTAACAGCTACAGCAGCCAAACCTTCCTTTGCTTTCCTAATCCGTCGTATCGTTGTGGTCATTCAGTTATGACCCCTCTGGTCTTCAGCTAGACCATTCTTCTGTGGTGGACTCGTCACTCTGGCATGAGTGGACACACGCACAAGTCCCCACCGGCCCTGCTGTAACACTGTGAGCTTTACTGACCGATCACCTGGTTCGGTCTCCGAAGCCCCCACCTTTCTGTGGGTTCCCAACACTCAGTCAGTGTCCACTGGTGTGTCTGAAGGGTGTCTCTCCAGACCTGTCTTTTATCCCCACTCACAGGGTCTCAGCTATCCATCAACTCTGAATGACCATGTCCATCAAATCAGGCCACTCCTGCTATCTCCTGAGGAATGTTAACGAGCAAAGTGAAGTCCTTGTAGTGGAAGGTAAATAATCCAGGAAGAGTCATAATACAGTAAATCAACAGTCTCTCTCCCCTTCTTATCTGTAGCAAATGTTCTTGCCTGAGCTTTATCTCTCTCTCTCATGAGCAGCATAACAACAGCAATAGTTCGTAGTTCTCAGGAGGGGGTTGAGAATGGTTAACTCTGCACCCCATTGTCCATCAAGTCTGTTCATCACTCATAACACTTTTTAAAATTAGATCATATCAGTTAATTTTAAAAATACTGATTCATCTGTGGCTGACAACATAAAAATTAAAGGAAGTTTTAAGTACAAGCAAGAGGGTTATATAGTTGCCAAGGAGCACAGGGGGACAAAGACATCGATAATGAAAGACTGCTTGGAATATGGGAATAGACCGACAAGAAACAGAGTGTTTTTGTTGCTATGTATGCAATAATTTTTTTTAAATAGCGAGGGCTGAGACACAGATAGAGTAGCCGATAACACACAAAAAAATGCTGGAGGAACTCAGCAGGTCAGGCTGACACCCTTCTTCAAGACTGGGAAGGAAGATGGAAGATTGCAGAATAAGAAGGTAGGGGAGGTGAATGAGGACTATCTAGAAGATGATAGGGGGGTAGGAAAGTAAAGGGCTGGAGAAAAAGGAATCCGATAGGAGAGGAGAATTGGTAAAAAAGAGAAAGGGAAAAGACCAGAGTGTAGAATAGAAGAAGAGCGAAAGGGTGAGGGAAAAAAGTTACTGGAAAGAGAAAATAATGTTCATGCAATTAGGTTGGAGGCTACATAGATGCTCCTCCGTCTTGACAGTGGCCTAGAGGATCATGGGCCCAGAATAAAGAACTAAGTTGTGGATTGGAACAGGGCACTTAACATATTGCTCTGCGATGACACCGGTGCCAAGCTGCTGGGGTCCTAGTGCCCTTCTCAGTGGCGTGGAGAGGGGAAGGTTTGCAGCTTGGGCAACTGCCGGTCTCCCATACAACCCTGCCCAGGCCTGCATCCTGGAAACCTTCCAAGGCGCAAGTCCATGGTCTCATGAGACTAACGGATGCCTATAAAATTGAAGGAAGGGTGGAAGAGAAAACAGCAAGCTTTAGAGCCTAACATCAGTGGAAGTGTTGACATCTCTTAACACCTTGAAAATCAGAAGACTTTGAATAAAATATATAATTGAACATAGTTGGCAAACATTTTTGAAAGCAAAATCAGATATGCTTAAGGCTGTGTAATAGAATGAATATAAAAAAACTAGTGGATCTGGTGCATTTGGATTGTTGGAAGAGTTTGACACTGGTGATCAGTAAACAGTCTTGGAATAGGTAGGGTAATGTACAACAAGTGTCGAGAATTGCTTACTGATATAAAAGCAAAGACTAGACTAAGCAGTTGGCAGGCTGTGATCAGTGGGTTACTAAAGGGATTTGTGCTAAGGTCAAGCTCATCATGACATGTATCAACAATTTGGCCAGGGAAGCATCATATTTACAAGATTTCCAATGATATAAAATTTGGTGGGTGGTGCATCTGTAATTCATTACCTCAGAGTGTTTGGGAGGCTGGATCACTGGAGGTGCCTAAGCAGAAAAGAAAGATAGAAAAATGGAAAATCTCCAGCAATGCTGTGCTGAACATGTACTTTCTTTAGGAATTGCCTAGGGTTACCCATCGCCCTCTATTTTTCAAAGATCCATGTACCTATCCAAGAAGAAGGAAGCCCTTAACTCCGAGTGGAGTCATCGGGATGCCATCGTGACAGCGTTTTTTTTTAGCAGACTTTCATTTCTTTACGAGTTGCTAGCTCAACGCTCAACCCAGAATGGATGGAAAGCGTGCAAGGGAGCTGGCTGGATTTGAACTCAGGAGCCTTCGCTCTGAAGTCTAGTACTGATGCCACTACGCCACCAGCCAGCTTGTACCTATCCAGGAGTCTTCTAAAAGGCCTTATCATAACCGCCTCCACCACCATTGCCACCAGCCCTTTCCACGCACTCACCACTCTCTGCGTAAAAAAACTTGCCTCTGACATCTCCACTGTACCTATTTCCAAGCACCTTAAAACTGTGCCCTCTTCTGTTAGCCATTTCAGCCCTGGGATCAATGCTTCTCATCATCTGATACACCGCTATTAGGTCAGATCTCATCCTCTGCTGCTCCAAGGAGAAAAGACTAAGTTCACTCAACCTATTCTTAGAAGGCATGCTCCCCAATCCAGGAACATCCTTGTTAATCTCTTCTGCACTCTTTCTATAGCTTCTACATACTTCCTGTAGTGAGGTGACCAGAACTGAGTGCAGTACTCCAAGTGGGGTCTGACCAGGGTCCTATATAGCTGCAACATTACCTCTCAGCTCCTAAACTCAATCCCATGATTGATGAAGGCCAATACACTGTATGCCTTCTTAACAACAGAGTCGACCTGCACAGCAGCTTTGTGTGTCCTATGGACTCAGATCCCAAGATCCCTCTGATCCTTCACACTGCCAAGAGTCTTACCATTTATACTATATTCTGCCATCATATGAGACCTTCAAAAATGAACCACTTCACACTTATCTGGGTTGAATTCTATCAGCCACTTCTCAGCCCAGTTTTGCATCCTATCGATGTCCCGCTGTAACCTCTGACAGCCCTTCACACTATCCACAACAGCCCCAACCTTTGTGTCATCAGCAAATTTACTAACCCATCCCTCCACTTCCTCATCCAGGTCATTTATAAAAATCACGAAAGGGAAGGGTCCCAGAACAGATCCCCGAGGCACACCACTGGTCACCGACCTCCATGCAGAATATGACCCGTCTACAACCACTCTTTGCCTTCTGTGGGCAAGTCAGTTCTGGATCCACAAAGCAATGTCCCCTTGGATTCCATGTCTCCTTACTTTCTCAATAAGCCTTGCATGGGGTAGCTTATTAAATTCCTTGCAGAAATCCGTATACACTACATTTACTGCTCTACCTTCATCAATGTGTTTAGTCACATCCTCAAAAATTCAATTAGGCTCATAAGGCACAACCTGCATTTGATAAAACCATGTTGACTATTCCTAATCATATTATGCCTCTCCAAATGTTCATACATCCTGCCTCTTAGGATCTTTTTCATTAACTTACCAACCACTGAAGTAAGACTCAGTGGTTTATAATTTCCTGGGCTATCTCTACTCCCTTTCTTGAATAAGGGAACAACATCTGCAACCCTCCAATCCTCCGGAACCTCTCCCATCCCCATTGATGATGCAAAGATCTTCGCCAGAGGCTCAGCAAACTCCTCCCTCGCTTTGCACAGTAGAGCTCGTCCAGTCCCCGTGACTTATCCAACTTGATGCTTTCCAAAAGCTCCAGCACATCCTCTTTCTTAATGTCTATATGCTCAAGCTTTTTAATCATCTGTAAGACATCCCTACAATCGCCAAGAAGTAGATACATTTTTGAAAGATTAGGACGTTGAGGTGATGAGGGAAACTGGAACACAAGAAGTGGAAGCTTGAACCAGCTCGTCTATGATCATGTTGAATAGTGGAGAAGGTCTGAGGGGCTGGCTGGCTGACTTCTCAGTGGTTACAACACTGACAGCACTCCATTACAGGTGTTCTGTTTTCAGGAAACTCAGGGTAAGAGGTACATAGATCCAAAACTGGCTTAGTGACTGACACCTGTGGTGGAGACACCAATCACACTCTCCTCCCCACTACACTTGTCTCTTTTCCCAGTCACTGAAGTTGTTTGATGATTATCCTCCCGTACTCCTAGAAGTGTAACTGTCCTCTACTCCAACTTGTACTTTGCTCAGATCCCAATACTTAGTCTTTCACCGTCACTTTCTATAACAATAAGTACTAGTGCTACCACTCTTATGAAGTAAAATCAATCAACATAGGAGACAAAAGGCTTCTCTTCCAGATATGCACAATGCCTCTCAGTTTGCTTTACCTGTTAGAGCATGGAGGAACCATCAGAAACTCTCAGAGCCTCTGATGACCTTGTGATTTCAGCCTCTGAGGCTGATGTGCAGGCAGCCTTCAGGAGGGTGAACCCACGAGAAGCATCTGGCCCAGACGGGGCACTAAAGACCTGTGCTGATTAACTGGCTGGAGATCATTAACCTTTTGCTTCGGCAGTCTGACGTACCCACACGCTTCAAGCAGACTTCATTTTTACCAGTGACTAAGAATAATGTGGTAACCTGCCTCAGTGACTATTGTCCAGTAGCACTTACATGCACAGTGATGACAACACACACAACATGCTGGTGGAACACAGCAGGCCAGGCAGCATCTATAGGAGAAGCGCTGTCGACGTTTCGGGCCGAGACCCTTCGTCAGGACAGCATTTTGTGTGTGTTGTTTGAATTTCCAGCATCTGCAGGTTTCCTTGTATATGCACAGTGATGAAGTGTTTTGAGAGTCTGGTGATAAAATGTATCACCTCCTGACTGAGAAATGACTTGGATCCACTTCAAATTACCTACCAGAGCAACAGATCCATAGTATACGTCATCTCATTGGTTCTTCACTTAACCCTGGAACATCTGAACAGCAAAGATGCATACATCAGGTTGCTCTTCATCAATTACACTTGGCATTCAATACCATCATTTCCTCAAAACTAATCAATGTTGACAAATCAGCTCATGGGAGGGAGCTTGAAAAACTGCCTGAGTGGTACAGAAACAACAAGCTCTCACTCAACGTTGGCAAGACCAAAGAGCTGGTTATTGACTTCTGGAGAAGGAAACCAGAAGTCCATGAGCTGATCTTCATCAGAGGATCAGAGGTAGAGAGGGTCAGCAACTTTAAATTCCTCAGTGTTATTATTTCGGGGGACCCGTCCTGGGTCCAGCATGTAAGTGCAATTCTGATGAAAGAATGACAGAGCCTCTAGAACACAGAACATAGAAATCTACACATATTACAGGCCCTTCGTCAGGACGAAGGGTCTCAGCCCGAAACATCGACAGTGCTTCTCCTATAGATGCTGCCTGGCCTGCTGTGTTCCACCAGCATTTTGTGTGTGTTGTTGTTTGAATTTCCCTCTTTTTTTCTAAGCTCCATGTACCTACCTAAGAGGCTCTTAAAAGACCCTCTTCATCCACTTGTACCACCACTGCCGGCAATGCATTCCACACACCCACCACTCTCTGTGTGAAAAACTTACCCCGACATCCCCTCGGTACCCATTTCCAAGCACTCTAAAACTGTGCCCCCTTGTGTTAGCCATTTCAGCCCTGGGAAAAAGCCTCTAGCTATCCACATGATCAATGCCCCTCATCATCTTATAAACCTCTAATTTCTTAGTAGTTTGAGAAGATTCGACATGACATCCAAAATATTGACAAACTTCTATAGATGTGTGGTAGAGAGTCTATTGATGGGCAGGTATGGAAACACCAATGCCCTTGAATAGTAGTGGGTACAGCACAGTTCATCATGGGTAAAGACTTCACTACCATTGAATACATAGACCGTAGTTGCAGGAAAGCAGCATCCATCATCAGGGAATCTACCACCTAGGTTATGTTCTCTTCTTAAAATTGCCATCAGGAAGAAGTTTCCAGAGCTTCAGAATTCACACCACTAAGTTCAGGAACAGTTATTATCCCTTAACCATCAGGTTCTTGAAAAAAAGGGATAACTTCACTCAATTTCACTTGTCTCCTCACTGAAATGTTCCCACAACCTTTGGACTCACTTTCAAGGACTCTTCATCTCATGTTCTCAATATTTATTGCTTATTTATTTATGATTATTATTTCTTTCTGTTTGATTTGCACTGGTTAAACACCTAAGTTGGTGCAGTTGTTCATTGATTCTATTATGGTTACTATTCTATTATGAATTTATTGAGTATGCTTGCAAGAAACTAAATCTCAGGGTTGTATCTGGTGACATACTGTATACGTACTTTGATAATAAATTTCCTTTGAACTTTAAAGTTGCACATCATGACTTTAAAGTTATTGGCTTGCTGCTACATCATGTGGCATACTCATCACACGGTATTAGGATTTCATGGCCAACCTGTCCTCCATTCTGCCCCACAGACACAATTACAAGTGTTCATCTTAATAGCAGTGTAATGCAACTGACACATTTTTCAATGATTTTGTATTTTTGGATAAGTGAACCTATTTAATGAATATGATGTAACACACACAAAATACTGGAGTAACTCAGCCGGTCAGGCATTATCTATGGAAATGAGTATACAGTTGATGTTTTGGGGGCAGGGAAAGGAAAACAACCTAGAAGGTGATAGGTGAAGCCAGGTGGATGGGGGAGGGTGGGATGAAGCAAGAAGCTGGAAAATGATAGGGGAAAAGGCAAAGGGCTAGAGAAGAAGGAGTGTGATAAGAGAGGAGAGCGGGCCATGGGAGAAAGGGAAGGAGAGACACTAGGGAGAAGTGACTGACAGGCGAGAGAAGAGGTAAGGGGTCAGATTGGGAATTTGAAGAAAAGGGAAGACGGAGGGGGTAAAATACTGGAAGCTGGATAAATTGATGTCAATGCCGTCACATTGGAGGCTACCTGGATGGAATATTGTTACCTAGACGAAAAACTGCTCCTCCAGCCTGAGAGTGACCTCATCCATGGTGGTGGAAGAGGATATGATTCCTGCTTCAGATTGCTGTTAATGATTGTGTGGATGGCAACGAAATCAAAGGCTTCTGCAGCAGTCAGATTGAACCCTGAGAGGTGGAGGAAGTTCAAGTTCATGTTTATTATCAAAGAATCATAAAACACCAGAGCACAGAAATAGGCCCTTCGGCCCATCTTATTCATGCTGAGCTATTAACCTGCGTAGTTCCATCAACTTGCATCCAGACCTTGACCCCCCCACAATCCTCCCATCTGTGTACATCCAAATTTCTCTTGCATGTTGAAATCAACCCTGCATCCACTACTTGCGCTAACAGCCCATTCCACACACTGAACACCCTCTGAGTGATGAACTCCCCTCTCATATTCCCCTAAATATTTCACCTTTCACCCTTAACATATGACCCCCAGTTGTAGTCTCACCCAACCTCAGTGGAAATGCTTGCTTGCATTCAGACAGACATACTTTATTGATCCCGAGGGTAACTGGGTTTCGTTACAGCCACGTCAACAAAGAATAGTGAAGAAATATAGCAACATAAAACCATAAATAACTAAATAATAACTTAATCATGCCAAGTGGAAATAAGTCCAGGACCAGCCTATTGGCTCAGGGTGTCTGACACTCCGAGGGAGGAGTTGTAAAGTTTGATGGCCACAGGTAGGAATGACTTCCTATGACGCTCAGTGTTGCATCTCTGTGGAATGAGTCTCTGGCTGAATGTACTCATGTGCCTAACCAGTACATTATGGAGTGGATGGGAGTCATTGTCCAAGATGGCATGCAACTTGGACAGCATCCTCTTTTCAGACAACACCGTCAGAGAGTCCAGTTCCACCCCCACAACATCACTGGCCTTACGAATAAGTTTGTTGATTCTGTTGGTGTCTGCTACTCTCAGCCTACTGCCCCAACACACAACAGCAAACATGATAGCACTGGCCACCACAGCCTGGTAGAACATCCTCAGCATCGTCCGGCAGATGTTAAAGGACCTCAGTCTCCTCAGGAAATAGAGACAGCTCTGACCCTTCTTGTAGACAGCCTCAGTGTTCTTTGACCAGTCCAGTTTATTGTCTATTTATATCCCCAGGTATTTGTAATCCTCCACAATGTCCACACTGACCCCTTGGATGGAAACAGGGGTCACCGGTGCCTTAGCCCTCCTCAGGTCCATCACCAGCTCCTTAGTCTTTTTCACATTAAGCTGCAGATGATTCTGCTCACACTATGTGACAAAGTTTCCCACCATCCCACCCTATCTGTACCCTTCATAATTTTGTATATGGCACGATATGCACTGTCAATATTGGAACCCAAGTGTGGAGGAAAGACAGACTCCAATGCAGACATGGCAAAGAGAATTTATTAATAAAACTTCCAAAAGAAACTCATTACAAAGAGCAAATCACTCAGGAAAAACACAAAGAACTCAAATAATTAATTACTGTTATTAAAGAACAATTAACCAACTTGGGTGCACTGAAAACCTCAGAGCCCAATGCTCTCGGACCTGAAGTACCAGCCCATGGACAGCACCTGTGGTCCAAAGATACCGAAAAACTTGAGATCCAGGGATGACTCGAGAGAGCTGGGGAACTTGAGAGAGAGAGGGACTTGGAGGACCTTGAGAGAGATGAGGGACTGGGGGACCCCGAGGAGAGACGTGGGAGTTCTTGTGATGGGGAGAACATTGGAAACCTTGAAAAGACCTTGGAATTGTTGAAGGCTATGAGAAACCTGGAGATCCTTGAGAACCGTGAATGCTTAGACCACCATTTTTAGACCTGGAAAATGCCTTGAGACCTGGAAACGAATCCTTGAAATCATGAAACTTGAAACCTAGGGAAGAATCCTGGAAGAATCTTGTTTTTCCCTCACTATTTTTCCAGAGGCAATTAGGATACTCTCACTTTTACAGTTTGTGTCAACATAGACAGGCTCTTCTTATTGCTGAGCTAGCTGTCTCTCTGTAGATCTGTTTAATTTGTTACTTAGAAGTTCAATTCTTGCAGTCTGTACCATAACTTTCATCTAGAGGTTAAATATAAGGTAGCTTACTCTTATTAGAGTTTCTTTACTTAAGTGTTTGCACTCTCCAACCAGGGATTGGCTTTTGGAGCAGGACTTTTCAGGGTTACTACCTCAAATTGTTACATGGGGCTGTTGGGAGCGGACCCAAGTGCAGGACACAGACACGGGTTGTATAAGCAGAACAGTGTTTATTGATAGTTATTAGGAAGGCCAGAGAGTGAGGACAAAAATGTCAACATGGATGTAAACATTAGATAACAACCAGTAAAACCTGGACTAGGTTTTGGACTTTGACTCAGACTCGGAACTTGGACTTTGATTCGAACTCAGAACTTGGACTTTGACCCGGACTCGGAACTTGGACTTTGACCCGGACTCGGAACTCGGACTTTGTCTCGGACTCGGAACTCGGACTTCGATTCGGACTCAGAACTTGGACTTTGACCCGGACTCGGAACTTGGACTTTGTCTCGGACTCGGAACTTGGACTTTGACTCAGACTCGGAACTTGGACTTTGTCTCGGACTCGGAACTTGGACTTTGACTCAGACTCGGAACTTGGACTTTGATTCGGACTCGGAACTTGGACTTTGACTCAGACTCGGAACTCGGACTTTGTCTCGGACTCGGAACTTGGACTTTGACTCAGACTCGGAACTTGGACTTTGTCTCGGACTCGGAACTTGGACTTTGACTCAGACTCGGAACTTGGACTTTGACTCAGACTCGGAACTTGGACTTTGTCTCGGACTCGGAACTTGGACTTTGACTCAGACTCGGAACTTGGACTTTGATTCGGACTCGGAACTTGGACTTTGACTCAGACTCGGAACTTGGACTTTGTCTCGGACTCGGAACTTGGACTTTGACTCAGACTCGGAACTTGGACTTTGATTCGGACTCGGAACTTGGACTTTGACTCAGACTCGGAACTTGGACTTTGTCTCGGACTCGGAACTTGGACTTTGACTCAGACTCGGAACTTGGACTTTGATTCGGACTCGGAACTTGGACTTTGACTCAGACTCGGAACTCGGACTTTGTCTCGGACTCGGAACTTGGACTTTGACTCAGACTCGGAACTTGGACTTTGTCTCGGACTCGGAACTTGGACTTTGACTCAGACTCGGAACTTGGACTTTGATTCGGACTCGGAACTTGGACTTTGTCTCGGACTCGGAACTTGGACTTTGACCCGAACTCGGAACTTGGACTTTGTCTTGGACTCGGAACTTGGACTTTGTCTCGGACTCGGAACTTGGACTTTGTCTCGGACTCGGAACTTGGACTTTGACTCGGACTCGGAACTTGGACTTTGACTCGGACTCGGAACTCGGACTTTGACTCGGACTCGGAACTTGGACTTTGTCTCGGACTCGGAACTTGGACTTTGACTCGGACTCGGAACTTGGACTTTGACTCGGACTCGGAACTTGGACTTTGACTCGGACTCGGAACTTGGACTTTGACTCGGACTCGGAACTTGGACTTTGTCTCAGACTCGGAACTTGGACTTTGTCTCAGACTCGGAACTTGGACTTTGACTGAGACTCGGAACTTGGACTTTGTCTCGGACTCGGAACTTGGACTTTGTCTCGGACTCGGAACTCGGACTTTGACCCGGACTCGGAACTCGGACTTTGACCCGGACTCGGAACTTGGACTTGGACTCGGAACTTGGACTTTGTCTCGGACTCGGAACTTGGACTTTGACTCGGACTCGGAACTTGGACTTTGTCTCGGACTCGGAACTCGGACTTTGACCCGGACTCGGAACTCGGACTTTGTCTCGGACTCGGAACTCGGACTTTGTCTCGGACTCGGAACTCGGACTTTGTCTCGGACTCGGAACTTGGACTTTGACTCGGACTCGGAACTTGGACTTTGACCCGGACTCGGAACTTGGACTTTGTCTCGGACTCGGAACTCGGACTTTGTCTCGGACTCGGAACTTGGACTTTGACTCGGACTCGGAACTTGGACTTTGACTCGGACTCGGAACTCGGACTTTGTCTCGGACTCGGAACTTGGACTTTGACTCGGACTCGGAACTTGGACTTTGACTCGGACTCGGAACTTGGACTTTGACTCGGACTCGGAACTCGGACTTTGACTCGGACTCGGAACTTGGACTTTGACTCGGACTCGGAACTCGGACTTTGACTCGGACTCGGAACTTGGACTTTGACTCGGACTCGGAACTTGGACTTTGACCCGGACTCGGAACTTGGACTTTGACTCGGACTCGGAACTTGGACTTTGTCTCGGACTCGGAACTTGGACTTTGACTCGGACTCGGAACTTGGACTTTGACTCGGACTCGGAACTTGGACTTTGTCTCGGACTCGGAACTTGGACTTTGACTCGGACTCGGAACTTGGACTTTGACTCGGACTCGGAACTCGGACTTTGTCTCGGACTCGGAACTCGGACTTTGTCTCGGACTCGGAACTTAACTGCGACTCAGCCTGGACTTGGAATTTGAGTCGGAGCCTAAAATTAGAACACAAAGCCTGGGGCTAGAACACGGTTTGGAGCTTGGAACTGGAACACAACTTGGAGCTAGGAACTGGAACACGGTTTGGAGCCTGGAACTGGAACACGGTTTGGAGCTAGGAACTGGAACACGGTTTGGAGCCTGGAACTGGAACACGGTTTGGAGCTTGGAACTGGAACACAGCTTGGAGCTAGGAACTGGAACACGGCTTGGAGCTAGGAACTGGAACACGGTTTGGAGCTAGGAACTGGAACACGGTTTGGAGCCTGGAACTGGAACACAGCTTGGAGCTAGGAACTGGAACACGGTTTGGAGCCTGGAACTGGAACACGGTTTGGAGCTAGGAACTGGAACACGGCTTGGAGCCTGGAACTGGAACACGGTTTGGAGCCTGGAACTGGAACACGGCTTGGAGCCTGGAACTGGAACACGGCTTGGAGCCTGGAACTGGAACACGGTTTGGAGCCTGGAACTGGAACACGGCTTGGAGCCTGGAACTGGAACACGGCTTGGAGCCTGGAACTGGAACACGGTTTGGAGCCTGGAACTGGAACACCGCTTGGTGCTAGGAACTGGAACACGGCTTGGAGCCTGGAACTGGAACACGGTTTGGAGCTTGGAACTGGAACACGGTTTGGAGCTAGGAACTGGAACACGGCTTGGAGCCTGGAACTGGAACACGGTTTGGAGCTAGGAACTGGAACACAGCTTGGAGCTAGGAACTGGAACACAGCTTGGAGCTAGGAACTGGAACACGGTTTGGAGCTAGGAACTGGAACACGGTTTGGAGCTAGGAACTGGAACACAGCTTGGAGCTAGGAACTGAAACACGGTTTGGAGTCTGGAACTGGAACACGGTTTGGAGCTAGGAACTGGAACACAGCTTGGAGCTAGGAACTGGAACACTGTTTGGAGCTAGGAACTGGAACACAGCTTGGAGCTAGGAACTGGAACACAGCTTGGAGCTAGGAACTGGAACACGGTTTGGAGTCTGGAACTGGAACACGGTTTGGAGCTAGGAACTGGAACACAGCTTGGAGCTAGGAACTGGAACACGATTTGGAGCTAGGAACTGGAACACAGCTTGGAGCTAGGAACTGGAACACAGCTTGGAGCTAGGAACTGGAACACGGTTTGGAGCTAGGAACTGGAACACGGTTTGGAGCCTGGAACTGGAACACGGTTTGGAGCTAGGAACTGGAACACGGTTTGGAGCTAGGAACTGGAACACGGTTTGGAGCTAGGAACTGGAACACGGTTTGGAGCTAGGAACTGGAACACGGTTTGGAGCCTGGAACTGGAACACAGCTTGGAGCTAGGAACTGGAACACGGTTTGGAGCCTGGAACTGGAACACAGCTTGGAGCTAGGAACTGGAACACGGTTTGGAGCCTGGACTTGGTCAACGAGGAGACAGACTACCCAACTTGGAGTAGCGGCAAACAGCTGGGCCTACTCAGCTAAAAAGGACTTTGACAACAAAGAGACAGAAGACCCAACTCGGAGTAGTGGCCAATGGCCGGACCTTCTCAGCTGGAAGGACTAGGACAGCCGGCTCTCGACTCAACCCAGGAGCAGTGACTGACAAGCTCTCGACTTGACCCAGGGACAGCGGATGACAGGCTCTTGACTTGATCCAGTAACTGCAAATGGCAGGCTCTCGGCTTGACCCAGGAACTGCGCACGGCAGGCTCCTGACTTGACCCCGTCTCAGCTGGCCACAAAAACAACTGAATTCACTAAGTAGCCACAGCACTGAATCAACTAGAGTCCATGATTCTTGGCAGCCCCGAGACAAGCATAGCTGCTTTGCTGAGATGACTGGTTGCAGGGATGAACTTCTGATGATGGTCCAGCGCTGAGTAGCTGTAACCCAGAGCCTTTTATGCTGCCGGTTCAAAATGAAGATCAGGAGCCTTAATCAAGGCACCCAATGGAACAAGGGGAAAAGGAAATAACTGGAATGAGGAGTCACGGACCGGACCGTGACACAAATAACTGATTCAGGGGACATTTGTACTCTGGAACGTTTGCTATCATTAGCATCACTCATCAGAACAGACAGAGGGGAATTATATATCCCACTGCAGTTGTTGATATATAAGCTAATTTCAATTATTCCTGATAGTGTTCTTCCAAACATTGATTTGACATTAACAAAGGCAAACTATTACTTGCAAGAAACAATATCAGGAAATAGAAAGTTCTTCCAAAATTTACATTATTGACTTGAATCCTGATTTGTTTAATCAAATGAACTTTTATTGATAATCTTGCTTGAAATGCTCAATTGTTATGTAGACCTGAATCACAGGACCCCAAAGCTGGGAACCTTGGGGAATTACAACTTGAAAAGCTTGGAACAGAAACTGGAGAAATTCAGACCATAAACTAGAGAAGTTTGGAATGTGAACCTGAGAAACTTGGAACATAAACTTGAGAAACTCAGAACTCTCACCTAAAACTAACCAATGTCAAAATGCCACTGTTCAACTGCTACTTGGGTCCATTACTTGGTGGGGCCCTTCTGTCATGGTGTGCGCTGGCAATGTTGGAAACTAAGTGCAGAGGAAAGACAGATTCCAATGCAGAGATGTTGACAAAAATTTATTCAGAAAGATTTCAAAAGAACATCTGTGGCTGTACCTCAAGAAGTGATATTCTTACAACTAGGGCCCTGCGATTAGCATTAATAGGGTGCTCACTTAAATAATACAAGTAACAGGAGCCTATCAAAATAAACTTAACATACTTAAGTAGAAAGCACCAGAAGACTACGTTACAAAGAGCGAGTCACTCGAGAAAAGCACAAGGAACTCTAAGCGATTAAAGGCCTTCATTAAATAACAATTAACCAACTTGGGTGCGCTAAGAATCTTGGAGCCCTATGTCTGGCACCCCACACAGGCCCGAAGAGCTCATTACAGTATACCTCTATCAAATCTGCCCTCAATTTTCGCTATTCTAGGGAATAAGGTCTTAACCTATTCAGCCTTTCCCTTAACTCAGCTCCGCAAGTCCCGGCAACATCCTTGTAGATTTTTTCTACAGTCTGACTGTACATATATACAACCAAATGAACAATATTTCTCCAGACAATGACCTATCCGTTATATATATAAAACACACACCACATAAAACAAATTATTACCACAAACATTAATAAAATATCATTCAAAATGTAAAGTGTACAGCACAGCTGAACAGTAAACAGCTTGGTGTTGGCAGGGTATTCACAGTCAGGGGGAAGAAGCTGTTACCCAGTCTGGCATTCCTAGTCCTGATGCTCCTTCACCTCCTTCCTGATGATAGTGTGTCAAAGAGATTGTGCAGTAGGTGGTAGGGCTCTTCATAAACAATACTCCCAGTAAGTGTCAATAATAAGGGGGAGGGAGATCCCAGTGATCCTCTCAATAATTTTTACTGGACCTTCGTGTCCATTCCCTTCAGCTTTCGTACCACACAATGATGCAGTCAGACAGGACACGTTTGTTGGTGGATTTGGGGATGGGAAGTTTTGTATCTCTCAATCTTCCTTTAACTCCTCACTACTTTTCTGAGCATTGTTCTTTCTTATTGGCTTATTCAGTTGAGGTTTATTGCATTAGGGATGAGTAATCACCAGCTGGTCCTATCACTTCACACCATCAAATGCATTGTATTATTTAGAGAAAGGTAGTGGCTATCAGAGTGAAAAATAATTTTTCAGCAGTTATAGATCTGCATCCTAATACTGTTCTTGTTTCTCTGGACATTGGATACTGCTATTTCAATGATACTATATTGTCTAACTCTTCTAAACTATATTGATTTTTGCAGCTTTTTAAAATGAATTTTGATCTTTGCAGATTTTCATTGTTGAGATGTACAATTGCCAATTCATATCGATTGACATCCATGTATATATCTTGATGGTTTCTAAATGTCATTTTCAGCATCTAATGTCTTTAGAATTATTGCCAATTTAAAAAATTATAAATAGGATTCTTATTTGAAGGAAGACAAATACGCTATTATTTTTCAACCTAATGTCATACCACTCCAACCTGTAAAGATAGTTGCATTCACATGTATAAGGATGTCAGTCTGAGCGCTGGTTCAAAGCAAGCGAAGAATATTTGGTTCATGAACCCACTCCAAAGTCCATATGAGGTACTATTCAATTATGGACCAGCTCCCAGCAGCACTTGTCAAAGTCATAAACCAAAGAAATTCCCTCTGATGTGTCTAAGACAAGCAACAATAACCTTTAATTAGGGCTTGACTCTCCAACACAGACATAATGAAGTACATATTTGCATAAAAGAAACTAAAAAACCTGAAATTCCTTTTTCTGAAAGCTGAAAATGAATTGAAAAGTCCAAAACTGAAATTGCTCAAGGTTTGCAAATTAAAATACAGCCCATCAGCCACAATCTGTTGAATGAATGAATAGGCCTGAAGGTCTGAATTACCTATTTTAGTTCCCATGCCTCCTCCTTCCAGGTTCTGCAATTTTGGTAATGTATCTTTGAGTCCTTGATCTCCATTCTTTATAGGTAATAATCCAACTTCTGGAGAGTGGTAACAAATAGTCTGAAATTGTCTGTCTTCTCTAGGGTCCTCTTCCAGATGTCCACTGAACCAAAAGGAGAATAGAGTTGTTCCAAATGAACTGAAAAATTGTGATTTCTGTGCTTATCAAGCATGTGGTCTGACTATCACTGTTAAAAAATTGTCTTCTTTAGCCTTTTTTACATTAAGACAAACAAACTGAACAAAGTAACATTAGGGGTGGACAGATTATTGGGAAAAATACAGAGGAACAACATGATCCGCCATTTGAAAACCAGAAGGTTAATCAAGGACGATCATTGTGGATTTGTTAAGGGGAGTCAAGTCTGGCTGACAGTTGAATTTTTTGAGGAGGACTGGTGAAGAGAGCACTTTCGATGCAGTTTATGTGAATTTAATCAAAGTGCTTAACAAGGTCAATGTCATAGATGGATCAGACAAAGGCAAAATGGATTAAGACTGGCTCAGTATGAAAGGGAAATGGTAATTAATAGTCTGCGGGGTTTTAGTGACAATGATTTGAATGCAAAACTTGGTACTAAATCCCTTGATTTTCATGTAATAAATCAAAATTCAGACAAATGTAGGTGCCGTGGTTTAACATTAATGAGGAGAGACTGGCTAGACGGTGAGTGTTTTCTTTGGAACAAACAATGTAAAGGGATTTATGTGAGATGTATAAAGTTTACAAGCGGAGTTGACAGGATAGGGTCAGTGAGGTCGATAAAAAGAGACGTAGATTTAATTATGGTGAAGGATTAGAAGGGATGTGAGGGGAAAATAACAAAGCATGAAGAATTATGGGGGTGGTGCTTGAAGAATTGAAAGGCTGGTGGGGGCAGAAATTCTCATCACATTTAACAGGTGCTTGAATGAGCACTTGAAGGGTGCTAATCTATTATGTTTTGTTCAGAGAGCTGGGAATAATTTTATTTACTTAGTTACCGTAGTTAGCATGAATGAGGAGCTGGAATTTACATGGAGTAGGTTGTTCCAGCCCCAGCATACTCAATTAATCGTAACCTAGTCATGAGAGAATTTACAATGACCCAACTAACCTACCCAGTACGTCTTTAGACTGTGGGAGGAAACTGGAGGACCTGGAGAAAACCCACGCATTTCCCAGGGAGACATACATGGTCACCTTGCAGAATGGTACTGGTACTGAATATCGAATTCTGCAATGCCTCGAGCTGTAACAGTATTGTACTAAGCTCTACACTACTGTGGCGCCCTACGATTGGCCTGAATGCCTACGTAGCTCCTTTTGTTTGTCACCATTATCACAATGGGCTAATGGCCTAATCCAGTCCATAAAATTCCATCACTATGGCGAAAATGTATTTCTGATGACTATGGATCAAGGATTATAGGGAATAATCTATAAGAAATCAGAGCTAAGTCTTTTCAGGTATTTCTATATGCTGAGCATGGTTGAAATTTGTAACTTCTATCTACAAACAAAAATTAAGCCAGGAAATAAAATATAAATCCGATATGAGCTTCTCAATATGTGGTGAATGAGGCATGAGATGTGAAATAGTCTTTTAGTTCCTTTGAAGTTTGAAATGGTCTCTCCCCAATAAAAACAATAGGAATATTTGAATGCTACTTCACATCAAAGGTTTAAAGGTTCATTTTATTGTAATGTAGAATATAACTCTGAATTTGTCCACTCCAGATAGCCATGAAATACAGAAAGGCCATGGGTGACGATGAAAGAAAAGACAGCAACTCCTTCCCTCAGCACAAAAAATAAACAAAACATGCAGACCCCACAAATTTCCTCCTCCCCACAGCAAAAAAACAGCAACAATAATAATCCCCTATCCCGTCACTCGCAGAGAAAAATAGTGACAGTAACAGTTCCCAACCCTGTCACTCGCATAAAAAACAGCGACAGTAGCACCAAGCCCCCAACCCCTCTTACACACAAAAAATTAACAGATCACCCACTCGCCAAATGGCCACAAGAAAGAAAACACTGAAAAACTGAAGGAAACAAATATATAGTCCAAAAATCACATAGATCTCAGAATATTGGTAACTTTCTCATCTGCATATGAGGAGAGCAGCTGCATGAACTTAGTCCTTCTGTACAGCGTTGCTGCCGATCCGGGGCCGACTGTGCCGATTTGGTTGCTGACTCCCTTTGCATTCACCTCGATGCTTCAATCTTTCTCACCTCTTCAAAGTGAAGTTGTTCATGACCCCTCTTCTCATCTCTAGTCTTTTCCTTGAGTCAGCTTGTGTTCTTGATCCTATTCGGCTCCGCATCTCTGATCTCCACAAGGCAACTCTCCAGACACTGCATCATGCTGGATCCTTCGATCGAGGTCTAAATTGTACGTCACAGGTTCCAGCAGGGTTTGTAGCACAAAAAAGACAGGAAGAACAAGCAGAAAGTGGAAATGAAGTGAAATAATTGTAAAGGTTTGCTACCTGGAAGATGTCGCCCAAGGAATTATTGTTCGCTGGCACTGGAAGCGACTGGCACGAATCTTCATAAGTTAAAGATTAAAATTGTGATGACTGGTGTTCTACAAACAATCAGTGTTTTCCTTTTCACTTCAAAGGTTCAAAGGTACATTTAATGTCAGAGAAATGTATACAATATACATCCTGAAATGCTTTTTCTTCACAGCCATCCACGAAGATAGAGGAGTGCCCCAAAGAATGAATGCCAAAGCTCCCCCCTTCAGCTTCCCTCTCCCACATGTAAGCGGCAGCAAGCAACAATCCCCCCTCCCCTCACTGGCAAAAAAAAGCATCAGTACCAGCCACTGGGCGCCCAAGCGTGAGCAAAGCAACAGTAAAGACACTGACTTGCAGTTACCCCTACATTGCTCACCCGGCATTCGACATACCACAGGCTCTCTCTCTCCATAATAAGGGAGAAAGAGGTGTCGTTGTTTTCACAGCGAGCGGGGAGACGAAACAAATAACTCGCTGTTTACAATGTTAGAAGTCCGCCACATTGCATTTTTTGAGCTCTACAGTATAATTCTCCTCCACCACCAGTTCCAATGTAGAACAAATTTTTTCATTTTTTGGACCTCTTTCAAATCCAAATGTCTGGGTAGGTTTAAAAATAAAATAAATTGCTATCATTTGCATTATAAAGAACCCATGGCTACAATGAAACATTTTGAACGATCTTATACGTGCTCTTTAATGTAAAATTGTGCATCAGTTAGTTGCTTTATTTTGCTGGTCAGAAGGCATTCACTGATTCTTCTTCCAGTATTTGTAGCATTAGTTTTCCATCATTTACAAATGTAGGATAAGGATGTTGATAAGGAAACAGAAAACAGCTGCCATGTTTGGTTATACAGGCGCAGTACAGGGTGGTGGAAGGAGGGCAAGGTGAGAGGAAGAATAAGCATCTACAGTGTAGAAAGGGAGGATGTAGACAGGAAGAGTTCACTCCCATTAGGAGTTGAGGTGGGAATGCTGAGACACCCTGTTAAACAGTGGATATCAGGTATGTGTTTGGTAGATTGGGAACGTATTTCTTGCAGTTAACTCCCTCCTTCTTTGCTATCTGTCATAAATGAGATTATGAGATGGGGTGGAGATTGATTTGAAGCCTAGATGATGATAATATTAAGTGAAAACAGGGAAGTTAAGAAAAATAACCTTTCTTACATTTATATTGCTGGATCTGGAGATGGTGTTCAGAAGATAATTTGGAAGTTTGCTTATCGTCCCAACCGCTCTACGGAGGACGTAATATCCACCACACTGCACACAGTTCTCTCTCACTTGGACAATAATGACACTTATGCCAGAATCCTGTACATTGATTTCAGTTCAGCGTTCTATACCATCATCCCGCAGAGACTAGTGGAGAAACTGTCGCTTCTTGGCCTTAACACTGCCATGTGTCGCTGGATTCTGGATTTCTTGACAGAGAGACCACAGTCAGTCCGTGTTGGCAGGAACATCTCTGACTCCATCACACTGAGCACTGGATCCCCACAAAGCTGTGTGCTCAGCCCATTGCTGTTTACACTGATAACACATGACTGTGCAGCCAGATTCAAGGAGAACCTGATCATTAAGTTTGCTGATGATACCACAGTGGTGGGGCTCATCAGCAAAAATGATGAAACAATGTACAGGGAGGAGGTTAAACACCGAGAGAGCTGGTGCAGTGACAACAACTTGATGCTTAATGTCACCAAAACCAAGGAGATGATCGTCGATTTCAGAAGGTCTCAGCCTGAGCACACACCCCTCAGCATCAGCGGCTCCACAGTGGATAGAGTGGAAAACATCAAGTTCCTTGGGGTGCAGATCTCGGACAATCTCACCTGGTCCAGGAACACCACTGGGATTGTGAAATGGGCCCAGCAGAGTTTGCACTTTCTGAGAAAACTTAAACAAGCATCACTCCCCACTAACATCTTAACTACATTCTACAGAGGCGTGGTTGAGAGTGTGCTGACCTTTTGCATCACAACCTGGTACTCCAGTTGCAGTGCTGCCGATGAAAAAGCCTTGCAGAGGGTGGTTAGGGGAGCAGAGAAGGTTATAGGGGTCTCCCTACCTTCTGTCCAAGACCTCTTTCAGAGTCGATGCCTGCAGAAGACACGGTACATCATTAAAGATCCCTCACACCCTCTCCATGAACTGTTTGTTCTTCTGCCATCAGGTAAATGTTACAGGAGCATCAAAACTAAAACCGCAAGGCTACTAAACAGCTTCCTCCCACAGGCAGTCAGACTGCTAAATAGCTGCTCTACCTGACTCTGCTTTGGACAATTTTAACTTGCACTGGACACTTATAACTTGATTTTAACCGACATGTGGCTGTTGTGTTTTACAATTTATTGTTGTGTTTACTATTTGTTGCATTTGTTATGTTATGATTGCACTGCTCCTGGGAAACGCTGTCTCATTCTGCCCTGCAGAGCTGATGTATGGTTGGAATGACAATAAAGTTTTTGAATCTTGAATCTTGAATAAGGCATAAATCTTTTGGTTACAGCCATTACATTAGATGTTGATTGTAGTTCAAGTCATTCAGGATCAGCCTGCAACAACAAGCAAGGCAAAGAAATAAAGAGAAGAATTTTAACTGTAATAAACTGTAAGTGACTGTATCTGGCTGAAACTAACTGGCTGTAACAAAGGGACATGAGCACATTATTCCATTTTTTACTGCAAACTGGTTTGGGCCAGTTCAGATGAGGAGCTGACTGAATCGCACTTAAGCTCTGCAGACAAAGAAACCATCGGTGTATAGAACAAAATACACTACAAGTTACTATAATTCTACAGGCAAACAGGTGAATATGCAAACACCTGTTAAAAAAAGCAATAGCTAACAGGAAAAATACAATGAAAACAACTATCTGGTTCTTAATCCAACGATACTTACAAACATCAACCTTGTTGATGGTTCTTGGTCTTTGCTAAATCTGCTCCTTGCCCTGAATTTTATTCCTGTTTCAGTTCAGTGAAAAAGAATCTTCCTAAATTTAATCACAGGATGTTTCTTTAAATGGATTAACTTTTAAATTCTAAAGTACTCCATGGAGTACAGAATCCATTAAGCTGTGTCACACTGCAATATTTTGTATCAATATTTCAATGTAAAAAGCAACAGTTCTACAGAATAATTAATTATATAAAAAGCTCTTAGTTCTTGCCTCCTATTACTTATTTGATTCAAGTTGATCAAAAATTAAGTTATGAATATTTGCAGATCGGGTTAAATGTAATATTGACGGTTTCATGGAGATGCAGCAGTGTTCAGCTTATTAACGATCAGGCTTGGATATCCAGTGGGACTGTAGGGATTGTTCATTTTAGCGGTTTTTCTTTGGTTCTGTTATACCTCATGCCTTGCTTACTGAATTAACTTGGAAATATTCATTTTTTTTCTCCTTCTTACTCCTACTCATTAACCATCTAGGGAAATCTGAGATCAAAATGCAATTGCCTGAAAAGTTATATGGACAAAACTTTGATGCAAGTAGGCAAGGCCAAAATGATTTTGAGAAAGGAAATCAAGTTTGACTGATTTATTGTCCTTTAAGAAGTAACATGTCCTGTAGATAGCAAGAACTAATGGATATACTGAACCTGGAATTCCAAAAGGCATTTGATATTATACACGTGGGTTAATAAACCCTTATGGTGTGGAAGGTAACATATGGACATGGATAGAAGATTGGCTGACAGGAAAACAGAGAATGAACATAAATGGGTTGGCGGGATATAATGAGTAGTCTCTTACAAGGATCAGTGCTGGAACATCAACCTTTTTAATAATCTATAAAAATGACGTGGATGAAGCTGCAGAGTCGTTAAGTTTGCTGGTAATGTGAAAGTTGACAAGAACATGTGTTATAAAGAGGACCTCAGGTTAGCAGTACCGGCACAGTTTTCTTAGAGGATATGAGAAAGAGAATATAATGGGAAACTGGCAGATGTGGTGTATTTGATTTTTCAGAAGTCTTTGTATGAGGTCCTGTATAGGAGAATAGTCTCCAGTCTTGAGGAATTGGGGTATTACATTGATGTAGTTTAATTAGTTAGTCACAGACAGAAAGAAAAGTGTGTGAAATAAATGGGACGTTCTCAGGTTAATGGGGTGTGACAATGGAGGGACTGCAGGGAATAATGTTTATGTACCTGCTATTCATAATCTAAAGCAGTGATTTGTCCATCACATTCCAAAGTTTGCTAATGACATAAAACAAGGTGGAATTGTGAGTAGGCAGGAGGATGTAAAGAGGCTTCAAAGGGGTGTTAGACAAGCTAAGCGGACGGACGTGAGGAGGGAGGAGGTGGACGTGGAATGTAATGTGAAAAAAATATGCAGCCATTTATTCTGGTGTACCACCCAGAAAAGCAGTTAACAGCTTGGATTCATCAGTGACACGTTGGGAAATGGTGTTTAAGAAACCCATGGTGTCCTTGCACACAAGGCAATGAAAGCCAATGTTCAGGTGCAGCAAGCAATTAGAAAGGCAAATAATTGACTTTTATTACAAGACGATGTGAGTGAGTACAGGAATAGAGTTATCTTCCATCAGTTACAAAGGGTCTCGGTGTGATCAGACCTGGGGTGATCTCACCAAGATGTACTTTATCTTGCTTCACAGTGGATGCTGGGATGATACATTTGCTGTTTGAGGAGGGATTAAGTGCACGGGCCTGTGATATTTGCCCTTTACTTAATAATCAATCAAAGCTTACCCAGACAAGCCACACAGTAGTCTCTTTATATCCCTCATGGAATTTGTTTCACAGATGTATTCACTTTGAAGAATGGGTGTGATCTCTTTCGAACGTACACCATTTTTACAAGACAATGGGTGCAGAGAGTGTGTTTCCCTTGGCTCACTGTAGATTCAAGTTCAAGTTAAAGTCAGGTTTATTTTCATTCAACCATATACAAAGATACTGCCAAAGGAAATGACATTCCTCCAGACCAAGGTGCACAACACAGTTAGATGACACAAAGTAATATTATCGCAAATAAATTAGCAAATAATAAAATATACTCCAGAAGTTGGCAATTAGCATAAGGTGTATTTATGACTCAAGTTAAACTGTACAATGCTACTGTTGATTCATATGTTATGAAACTTGGGAGGTGGCAGGGAGTTCAGTCATCTTGGTCAGGGTAAGAAGCTGTTTTCCATCCTGACAGTTCCTGCCCTAATGCTATGGTACCTCCTGCCTGATGGTAGGGATTGTGGGACAGATAGGAGGGATCTTTGACAATGCTATGTATTCAGTACTCCTAATGAATACCTCAGGTGTGTGGAAGAAGGACCCCATTTGTCCTCTTAGCAGTCCCAGCAGTCATTGAGGCTCTTGTGGACAGATACTTTGCTATTCCTGTACCAGATGGTCAGGAGACTCTCAAGTGAGGTTCTGATAAAATTGTTCAGATTGGGGTTGGGTGGGCAGGGTAACCTCACTCACCTCACCCTCCCAGGGAAGTGGAAATGCTGCTGTGCTTTCTTGACTACCACGGTGATGTTTAGGGACCTGGTGAGATTGTCTGTTAAGTGCTCTCCTAGAAACTTGGTGCTCCTAACTCTCTACTCGGAGGAGCTGTTTGTGTGCTGTGAGGAATGGCCAGCCTACATCTTCCTAAAGTCCACAATCACCTCTTTAGTTTTGTCCATGTTGAGACTCATGTTGTTGTGCTTTCTCCGTTCTATAAGCCACTCTACCTCCTCTCTGTATGCCATCTCATCATTAAGCGTTCAAGAGTTATAGTGTCATAGTGAGGGTAAGCCATGTTGGGCTGGGATGAGGAGGAATTTCTTTAGATGAAAGGTGATGCATCTTTTGGAATTCTTTTTACTGTATAGTTGAGTTAATTGAAAATAAGAAAATAATAAATATCTGGATAGTAGTGGACAGATCAGAAAAATGGAGCTACGATATATGACCAGCCATGACCTTGCTGAATGGTAGAACAGGATAAGGTGGCATATTTCTGTTCCTCTTTGTAATAGTAATGATATGTGTTTAACCAGTGTCTGATAGAGCCAGTTGTGGGTCCTTGTGAAAGACCACACAACCTTGAACTGGTGGCTTTCATGCCGTGTACAGAAAAGGCTGGTATTGGACCATGTGGTTCCTGCTCCTACATCAAGTACAAACAACAGCTGCATAACTTCAGATGCAGAAGTGTCTTGATCCCTAAGAAATAGAACATTCAGTGCTTTGTGGACAGATGTTTTAGTGAGGAAGCATAGAAAGCAGGTCCAGGCTGTTGTGAAAGACAGTTCCCGAGAGCACATGCTCCACATCGATGCAACCTGGATTTTTGAAAAGATGTACTTGAGTAATGTTGCTGAGTGACTTCTGTCTTACAGATAGAATATATCTGAGTGTGGCCAACGTTCAGACTCTATTACTAGTGTTAGTAACTTATACTTCTTTTCCATAAAATTCTCCCAAATACCCACAGATGCATTCAGTTTCCATTTTCCATTTTCCATTGTATCCATGAGGTGGTGGTTATTTCATAATCAGATTGTTATCTGCTGCTTTCTTTAAGTATATTCTGATCATCCTTTATTTCAGTCAGGAATTTATGATATGTTTTATTAACATCCTTGAGTTATTGTCCCGATATACTTAGTGTCTGTAGTTGTGTGTAGACTCTAATGACACTGGCCTGACAGGATCTGCAGCATTTAAATTTGTGCATTCTGAAAGCATTTCATAAACTAACACAAAAAAACAAACTCTTGACAGAATGATTGAATGCAAAGAGAAATGTTGTTTTAAAATTGAAGTCTTTCTTGTATGGTGAAAAGTTCATTTTCCATAAATCACTGGCAGCTACACATATACAGATTTTATTCATGAAAGGATAAATTAATATAATACTTGCATTATTTAAAAAGCTTCCAGTTGAGGAGGCCCAAACTAATATAAGGATACACATCTTATATAAGATGTAAAAGCAAAAAATAACAGTTGCCATTCACCTGTCAAGCTTGCCCTTTGCTTAACAATCAAGCCAAGGTTACCCGGTCAAGCCACACAGTATCTCTTTATATCCCTCATGGATTATGTTTTATACATGATATTCACACAGGTTCAGCAGACCTTAACACATTGACTTCATAATCTCTGCTGACACTTACTCTTTACTGTCTCTGAAATCAACTGTTCTTCCACTTCTATTCTAAAGAAGGTAATTAATAAAGGTTTAGCCAGTCTAATTAGAAAATCTGCATCTGCAGCTTGCTACCATCCACACTGGACTCCCTACAATTTGCCTACTGACACAACCGATTGACAGATGACACAATAGCCACAGCTCTACACACTGTCCTTACACAGCTGGACAAGAGGCATGCTTATGTGAGAATGCTCTTTTTGGAATGCAGTACAGCATTCAACACCATAATTCCCTCCAGACTTGACAAGGAGCTCAGAGATCTTGGCCTTCACCTTGCCTTGTGCAGCTGGGTCCTGGACTTCCTGTCAGATCGCCAGCAAGTGGTAAGAGTGGGCTCCCTCACCTCTGACCCTCAACACAGGAGCCCCTCAGGCCTGTGTCCTAAGTCCCCCCTTTACTCCCTGTACACCCATGACTGTGTCGTGACCCATAGCTCCAATCTGCTAATTAAATTTGCTGATGATACTATATTGATTGGCCTCTCAAACAATATGAGGGAGCCTATACAGAAGTCATCCCCCTGACCCAGTGGTGTCAAGAAAACAACCTCTCCCTCAATGTTGCAAAAACAAAGGAGCTGGTTGTGGACTACAGGAAGAACTGAGACAGGCTCACCGCTATTGACATCAATGGATCTGGGGTTGAGAGGATTAAGTTCCTCGGTATATACATCACTGAGGACCTCGCGTGGTCTGTACATACTGGCTGTGCGATGGAAAAGGTACAACAGCACCTCTTTCACCTCAGATGGTTGAAGAAGTTCAGCATGAGTTCCCAAATCCTCAACACTTTCTGCAGGACACAATTGAGGGCATCTTGACTGGCTGCATCACTGCCTGGTCTGGGAACTGTACCTCTCTTAATCGCACGACCCTGCAGAGAGTGGTGCGGACAGCCCAGCGCATCTGTGGATGTGAACTTCACACTATTCAGGACATTTACAGTGACAGGTGTGTAAAAAAGGCCTGAAGGATCTTTGGGGACCTGAGTCACCTCAACTGCAAACTGTACCAGCTACACTAATACGATATTTCCAAATGCACCTCTCTAAATCCTTGTATTTGTCATCACCTGGAAAAATTATTGGCATCTTATGCCGCTTTTTCCTCAAACTTCCATCTTTGCCAGTGTATCAAAATGACTACCAACATACCTGTGATAGTGATAAAGACAATCTGTTTTTTTCCAACTATCTTCAGTTGTCTGCAGCCTTTAATGTATTTGAACATAGAACATAGAATAGTACAGCACAATACAGGCCCTTTGGCCCACAATGTTGTGCCGACCCTCAAACCCTGCCTCCCATATAACCCCCCAGCTAAAATTCCTCCAAATACCTGTCTAGTAGTCTCTTAAACTTCACTAGTGTATCTGCCTCCACCACTGACTCAGGCAGTGCATTCCACGCACCAACCACTCTCTGAGTGAAAAACCTTCCTCTAATATCCCCCTTGAACTTCCCTCCCCTTACCTTAAAGCCATGTCCTCTTGTACTGAGCAGTGGTGCCCTGGGGAAGAGGCGCTGGCTGTCCACTCTGTCTATTCCTCTTAATATCTTGTACACCTCTATCATGTCTCCTCTCATCCTCCTTCTCTCCAAAGAATAAAGCCCTAGCTCCCTTAATCTCTGATCATAATCCATACTCTCTAAACCAGGCAGCATCCTGGTAAATCTCCTCTGTACCCTTTCCAATGCTTCCACATCCTTCCTATAGTGAGGCAACCAGAACTCGACACAGTACTCCAAGTGTGGCCTAACTAGAGTTTTATTGAGCTGCATCGTTACATCGCGTCTCTTAAACTCTATCCCTCGACTTATGAAAGCTAACACCCCATAAGCTTTCTTAACTACCCTATCTACCTGTGAGGCAACTTTCAGGGATCTGTGGACATGTACCCCCAGATCCCTCTGCTCCTCCACACTACTAAGTATCCTGCCATTTCCTTTGTACTCTACTTTGGAGTCTGTCCTTCCAAAGTGTACCACCTCACACTTCTCCGGGTTGAACTCCATCTGCCACTTCTCAGCCCACTTCTGCATCCTATCAATGTCTCTCTGCAATCTTCGACAATCCTCTACACTATCTACAACATCACCAACCTTTGTGTCATCTGCAAACTTGCTAACCCACCCTTCTACCCCCACATCTAGGTCGTTAATAAAAATCACAAAAAGTAGAGGTCCCAGAACAGATCCTTGTGGGACACCACTAGTCACAACCCTCCAATCTGAATGTACTCCCTTCACCACGACCCTCTGCCTTCTGTAGGCAAGCCAATTCTGAATCCACCTGGCCAAACTTCCCTGGATCCCATGCCTTCTGACTTTCTGAATAAGCATACTGTGTGGAACCTTGTCAAATGCCTTACTAAAATCCATGTAGATCACATCCACTGCACTGCCCTCATCTATATGCCTGGTCACCTCCTCAAAGAACTCTATCAGGCTTGTTAGGCACGATATGCCCTTCACAAAGCAATGCTGACTGTCCTTGATCAGACCATGATTCTCTAAATGCCCATAGATCCTCTCTCTAAGAATCTTTTCCAACAGCTTTCCCACCACAGACGTAAGGCTCACTGGTCTATAACTACCTGGACTATCCCTACTACCTTTTTTGAACAAGGGAACAACATTCGCCTCCCTCCAATCCTCTGGTACCATTCCTGTGGACAACGAGAACATAAAGATCCTAGCCAGAGGTTCAGCAATCTCTTCCCTCGCCTCGTGGAGTAGCCTGGGGAATATTCCATCAGTCCCCGGGGACTTATCTGTCCTAATGTATTTTAACAGCTCCAACACCTCCTCTCCCTTAATATCAACATGCTGCAGAACATCAACCTCACTCATATTGTCCTCACCGTCATCAAGTTCCCTCTCAGTAGTGAATACCGAAGAGAAGTATTCATTGAGGACTTCGCTCACTTCCATAGCCTCCAGGCACATCTTCCCACTTTTATCTCTAATCTGTCCTACCTTCACTCCTGTCATCCTTTTGTTCTTCACGTAATTGAAGAATGCCTTGGGGTTTTCCTTTACCCTACTCGCCAAGGCCTTCTCATGCCCCCTTCTTGCTCTCCTCAGCCCCTTCTTAAGCTCCTTTCTTGCTACCCTATATTCCTCAATAGACCCATCTGATCCTTGCTTCCTAAACCTCATGTATGCTGCCTTCTTCCACCCGACTAGATTTTCCACTTCACTTGTCACCCATGGTTCCATCACCCTACCATTCTTTATCTTCCTCACCAGGACAAATTTATCCCTAACATCTTGCAAGAGATCCTTAAACATTGACCACAAGTCCATAGTACATTTCCCTGCAAAAACATCATCCTAATTCACACCTACAAGTTCTAGCCTTATAGCCTCATAATTTGTCCTTCCCCAATTAAAAATGTTCCTGTCCTCTCTGATTCTATCCTTTTCCATGATAATGCTAAAGGCCAGGGAGCGGTGGTCACTGTCCCCCAGATGCTCACCCACTGACAGACCAGTGACCTGACCTGGTTCATTACCTAATACTAGATCTAGTATGGCATTCCCCCTAGTCGGCCTGTCAACATACTGTGACAGGAATCCATCCTGGACACACTTAACAAACTCTGCCCCATCTAAACCCATGGAACTAATCAAGTGCCAATCAATATTAGGGAAGTTAAAGTCACCCATGATAACAACCCTGTTATTTTTGCACCTTTCCAAAATCTGCCTCCCAATCTGCTCCTCGGTATCTCTGCTGCTACCAGGGGGCCTATTGAGTACCCCCAGTAGAGTAACTACTCCCTTCCTGTTCCTGACTTCCATCCATACTGACTCAAAAGAGGATCCTGCTACATTACCCACCCTTTCTGCGGCTGTAATAGTATCCCTGACCAGTAATGCCACCCCTCCTCCCCTTCCCCCCACCCCCCGTTCCCTTTTAAAGCACTGAAATCCAGAAATATTGAGAACCCACTACATCATAATTCCATGTACGTATCCAAGCTCTCAGTTCATCACCTTAGTTCCTGATGCTTCTTGCATTGAAGTACGCACACTTTAGCCCTTCTACCTTACTACCTTTACACCCTTTATTCTGCTTCTCTTTCCTCAAAGCCTGTCTATATGTTGTTTGCTTTTAGTATAGTCCTTCATTGCCTTCTACTGTTGTTCAGTTGGGTGAGACTGTATTTGCCTAGCTGCATGTTGGTCTATTCAGTCATAGCTAAATTATTATCTTCTCATCCTGTTCTGCAATGTTAAACCTGGTGATCCAGGAGGATATGCTAAAGGATTTTTCCATGATTCCATCTTATTTCTGCTCTATAACTCCTCACAAAATGAAATACATTTTCTACCAAGACCTAGAAAATATTAATGTTAGCTAAAACATGACATGTCGAACACATGTCAGGTAATGACCAGTTCCTACAAGAATGGATCTAAGTATTTGCCTTTACATTCAATGGCTTTACCATGGCTGATTCTAAATGTTAAGGGATTCTACTTATTCCTTAGTGTGTCGAGAGACCTAACTGAGGATGGTTGGAGTCCAAGTGCCCTAGACTAGAATAGTGACACATTACGAGATAGAGATGAACATAGGGTTTCTAACTAGATGCTACACAAGAATCAAAGTAGAGCTGATGATTGAGCACCGAATCTCTCAGGTGTTCTTTAAATATTAAAATCCTGGCGCCAAACAATGGCTGCCAATTAGTGGGATGTGCCTGACTCTTTAAAGGGGCTGTGCCAGCTATCCATATTCCAGAGAGTTCGAGCGTCTGAACTCCGGAAACTGGCGCAGTCAGGTACAGAGCATAACAGGACCCCCTCCCCTGTGGCCGACCGCTGATGGGCCTAGCTGCTCGGAGAGATGATGATGGTAGTCATGAATGTGAGCTGGATCCAGGATGTCCCTTTCAGGAACCCAGCACTATTGCTCAGGTCCAAATCCTTCTCTGTCCATGGGAACTGTTGAATACCCTGAATAGTTTGTGAATCCAGAATTCTTCTTATGGTGAAGACCTGCTTCCCATCGCTGTATCTGGGTGGTGGCATGGCTGATGGTAGTGGGGCTAAAGTACTGGTGCCTACAGGTTTTAGTTTGGAAATGTGGAAAGTGGGATTGATATTGAGGATCTTGGGGATCTGCAATATGAAAGCCACCGGGTTTACTTTCTTGAGAAACTTGAGGGTCCAATAAACTTGGGTGCCAACTTCTTAGACTTCACCTGGAGAGACTATTCCTGAGTAGACAGCCAGACCAGGCTGCAGAGCTGGTCCCTGTCTTCTCCTGTAGTTAGCTTTCATTTCAGCCTTATGGACAGAAGTCAACAAAACCTCCTTTGCCCTAGTCCATTTTTCCTTGCAGTGTTGGACTAGATCTTTGGCCGTATGAACCCCAGCCACAGCCTGCTGCTCAGAGAAGAGTGGTGGAACATGCCAAAATGGCATTCAAATGGGGACACTTCATGTGGAAAATACTGTAAAGTTTTGTAGGTGACTTCTGCCCACATCAAATGGGCACACTATTCATCTTGTTTGTCTGTGACCAGGCATCTCAGGGTTCGTTCCATGTCCTGGTTAACCCACTCTGTCTGGTCATAGGACTGTGAGACGAAACCAAGAGGAAAGACTTGCTGTCACCCTGATCAGTGTACAGAACATCCTACAAAAACATGAAGCGGATTGTGGACCCCAAACCGATACACCGTCTACCAGAAATCCATGGGTCCTGAAGACGAAGTAGGTGATCTCAGCAGTCTTTGCCACTGATGGTAGTTTGTCCAACACAATGAATTTGCAGGCTTTTGAAAAGCAATCTACAATTACCATGATGACTTAAGCCTATGACAAAATCCATGCAGATCTGTGCCTGTGGTCTGTTTGGAACAGGTAGAGGATGAAGGAACCCTTGATGTTGGGTGTGGGGCTTCTTATTGCAGACAGACTCCTTGCATGCCCACACATATTGTCAGACCTCTTTAGCCATTCCAGGCCACCAGTATCTTCTCTTATTGAACTAGAAGGTCCTGACAACACCTGGGCAAGTGGTCATTCTAAATGTGTACCCCCTTTGAAGTAACTTAAACTTGACAAAACTTGGGATGAACAGACCGGCCTTGGGAATATCTCCTCACACCTGGCCTTGTAAACAAGTGTGTCAATTCTCCAACAAATTGGTGCTATCACCTTAGCTTATATGCTGCCGGACCTGCTGAGTTCATCCAGCTTGTTTGTACGTGTTGATTCTCTCTTTTGGGTTTGTCTAACTGACAAAACAAGGCATCTGATTTTTGATTCTTTGATCCCGGTCGATAGGTCAAAGCAAAATTGAACTGGTTAAAGAAAAGAGACCACCTGGCCTGCCTGGAATTCAGTCTTTTGGCTTATTGAATATAAACCAGGTTTTTGTGGTCTGTCCATACAATAAAAGGGTTCTTAGGCCTCTCAAGCCTGTGATGCCATTCCTCCAGTGCCAACTTGACTGCAAACAGCTCTCTATTTCTGATGTCATAGTTCACCTCTGCCAAGGATAGCCACCTGTAGAAGAATGCACACGGATATAGTTTATTGTCTGAAGGCATGTGTTGAGACAACACTGCATGCTCTCCGACTTCCGAGGTGTCCACCTCCACAATGAGGGAAGGTCCGGGTTAGGTGAAACCAAAACGGTGGCTGTCGTGAACTGGTGTTTGAGTTCTGCAACAATCCAAGCAAAAGAGCCCGTGGATCTCTTCATTAGTGATGTCAGTGCAGATGCTACTGAGCTGAAGCTCCTGATGAACTTTCTGTAAAAGTTGGCAAATCCCAGCAATGGTTGAACTTGTTTCACATTGGATAGTTGTGGCCAGTCAGAGACTGTGTCTTACTAGGTCCATTTTGAGACTGTCATTAGAGATGATATAACTCCAAAATGAAATGATGGTTATGTGAAATTTGGATTTTTCCAGCTTGACATTACATCTGTGATCTAGAAGCCTCTCTAAGATATCTCTGACATGAACGACGTGCTCCTCCATGGACTTTGGGAAAATTAGGATGCCATCTCAGTAGACGAAGGCATACTTATGGAGAGCATCCCAAAGCTGTCATTTATAAAGGCCTGGAGAATTGCTGGCACGTTTGCAAGGCCGAAGGACATGACCCGATACTCATAGTGCCCTGTCGGTGTGTTGAATGCTGTCATCCACTTGTTACCCTCCTTTATGCGGACCAGATTGCACACACTCCGCAAGTCTTGCCCCTTAGAGAATCTTGAAGGCAGTGTTCATAAGTGGCCATTGTTTGATTCAGCCCTCTATAATCAATGCATGGCCACAAGCTCCTGTCCTTTTTCTGTACAAAGAAGAAGCCTGCACTGTACGATGATGTGGAGAGTTGAATGAATCCCATGGCAAGAGCCTCCTTTTTGTACTCCATAGTCCTTCTCTCCAGGCTTGAGAGCACCTATTATCAACCCCATGAAGGACAAGTATCTGGCAGTAGACCTATTGCACTGTCAGAGGGTTGGTGAGGTGCAAGAATCAAGGCCTTTCTCTTGGTGAAGGCCCCTTTCTAATCCTTGTAGATGGAAGAGATCTTGACCAGCTTGGGTGTTGCTACTAAATCCTCCAAAAATGACACCTGAGGCTCTTTAGGTAATGGGAGTGATTCCACAAATCTCAGAGTTCACTGGAGTCTTTTGTTGAAAGAGAGACCAAATCTTCATTTGTATCCTCAGATGATGGCAGGGAGGTGCTACAAATTATCTTTGCACTCCTAGGACTAGACTCCAAGGATCAACGTTTAGGAGCCTTTCCCTTAGATGGGACCTGGTGACTGATTCCCATAGGCTTTGCTGCCACGGCTCCAGATTGTTTGGGCATCTCATTGGCAGGCCTTTTGGCTTGCCCCTGAACTAGAGACCCTCTCTCTCCAGTTCCAGCACACCCCCGACTAGATGGTGTTGGGACTTGCACTGTCGTACTGACTGGAGCTGGCTTGTCTGCCCTTGGAGGCCGGACCAGGTCTCCCAAAGGCCCCAAGTTACCACAAGCAAAAGTCTGCGTCCACATCGGCTACTGGCCTCAGGAGAGTCTGGGGATTGGAACTCCAAACCGAAAACATTCCCTCTTGCAACATCTTGACCATGCAATGACTTTTCCTTCCTTCTAGTTCATGGAAGAGCTATGTTCGGACAACCAAGGGTGCCCAAGGATTAAGGGTATGTAAGGAGAATTGATTATATGGAAACAAATGTCCTCTGCATGTTCCCCATTCTCATTCACAAAACCGATATCTGCAGTAGGATCTGCCTGGGCCCAAGAGGACAACCATCTAGAGCAGTTGTTGGCATGGGCTTCCTCAACTCCTGAGAGGTATTTTGAGCCAGTGGGCAGTCTCCAGGTCCAGGAAATTACCAGCTGCTCCAGAGTCCACAAAGGCCTTCACCTCTCGCTGGTTCCTTCCCCAGGAGATCTCCACCTTCAGCACAACACCAGAATCAGTAGGATTGGGAGTACTGGCTTCTAATGTCATAGTCCTCCTGACACTGGACGGTCTTAGTAGTTCTCCTGATGGCAGCAGCTTCGACTTATAGGTATCCTGCTTCCCCACAGTAATAGCAGCAACCTTGACTCCAACGCTGGAATCTCTCATCAGTGGAGAGTCTTGTGCAGCCGATTTGCATTGGCTCAACAGGATCTGGTGCAGGAGATGGGCTGGTTAATATCTGACGAATTGGATCTGTGATGCATTGAGGCCAGGCGTAGGCTAGCCCTCTTCAACCACCTGAGATAGTCACACTTTCAAACAATCAAGCCTCTAAGTCCTCTGCCGGTTCTTCCAAGTCAAGGGCATCCTTTAATTTACCTTAGAGTCCATAGTGGTACAGAGCGGTCAAGGCCTTCTCATGCCAGCCACACTTTTCGGCCAAAGTCCGAACCTTACTAATATTGTTGGCTGTTGACCGACTATCCTAATACATCTTCATCAGATGGTCTGAGGCTCTGTTACCTCCAGTGGGATGATGGCATTTATTGAATTCTTCTGAATCAGAACAGATCTCTGACCTCTATTCCCAATGCACGGTGGCCCAGGCCAAGTCTCTCCTGGTCAGGAAAGCGATGATGAAGGCCTCCTTTCCGCACTCCATGGGAACTGGATGGCTGCATTTCAAACACCAATGAACACTGATTGAGGAAGACGTGGCAAGAGCCCTGGTCAACGCTGAATTTCTGTTGGGTCAGAAGATGGACTTACTCCACAGAGTGATTCTGGCTTCCTCCTAACAACAATTGGTGCTTGGCGACCTGAAGGTTGTGAATCTCCTGGCTCTGTCTTGAAGTTTTCTCACTGTTGCTTTCTACAGCTGATGAGAGGCTCCGATACCCTGCTGAGTCCATGTTAGGCTGAATTGTACTGTGACAAGAGACGTAGGCGAGGGTGGTTAGAGAGCTGGAGTATCCAAGGCTAGAGCTGAAACATGATGTGAGACTGAAATGAAAGCAGGGTTTTAAACTAGACACTAGATGAAAATCAAAGTAGAGCTGACAATCGAACACCAAACCTTAGTTCAGGTGCTCTTTAAATATTAAAATCCTGGCACCAAAACATCACCACCAATTAGTGGGGCTGATCTGAATCTTTAAGGGGGCCATGCCAACTATTCATATTCTGGAGTGTCAGAGTGTCTAAACCCGGAAGTTGTCACGGTTGCGTCCATATCATAACACTTAGCCCAGTTATTTCTGACCAGTAGTAACAACCATAGTGCCAAATCTGTGGGGAGGCTATACTAGGTTGCTTGAAACATTGAATTTAGAAGCCTAGATTTATAATCCAGGGTAAGATTTCACTTATCTTTAAAAAAGAATGGAATTGAATTTATTCAGTGATTGAATTTAAATACTTATCAGAGTCAAGAAGTGGTGTTGGAGTGTTGTATTGTCATTCAGGTGTAACCGGTATGTAACTGCGGGCCAGAGTAATTGCGCTGTCAGATGACTTGTAAACCATTCTAAACATCTACTTTAAGAGTAAAATTAGTTGGACTTCGCAGCATGTAGGATTGAGTCAAACTAGATCCAAATGTAGCAAAGTCACTCCTTCAGGAGCAAGTGAATAAATTTGAAGTGCATTTCCATCAAGTAACCAAGCAACAGTCCAAAGCTGCTTTCACAAAACTTACTCCACAAAGCACAAGGGCAGCCCGAGCTTGGGAACATCACCAACGTCATCCTTCATGACTGTTAGATCTATAGTTTGGAGTTTCCTACTGACTGTGGGAATCCACTCACCTAAACGACTATACCAGCCTAAAGAGAAACTCATCACCTCCTTATCTATTGCAGTTCTGAATGGACAGCAATTACAGGCATTGCTAATGATATTCTAATCCCATAACCCCACAATTGAATAAGTATATATTCAAAACTGTGAATAGAAACTTATTCACAAACAAGAGAAAATCTGAGCAACACACACAAAGTGCTGGAGGAACTCAGCAGACTAGAGAGCATCAATGGAAAAAAGTATAGTCGACTTTTCGGGCTGAAACCCTTTGGCAGGACCTGACCCACGACTGTGCTGCAACACATCATCAAGTTCGCCGATGACATGACCGTGGTAGGTCTCATCAGCAAGAATGACAAGTCAGCTTACAGAGAGGAGGTGCAGTGGCTAACGGACTGGTGCAAAGCCAACAACCTGTCTCTGAATGTGAACAAAACAAAAGAGATGGTTATTGACTTCAGGAGGGCATGGAGCGACCACTCCCGCTGAACATCGACGGCTCCTCGGTGTTCACCAAATTTCTTGGTGTTCACCTGGTGGAGAATCTCACCTGGTTCCTCAACACCAGCTTCATAGCAAAGAAAGCCCAGCAGTGTCGCTACTTTCTACGAAGGCTGAGAAAAGTCCATCTCCCACCTCCCATCCTTATCATATTCTACAGGGGTTGCATTGAGAGCATCCTGAGCAGCTGCATCACTGCCTGGTTCGGAAATTGTACCATCTCGGATCGCAAGACCCTGCAGCGGATAATGAGATCTGCTGAGAAGATCATCGGGGTCTCGCTTCCCGCCATCATGGACATTTACACTACATGCTGCATCCGAAAAGCAAACAGCATTATGAAGGACCCCACACACCCCTCATACAAACTCTTCTCCCTCCTGTCATCTGGGAAAAGGCATCAAAGCATTCGGGCTGTCACGACCAGACTATGTAACAGTTTCTTCCCCCAAGCTATCAGACTCCTCAATACCCAGAGCCTGGACTGACACCTTACTCCCCAATTGTCCTGTTTATTATTTATTGTATTGCCTACACTGTTTTGTGCACTTTATGCAGTCCTGGATAGGTCTGTATTCTAGCGTAGTTGTTTTTTTTGGGTTTTTTTACGTAGTTCAGTCTAGTTTTTGTACTGTGTCATGTAACACCATGGTCCTGAAAAATGTCTCATTTTTACTATGCACTGTACCAGCAGTTATGGTCGAAATGACAATAAAAGTGACTTGACTTGGCTTGACTTGAAATGTCGACTATTCTTTTTTTCCATAGATGCTGCCTGGCCTGTTGAGTTCCTCCAGTTTTTTTGTGTATGTTGGTTGACAAGATACTTCTTCAAGATTCATATTTCATGTGCTTGTGACTAAGCTTTTGCCCTTTCGTGTGCTCTTTCATCCAAAATACTAACTCAGTGCACTTTGCTGTACAAGGTTCAAAACTGAATTCACTTCAGCTAATTCCAAACGTTCTGCTCTGTCTGGCTGATTGCCACAGGAACCTGCTCCATTCACTCACTAACATTGTTCAGTCTTGAACTGGACTGACTTTACTTCTTGACGTACAAAAAAGCTGGATGAACTCAGCAGGTCGGGCAGCATCCGTTAAAAGGAGTAGTCAACGTTTCGGGCTGAGACCCTTCGTCAGGACTAAAGAGGGAGGGGGCAGGGGTCCGATAAAGAAGGTGGGGGGAGGGTGGGAAGGAGAAGGCTGGTAGGCGCCAGGTGAAAAACCAATCAGAGGAAAGATCAAGGGGTGGGGGAGGGGAAGCAGGGAGGGGATAGGCCGGAGAGGTGAAGAAGGAATGTAAGGGGAAAGCACTATGGGTAGTAGAAGAAGGTAGAATCATGAGAGATGTGATAGGCAGCTGGAAGAGGAGACAGAGTGAAAGTAGGATGGGGGTTCACCTTTCTGACCTGCTGAGTTCATCCAGCTTTTTTGTACATCTTGATTTGACCACAGCATCTGCAGTGTCCTTTATGTTGACTTTACTTCTTACATCCTTCACATACATGAGTAAAAATCTTTACGTTACATCTCCATCTAAATGTGCAATTTGCAATCACAGTAATTTATAATAATTTATAATAAATAGAACAGTCAGTGTAATATAGAGTACACTCAAGTCAGCATGAGTTAATCATTCTGATGGTCTGGTGGAAGAAGCTGTCCTGAAGCCTGTTGGTCCTGGTTTTTATGCTGCGGTACCGTTTCCCGGATGGTAGCAGCTGGAATAAATTGTGGTTGGGGTGACTCGGGTCCCCAGTGATCATGTGGGCCCTTTTTACACATCTGTCTCTGTAAATATCCTGAATCATGGGAGGTTCACAACTACAGATGCACTGGGCTGTCTGCACCACTCTCTGCTGTAAAGGGAGGTACAGTTCCCATACTAGGCAATAATGCAGCCAATCAAGATGCTCTCATTGTGCCCCTGTAGAAGGTTCTGAGGATTTGGGGGCCCATACCAAACTTCCTCAACCATCTGAAGTGAAAGAGACGCTGTTGTGCCTTTTTCACCGCACAGCTAGTGTGTATAGATCATGTGAGATCCTCAGTGATGTGGATGCTGAGGAACTTAAACCTTTTCACTCTCTCAACCCCATATCCATTGATGTCAATAGGGGTTAACCCAGCTCCATTCCTCCTGTAATCCACAACCAGCTTCCTTGTTTTTGCAACATTGAGGGAGAAGTTCTTTTCTTCACACCACTGTGTCAGAGAGATGACTTCTTCTCTACACATTGCCTTTGGTTGCAAACCAAGTATCCCATCCTCAGCACTATCACTCTGGTTCCTGTTCCCCTGCCAAATTAACTTGATCAACTGTAGTAAACCTGCCTGCAAGTATATTGGTTTCAGATGTAACCCGACCCTTTTGTACAGGTCGTGCCTTCCCCTGTAGAGATCCTAATGATTCATAAATCTGAACCCCACCCTCCTGCACTAGTTCCTCAGTCATGCATTCACCTGCCAAATCATCGTATTCTTACCTCACTGGTAATCCAGAGATCACTCCCCTGGATATCCTGTTTTTCAGCTTTCTACCTTGCTCCATAAAATCTCTCTTCAGGACTTCCTCATCTCGTCCACCTATGTCACTAGTGCCAGTGTGCGCCAGGACTTCTGGTTGCTCACCTTTGCCCTTGAGAATGCCATGGACCCGATCTGAGACACCTGGGAGGAAACAAACCATCTAGGTGTCTTTCATACCCACAGAATCTCATCTCTTTTACTCTGACTATGGAATCTCCTATCAACACTGCAGTCCTCTTCACCTCTCGGTTCTGCTGAGGCACAGGACAGTCTTAATGCCAGAGACTCGGTTAATGTCTCTTCCCCTGGTAGATTGTCCTCCTCAGCATAACTAAAGTAGCTGAGATTGTTTTTGGTGGGGAGGGTGAATGTGCAGTTTTGGCTTGAAAAGGGCTTCAGTTTAATCATGCTTAAACTGGGTGATAGACTGGTTGACCAATGGAATAGATTTTAACTGTTTACAGTAATTCCATGTGGCATTTATATTGCCTCAATACCTACTTGCTTGTTCCTAGCAGTTCACCTGTCTGCAGAAGAGGAACAGAAACAGAGCAGCTGAAAACAAATGAAAGCAACGATCAAACAAAACTCACAGATGAAGCTTCCATTCAGGAATCTGCCTTGCTTACTGAGGATGATGACAGGTTAGAAAATATAAATGATTCTGAGCAGAAATTAGGCTAGTTTAGAGTTGTTTCATATGGAATAACCTGTACATATAATAAGTACATAAGAGCATAAGAAATAGGAGCAGGAGAAGGCAATCTAGCCATGGAGTCACCGATTTGCCATTTCCCAATAACCCTTAATTCCTTTACTATACAAAAATCTGCCTAGCACTGTCTTCAATGTATTTAATAAGGTAGCTTCCCTGGGCAGAAAATCGCACAGATTCATTCTGCTCTGGGAAAAGCGGTTTCTCCTCATCTCTGTCCAAAATCTATTCCTCCAAATCTTGAGGTTATGCCCCCAGCTATAGTTTCACTTACCAGTAGAAACAACTTTCCTGCCTATTCTTTTATATTTTATATTGTTCTATAAGATCTCCTTTCATTCTTCTGAATTCTGGCGAGTACAATCCCAAGCGACCTAATTTCTCCTCATAGGCTAACCCCCATCTCTGGAATTAACCTGGTGAACCTTCTCTGCACTCCCTTCAATGCCAGTATTTATTTATTTTATTTATTATTAAGTGCAATCGTGAACAATAGCCAGATCAGAAATGCTGATCAAGTCAACTAGTTCCCAAAGAGAACTCTGATAGGCCAATCAGATGGTTCGCTGCTGCTCAGCGATAGAACACAAAAAAAATCATACGTACAATAAAGAAACTTTAAAATATAGTAGAAATACTGGAGTCATGATGATCATGATGAAGTCTGCTGGAGAGAGACATTTATACACATGCTGTCCTCCATAATTCAGAGAGATTGAAGGATAAGGTTACAGGGTGACAAAATGTGACAGGAGCACTTGATCTCACAAGTGCTTTTGAAAGTCAGGTATTAACCCTACCTGCCCATAACCAAGCATTGCCATCCTGGTCCCCTTCATGATAGCTTATGAAGAAGTTTGTGACTTCCTTCCCAGACACGATAGGTGTTTGTTCACTCGACTCTTGAAGGCTTGGACCCCATCGTCGCAGATGTTTCCAACCACAGCATCTGGAAGGCTGTTCCAAATTCTGATAGCACAGTGAAGGAAGCTTCTGTCCAGTGTGTAGGTTCTGGCATCAGGCACAGAAACAGCATGAGCAGGCATAGATGAACTTGATCGTGTGGTGCGCCGTCTCTCGTAAGATGAAGGCAGCATGGCGTGAAGGTCTGTAGGGCTGTGGCTGGTGTGCATTTTGTATAGCACAGTAGCTGCAGCAACCTGTCGTCTGTGGTGTAAGCTACTGATGGCTAGCTTCTCACGAGCTGTGGCTTCATCTACACCTATAATCCTGAGAGCCTTTCTGTGAATGGAATCAAGCTGGCTGAGGACAGTCTGTGAGGCATTCATCCATGATAAGCAGGCATACTTCATGATACTTTGTACCTGGGCTTTGTAAACCGTGGCTCTGCCCTCTTTGTTTAGTTTGGATGCTACTTTCCACAGAGCTCCAAGCCTTTGTCCAGCCTTCTTTGAAATAGACAATAGACAATAGGTGCAGAAGTAGACCATTCGGCCCTTTGAGCCTGCACCGCCATTCTGAGATCATGGCTGATCATCTACTATCAATACCCGGTTCCTGCCTTGTCCCCATATCCCTTGATTCCCCTATCCATAAGATACCTATCTAGCTCCTTCTTGAAAGCATCCAGAGAATTGGCCTCCACTGCCTTCCGAGGCAGTGCATTCCAGACCCCCACAACTCTCTGGGAGAAGAAGTTTTTCCTTAACTCTGTCCTAAATGACCTACCCCTTATTCTCAAACCATGCCCTCTGGTACTGGACTCTCCCAGCATCTGGAACATATTTCCTGCCTCAATCTTGTCCAATCCCTTAATAATCTTATATGTTGCAATCAGATCCCCTCTCAATCTCCTTAATTCCAGTGTGTACAAGCCCAGTCTCTCTAACCTCTCTGCGTAAGACAGTCCGGACATCCCAGGAATTAACCTCATGAATCTATGCTGCACTTCCTCTACAGCCAGGATGTCCTTCCTTAACCCTGGAGACCAAAACTGTACACAATACTCCAGGTGTGGTCTCACCAGGGTCCTGTACAAATGCAAAAGGATTTCCTTGCTCTTGTACTCAATTCCCTTTGTAATAAAGGCCAACATTCCATTAGCCTTCTTCACTGCCTGCTGCACTTGCTCATTCACCTTCAGTGACTGATGAACAAGGACTCCTAGATCTCTTTGTATTTCTCCCTTACCGAACTCTACACTGTTCAGATAATAATCTGCCTTCCTGTTCTTACTCCCAAAGTGGATAACCTCACACTTATTCACATTAAACGTCATCTGCCAAGTATCTGCCCACTCACCCAGCCTATCCAAGTTACCCTGAATTCTCCTAACATCCTCATCACATGTCACACTAACACCCAGCTTAGTATCATCAGCAAACTTGCTGATGTTATTCTCAATGCCTTCATCTAAATCGTTGATGTAAATCGTAAACAGCTGTGGTCCCAATTCCGAGCCCTGTGGCACCCCACTAGTCACCACCTGCCATTCCGAGAAAAACCCATTCACTGTTACCCTTTGCTTTCTATCTGCCAACCAGTTTTCTATCCATGTCAATATCTTCCCCCCAATACCATGAGCTCTGATTTTACCCGCCAATCTCCTATGTGGGACCTTATCAAATGCCTTCTGAAAATCAAGGTACACTACATCCACTGGATCTCCCTTGTCTAACTTCCTGGTTACATCCTCGAAAAACTCCAATAGATTAGTCAAGCATGATTTGCCCTTGGTAAATCCATGCTGGCTCGGCCCAATCCTATCACTGCTATCTAGATATGCCACTATTTCATCTTTAATAATGGACTCTAGCATCTTCCCCATTACTGATGTTAGGCTGACAGGATGATCATTCTCTGTTTTCTCCCTCCCTCCTTTCTTAAAAAGTGGGATAACATTAGCCATTCTCCAATCCTCAGGAACTGATCCTGAATCTAAGGAACATTGGAAAATGATTACCAATGCATTCGCAATTTCCAGAGCTACCTCCTTTAGTACCCTAGGATGCAGAGCATCTGGACCTGGGGATTTGTTAGCCTTCAGTCCCATCAGTCTACTCATCACCATTTCCTTTCTAATGTCAATCTGTTTCATTTCCTCTGTTACCCTATGTCCTTGGCCCATCCATACATCTGGGAGATTGCTTGTGTCTTCCCTAGTGAAGACAGATCTAAAGTACTTATTAAATTCTTCTGCCATTTCTCTGTTTCCCATAACAATTTCACCCAATTCATTCTTCAAGGGCCCAACATTGTTCTTAACTATCTTCTTTCTCTTCACATACCTAAAAAAGCTTTTGCTATCCTCCTTTATATTCCTGGCTAGCTTGCGTTCGTACCTCATTTTTTCTCCCCGTATTGCCTTTTTAGTTAAGTTCTGTTGTTCCTTAAAAATTTCCCAATCATCTGTCTACCCACTCACTTAGCTCTGTCATACTTTTTTTTTAAATGCTATGCAATCTCTGACTTCCTTTGTCAACCACTGTGGCCTCTTTCCCCCCTTTGAATCCTTCCTTCTCCGGGGGATGAACTGATTTTGCACCTTGTGCATTATTCCCAAGAATACCTGCCATTGCTGTTCCACTGTCTTTTCTGCTAGGATATCAGTTCATTTAACTTTGACCAGCTCCTCCCTCATGGCTCCATAGTCTCCTTTGTTCAACTGCAACACTAACACTTCCGATCTGCCCTTATCCTTCTCAAATTGCAGAAAAAAACTTATCATATTATGATCACTACCTCCTAATGGCTCCTTTACTTCAAGATCGCTTATCAAATCCTGTTCATTACACAACACTAAATCCAGAATAGCCTTGTCCCTGGTTGGCTCTCGTACAAGCTGTTCCAAGAATGCATCCCGTAGGCACTCTACAAACTCCCTATCCTGGGGTCCAGCACCAACCTGATTCTCCCAGTTCACCTGCATGTTGAAATCCCCCATAACTACTGCGACATTACCTTTGCCACATGCCAATGTTAACTCCCTATTCAACTTGCACCCAATATCCATGCTACTGTTTGGTGGCCTGTAGACAACACCCATTAGGGTCTTTTTGCCCTTACTGTTCCTCAGTTCTATCCACACAGACTCTACTTCTCCTGATCCTATGTCCCCCTTTGCAAAGGACTGAATCTCATTCCTCACCAACAGGGCCACCCCACCCCCTCTGCCCACATTTCTGTCCCTACGATAGCACGTATACCCTTGAACATTCATTTCCCAGGTCTGATCTCCCTGCAGCCATGTCTCCGTTATCCCAAAAACATCATAGTTACCCATTCGCACCTGAGCTTCAAGCTCATCCGCCTTATTTCTGACACTTCGTGCATTCAGATGTAGAATTTTTAGCCCATTTCTCCTCTCTCTGTTTAAATCGCTGCCTATTGTGCTTAATCCAGCTCCCGAAACTCCCATCAGGCTATATGCCCCTTGAATTTTGTTGTCCTTCCTAAATTTAGTTATTCTTTCTGCACATTTAACTCCATGTTCCGTCAGACCATCCCTCTGTACATGTGTCCTCCTTATCACTTGTTCCGCCTCACCTTTCTCTACTACACACTTAATATTCTGGAACCGTGTAGTCCCCACCTGTCCTTTATTCTTCATCTCGCTATCCTCTCTCACATTCTGGATCCCCGCCCCCTGCAAATTTAGTTTAACCCCCCCCCCCCCCCACCGAGCAGCACTAGCAAACTTTCCTGCAAGTATGTTAGTACCGCTCCAGTTCAGGTGTAAACAGTCCCGTCGGAACAGATCCCACCTTCCCTCAAAGAGGAAGTCTATTTACCTCTTTATATTCTGGCCTTAAATTTCTCAGATAGTATCCAGTGAACCTCTGTTTTGCTTGTGTCAATTTTCCAGAGAGTCATCAGGAGACACACCAAGGAAACAGGCCCCTCAGCCCAGTGTCCACACCAACCATCATCTATTTAAACTAATTCTACATTAAGCCTGTTTTATTCTCCCCATATTCCCATCAACTCTCCCCTTATTCTACCACTCATGTACAGGCAATTTATTGCAACCAGTGAATATAGGTTTGCTCTATTTGTACCAGTCATGATTTTATAACCTATCAACAAATTTCATAATTGTTGTTCTAATAAAAAACCCAGGTTCCCCCAGTCTAACCTGGGAACTGAAATCCTTCCTCATTGGAATAATTATGGTAAATTATGGATACATTCTGGATACAGGCACCATTGACAAGTAACTGTGCTGACAAGATTGTGATGTTAACAGTTTCTACAAATCCATATCAATTGGAGGGAAATAAACATAACAGATATGAATTTCCATGTTCCTGATTGAGACAATAAATATTCAAGTATTTCTGAGTGAAAAATTAGTCTGGTTCACCTGCGATTTTAAGGATCTGAGAGATTTGCATTAGGCTGGTTTAATGTTGCTTGGTCTTCTGCCTGCAGAATGTTCTAAGTTCATAACATAGATCAAGATAAGGAAAGAAAGCTGAATTATTAGATAGCAATCAAGTTATGTGAGGAGTTGTATCATTTCTTTTTTTTTCCAATCTATAAAGTTGGCTGTTCAGAACACTCATGTAAGTTTATTGTCTGTTTTAGAAAGGGAGCTGTACCAACTGTGATGGAATTGAATTGACTTTTGGAGGTGGAGCAAGTCCTGCAACATAATATAGTAGGATTAAGCTGTGACCTATTGAGATTTTCTGTTGCCTGGCACTAGAGGGGTAACTCTAATTTAATGAGCTGACTTGGAAATTATCATAGAACCATAAGTCCAAAAGACTCAAAGGCAGAATTAAAGCGTTTGGCTCATCTCTTCGGCTCTGCCGTTCCATCATAGATAGATGGCACTATTTCTCCACTGTAATACTGATACTTCTGATTTTAGCTGCTTCCTCTTAAACTGTAGAGTGAATTCTATCATTTAATGATCCCTGTCTCCTAAGGCTTCCTTTACCTTCAGCTCCCTAATCAAATCTTGTTCACTGCACAACACTCCATCCAGAATTGCCTTTCCCCTAGTGGACTCAACCAGAAGCTGCTCTGAAAAGCCATCTCGTAGGCATTCTACAAATTCCTTTTCTTGGAATCCAGCAGCCACCTGATATTCCCAATCCACCTGCATATTGAAATCTCCTGTGACTATTTTCCCTCGCCTCCTTCCATCTTCTTCAATTCCTTACTCTGACCTTCCTCTTACCTCTTCTCCTGATCTGCCTGTCAATTCTCCCTGGTCCCCATCTTTCCCTTTCTCCATTGGTCCATTCTCCTTTCTTCTCAGATTCCTTCTTCTCCAGCCCTTTTCCTTTTCCACTTATCACCTCGCAGCTTTTCACTTCATCCACCCACCCTGCTTCACCTATCGCCATCTAAATTGTATCCCTTCCCCTCTCCCATTTTCTTATTCTGGCTTCTCCCCCCCCCCCCCCCCCCCCCTTCTGTTCTGGTCTAATGTTTCTCCCCATTTATCAATGCTGAGCTCCTCTAGCATTTTCTGTGTGTTGCTCTGGATTTCCAGCACCTGCAGATTCTCCTGTGTTTACGGTGTAAGATGGATATCGGACCTGAAGCTGCCTTTTGCTACTCAGCTAGTTATGTTAGCTTTAAACCCTTAGTGTGGAATTGGAATGAACTGAATGTTTGTTGATAAACATTTGTTTATCTGTTGATTTGAAGCCTAGGAGAGCTGAGGTCTGTAACAGAACCCTTTGTGTATCTGACTATAACTCTTATTCCCTGTGATTTAAATAAAGCAGCTGTGGGTTTTTATAAAATGCCTCCCACATTTTATGATATAAATGTATCATGATTACCAGCAGTATTTTTCATATTTTCATTCAAGATGGTCCCTCAAGCCAATGTTAGCTGTCAGAGTAATTGCATCAATTCTATCCCACCCATCCCATTCCCTTCCCTGTAATCATGCCTATCGATCCTCTCCTAATTCCCCTACCACCTACCCAAACTAGGAGACATTTGCCCCTTTGGGATGCGGAAGGAAATTGGAGTACCCGGAACAAACCCATTCAGTCAGAGGGACAGAGTACAAACTTCACATTGTTGGAGGTCTGGACTGGGCCTATGTGTAGCTGTAGCCAGGAGCCAGTGCTACTTGGCATTGTCACTGTGGAAAGTAAAACCTGCAGCCTACACATGACCCATTGACAGTCTTTCCCAATTGGCATCTTTACTGGGGATAGATATCGCAATGCTGTCAAATATTGCAGTAGGGACACATTCTGTGCATTCATCATTTTAAAGGGGAGGTCGCATGGGATTTCCTCACTGTGATGATGCTTTATCTGACAGAATTGAGTTAGATATGCTTGCTTGAGGGCCACATAAGAAGAGATTCAGAGTCGCTCTATTTTATTGCTGTTAATGACATTTTTTATATCTGGGGATTGTAACCAAGTAATTATTATGTATCTTGCACAGAACTCTTTCAAATTATATAATGAATTTCAATCAGGAGGAGCGGACTTATGCTGAAAACAAAACACAGGAGGATGTTGGATCACCCAAAGAGAGCTCAAGTATTATCTCAAATAAAGGACAAAAGGTATCTACTATTCCAAGCCATTGGAACTTGTATCAATCAAATCTTGAATTAACTCAGTTCAGAGTGCATCTGCTGAAATTAGGTCCAAAAATAGTGTCCTGAGTAGCTGGAGATGTTTTCTGATTTAATTAAATAAGTCCATTAGACTGTAAGATTTAGGAGTAGAAGTAGGCCATTCGGCCCCTCGAGTCTGCTCTGCCATTCAATCATGGGCTGATCCATTTCATCCAGTCATCCCCACTCCCCTGCTTTCGTCCCATACCCTTTGATGCCCTGATATTGCAATATCATTATATTTTAGAGAAAAATACTCAACCAAAGCAAGTTGACACATGGAACTTAAAAAGGTCTTTTAAGGGACTTTTAGATTGGTATATGGAGCTTAGAAAAATACAGAGCCATGTGGTAGGGTAATTCTAGGCAGTTTCTGGAGTAGGTTACATGGTCGACACAACATTGTGGGCCGAAGGACCTGTGATGTGCTGTAGATTTCTCCGATTCTATGATAAAAGTTGTCACCATTAGGTCAGTAAAAGCACCATGAAGTCACTACTTCTCTTTCATGAAGTACGAGAAGCTACAGACACGGTAATCCAGAGCAAAGAAGGTACCTCCGGGCAATCTCAGTGCTGGGTTTTTCCAGCGGTTTCCATTTTGCTCCTCTTAATGTACAAGCAGACATATGGGCAGGGAACAAGACAAGCTAGAAATTCCTCAAATAGGAACATGAAATATGCTCTGTAGCATCTGTTAATCTCAGTACTGCTGAGGACAGAGTTCCACAGACAGCATTCGAGGGAAACTCTTGACTAGTTAATGTTTACATTAAGTTGCCACTCTACAGTGTCCGCTCAATGACGCCAATTCTACCTGATGTGGACCTGTTCGTTTCCTCACTGATATCAATGCACAGCCCTAAAAGACCACCTTAACCACCAAACTGTAACACAGCAGGATTAGCTGAAACATGAACACAGGTGCCAAATGAGCCCAGCTATGTTGGAACTGGCAAAAGAGGCAAGAGAGTTAATTGCAACAAGCAGATTGGCAGATCTGCAATTCCATCTGCACTAATCCCAATGGCACAGACTCGTGGCACATCTTATAGGAGACTTTATAGGGCAGAAGTTAAGACACTTCCACTAGTGGGAGAAGCATGAAGAAGGAAACAAAGTGGTGATCATTGAAAACTGATCCCACTTGTGAATCCTTGAACTACCAGTCTTTATTTGACAGAGGAATGTAAAAGTACGCCAAGTTAAGTTCCTGAGCAAATCTGCTGTATTTTCCAGGAGAGATCATCAAACCTGGTTGGTTCAGAGCTGCTACCTGAAGACCAGACTGAAGATAGCAAGTGTCTTCTCAGGAGCTGTAACAAAGAGCAAAATTATACTGTGATGGGTGTGGAGCAGGTAAGAAACAAATATATTTTTAACAATACAAAAAGACTTAGACAGATTAGGAGACTGGGCAAAGAAATGGAGATGGAATATAGTTTAAGGAAATGTATTTGATGCATTTTGGTAGAAGGAATAAAGACCCAGACTGTTTATGACGGGAAAAAATTCAAAATTCAGAGGTGCAAATGGACTTCAGAGTCATCATGCTGGATTCCCCTGAATATTAACTTGCAGGTTGAGTTGGTGGTAAGCAAGGCCAATGCATTCTTAGCATTCATTTTGAGAGGTTTAGAAAAGAAAGCAAAAGGATGTAATGCTGATGCTTTATAATGGGGTCATTTAATAGCAGAGGGCAGAATCAGAATCAGAACTAGGTTTAATATATCATAAAATTGTTCTTGTGGCATCAGTGCATTGTAATACATAATAATAAAAAGAAACTGTAAATGTCAAGAACAAATACATATAGTGTAAAGAGGGATTTAAAAAAAAGAAAAAAGGGAGGTGGTGTTCATGGCAGGTAGATGGAGCTGAGTTTATGGACAGATCAGCCATGATCTTAATGAATGGCGGGGCAGGTTCGATGGGCCGGATGGCCTACTCCTGCTCCTATTTCTTATGTCCTTATTACCCTTTCAGAAATCTTATGATGAAAGGGACAAAGCTGTTCCTGAAATGTGAAGGCTGTGTACAGTTTAAAAGCTAAACAGAAAATGGACAATTTGACCATTCAAGGGAGCTCATGTTGTTTCTTTGTCAACACTTTACAAAATTAGCCTTCTGCCAGTTTTGAACAGTCAATACTCTGCATATCCACACTATCAAGAACCCTCAGGCTCTCATATATGTTTCAAACAAGTCCCTTTTCATTTCAGTGGATAGAAACCAGTCAGTCCAATCTTTCCTCATGAGACAATCTGCCTGTTTTGACTGTTACTTGGTTAAACCTCATGATTACAACAATACTTGGGCCCAGGATAGATTTTCTGAGAAGTTGCTATCAGTAACTTGAAGCTGTTCACCTTTTCCACCGCTGACCCCTCGATGAGATCCCCGATTTCCCTTTCGTGAAGTCTACAATCAAATCTTTGTTCTTGCTGATGTGGAATGTAATGCTGATGCAACTGAGACTCTGTGTCGTGGAAATACTAACTGGGAACAACACCAGAGTGACTTTGAGCTTCGTTTTAAGAATTTAACATGATATTATGGAGAGTCTGCAGCAGTCTCCACTGCCACCAGAGCTCTGATTTTTGGTTATACAGAGCTGATATTTATATGGCAAGACAAACATTTTCACATAACTTTGTTTAGCATTCCATAGTCAGTGCATTTAAAAGACATGTCAATTATCTCTCAGTGCAAGTCTAACACTTGTTTTTGTTTCCTGTTATCAGGACTCATAATTTACTCCCTCCTGGTCCAAGGGGCTTAATATCTTGTTAATTTGAATTCCTGGTACTGCACTTATCATCCAAGGTTATTCTTGACTCGCATCAGCAGTCTTAAGTCGAGCTACTCCAGAGTGGTCAAGTATCCCATCATACATAAAAACACAAAATGCTGGCAGAACTCAGCAGGCCAGGCAGCATCTATGGGAGGAGGTAGTGATGACGTCTCGGGCCGAAACCCTTCATCAGGAGTGAACCACTCCTGATGAAGGGTTTCAGCCCGAAACGTCGACACTACCTCCTCCCCTCCTCCCATAGATGCTGTCTGGCCTGCTGAGTTCTGCCAGCATTTTGAGTTTTTATTTATTTCCGGCATCTGCAGATTCACTCATATCCTATCATACACTAGTTTTAACCATTTCTAACACACTCTGCCAACAACAGTGGTGTTTTCAGCAATTTGATAGATGACATTTAACAGTCATGAATGTAGAGAGAGTTGAGCAGTGAGCTAAGTATGTATCCTTGAGGTGCACCTATGTTGATTGTCAGGGAGGAGGAGATGTTATTACCAATCCACATTAACTGTGGTTTCCCGGCGAGGAAGTCAGGAATCCAGTTGCAGAGGGAGGTGCAGATGCTAGGTTTTGAAGCCTGTTGATTAGTACTGATCAGATGATGGTGTTGAACAGTTTAAACAGTTCTGTACCTTATAATGACTGCTACAAGTTTGATCTCTGCATCTTCTTCCATCTAACTTGTCCATAGGTGTTCCTCTTGATGGTCATGTTGACTCATCACGATCCCACCTCTCCCCTTGTTTTCAGCTGCTCCTAATCCTCTTCCTGAACAATGCTCCCCAAATGACTTTTCCCATTTTGTTTCCCCAGCCTGACCCAGTTATTCTCCTCACTCATCCTTTCCTTGCCATTGATCAACTGGTCCTCAACCCCCACTCCTGTTGTCAATCCTCTTCCTCCCACACCCTCACATACCCTCTGCAATGGTGGGTGTTCACAAAGGAACAGCTTCCTTCAAAACCTCTACTATTATCAACTTTTCCAAAGCTGGTTTATTCAGTGATTACAAGACCACAATATTACAGTATTAGTGATACATAATATTTAGTTTCTAATATTTAGGACAGTGGTTCCCAACCTTTTCTATGCCCCACACCCCTAGGAAATGTTTGATTAATGTTCGCACCCCCTACAAAAGTATTATCACATTTGAAGATGAAGAAGTCTAATTTCTAATTTTTGAACCATAAATTGAACCACATACAATACTGCGGGTGAACAAATTGAACTTAAAAAAATAAGCTTTTAACTTAGTGCATAAAATGCAAATATAAATTGAGCAATTAGATTCTAATTTATTCAGAAAAAATTGTAAACAGTAAATTGATGAGACTCCTCAAATCTGAGGTGTGACTCCCAGGTAACACTGATGAGACTCCTCAACTCTGAGGTGTGACTCCCAGGTAACACTGATGAGACTCCTCAACTCTGAGGTGTAACTCCCAGGTAACACTGATGAGACTCCTCAACTCTGAGGTGTGACTCCCAGGTAACACTGATGACAATCCTCAACTCTGAGGTGTAACTCCCAGGTAACACTGATGAGACTCCTCAACTCTGAGGTGTAACTCCCAGGTAACACAGATGAGACTCCTCAACTCTGAGGTGTGACTCCCAGGTAACACTGATGAGACTCCTCAACTCTGAGGTGTGACTCCCAGGTAACACTGATGAGACTCCTCAACTCTGAGGTGTAACTCCCAGGTAACACTGATGAGACTCCTCAACTCTGAGGTGTGACTCCCAGGTAACACTGATGACAATCCTCAACTCTGAGGTGTAACTCCCAGGTAACACTGATGAGACTCCTCAACTCTGAGGTGTAACTCCCAGGTAACACAGATGAGACTCCTCAACTCTGAGGTGTGACTCCCAGGTAACACTGATGAGACTCCTCAACTCTGAGGTGTGACTCCCAGGTAACACTGATGAGACTCCTCAACTCTGAGGTGTAACTCCCAGGTAACACAGATGAGACTCCTCAACTCTGAGGTGTAACTCCCAGGTAACACTGATGAGACTCCTCAACTCTGAGGTGTAACTCCCAGGTAACACTGATGAGACTCCTCAACTCTGAGGTGTAACTCCCAGGTAACACTGATGAGAATCCTGAACTCTGAGGTGTGACTCCCAGGTAACACTGATGAGACTCCTCAACTCTGAGATGTAACTCCCAGGTAACACAGATGAGACTCCTGAACTCTGAGGTGTAACTCCCAGGTAACACAGATGAGAATCCTCAACTCTGAGGTGTCACTTCCCAGGTAACACAGATGAGACTCCTCAACTCTGAGGTGTCATTCCCAGGTAACACTGATGAGACTCCTCAACTCTGAGGTGTAACTCCCAGGTAACACAGATGAGAATCCTCAACTCTGAGGTGTCATTCCCAGGTAACACAGATGAGACTCCTCAACTCTGAGGTGTAACTCCCAGGTAACACAGATGAGAATCCTCAACTCTGAGGTGTGACTCCCAGGTAACACTGATGACAATCCTCAACTCTGAGGTGTGACTCCCAGGTAACACTGATGAGACTCCTCAACTCTGAGGTGTGACTCCCAGGTAACACTGATGAGACTTCTCAACTCTGAGGTGTAACTCCCAGGTAACACTGATGAGACTCCTGAACTCTGAGGTGTAACTCCCAGGCAACACAGATGAGACTCCTGAACTCTGAGGTGTAACTCCCAGGTAGCACTGATGAGACTCCTGAACTCTGAGGTGTAACTCCCAGGTAACACAGATGAGACTCCTGAACTCTGAGGTGTAACTCCCAGGTAACACTGATGAGACTCCTCAACTCTGAGATGTAATTCCCAGGTAACACTGATGAGAATACTCAACTCTGAGGTGTGACTCCCAGGTAACACTGATGAGACTCCTCAACTCTGAGGTGTAACTCCCAGGTAACACTGATGAGACTCCTCAACCCTGAGGTGTAACTCCCAGGTAACACTGATGAGACTCCTCAACTCTGAGGTGTGACTCCCAGGTAACACTGATGAGACTCCTCAACTCTGAGATGTAACTCCCAGGTAACACAGATGAGACTCCTGAACTCTGAGGTGTAACTCCCAGGTAACACAGATGAGAATCCTCAACTCTGAGGTGTCACTTCCCAGGTAACACAGATGAGAATCCTCAACTCTGAGGTGTCATTCCCAGGTAACACTGATGAGACTCGTCGACTCTGAGGTGTAACTCCCAGGTAACACTGATGAGACTCCTCAACTCTGAGGTGTAACTTCCCAGGTAACACTGATGAGACTCCTCAATGCAGCGGGAGACTGGAGTGAGTTTACGTCTCTCTCGACTCGGGCAGCGGGAGACTGGAGTGTGCTTGGGACAATCGTTACTACCACTTCTCAAGGCACACTGGCAGCTGTCTGAGTGATGACTCGTGACTCGTCACTCAAGGACACAAGCCACTCTTTGTCGCACCCACTGAAATTCCATCTCGCACCCCCTGGGGTGCGGGCACCCCAGGTTGGGAACCCCTGATTTATGATAAACTCAAGTCCCCACGATGGCTGCCTTGAGGCTGTGTGTAAAGCTGACGGTAGCTTTCCTTACTTCCTCTCTCACCAAAACAGTGTGCTGTAGTGTGTAATTCAAGTGTGCAACAGTTTCTCGGCCACTAAACTCAACTAAGCATAGTCACTCAAATACTGATTGTTTCCAATTATAGAAATTGCAAGCATAACTCTTAGCACCTAAATTATAAATGACAGTCACTTCTTCACTATCACTGTGAGATATCTTATGTTCACCAGTGAAAACTACCATATGGGGCATCAGGTTCTAAACCTAAGTGCTTAGCTGGCAGAGCTGACATTTATATTTTATCCAGGTTGTCTCCCTGGTGAGTGCAGCGATACATCATTGGGATTGCTGCCTTTTGAATTAGGCTTTCAATACCCTCACAGGTAGAAAATATCTAACTCCAAAAGCACAACAAGCTGTCTGATCATTTAGCCTTTGTCTAAAACTTATGGCCATGTTTTTGTCCAGTTGAAAGGCCTGTTAGAGCTTAAAAACACTGCTGGAAAATACAGAAATAAAAGGATCAATAATATTTGTTTCCACATACCCATCTTCCACCATTCCAAGTCTACAACAGAGAGATTTTTATTCATTCACTTCAAACTATTTTGATAGGATTGGAATTTACCAGCGCATCATCGGATGTATGTATCCTACACCCACAAATTTAGTTTCATCAAGTTAAATTACAGTGATTGAGAATTCCAGTGATTTTGCTTCAGTGCACCTCCTTAACATGTTTGAGATGATCGATAGATTAGATAAATGCAGGCAGGCTTATTCCATTGAGGCTGTGTGGGACTTCAACTGCAGGTCATGGGTTAAGGTTGAAAAGTGAAATGTTTGAGGGGAACACAAGAGGAAATTTCTGCACTCAGAGGTTTGTGAGAACATGGAATGAACTGGTGCTGGTCAGCTTGATTTCTGTGTTTGAGAGAACTTTGGATCATTACATGGATGGGAGGGGTATTGTCCGGGTCCAGGTAGATGGGATGAGGCAATTTAAATGGTTAGGCACAGACTAGATGGGTGTCAGGGCACTGGAGCAGGGATCCAATCGCAGACCCAGTACTGTGCACACAGTGATATGAATTGAGTAACAAATCCAGAGGTGGCAAAGTCCAGGCAGAGATCAAAACATCCAGAATCAGGAAACAGGCAGCGTTGATATTCAGAGGGACAGAGTACAGATCCAGATGCTGGAAAGGCTCAGGGAAATTCACTGGCACAATCTGGCAACAAACAGATGAAAGCACAGGACTGAAATACACTGAGCAGTAAACAGGGGGCAGATGATAGGTGGAGCACAATGAGACACAGGTGGCAGTAATACAGGAAATAATGAGAAACAGATGAGAGACGGAGTAGAGCAGGAGTGGGGACAGGAGCACTTGGCAATACAAAACCACAGACTGACGACTGGGGGAAGCACGCAAAAAGTCAGAGTTCAATTGGAGGTACTGACATTGGGTCAAAGAGCCTGTTTCTGGGCTGTACTTTTCTATAACTGTAAAAATGTTAAGTGATTTTGTTTCGGTTTGGATTTCATTCCATGTCCCAATTTACACCGACTGTTGGCACCGTTAACTGGTTGAGTGGTAGGCACACTGTATTGTTGCTGGGGACCAAGTTTTCAGGTTGTGGTCAGTGATGGAGCACAAAACACAATTCTGTTCACTGCACCAGTCTTTGAACAGAGGTTGTATCTCAGTCCAGAGAAACCGAAAATTAGTTGTAACGTTAGAAGGACACACAACATGTAACATTCGGAGGTGGGGACATACTCAACCCATTGTTGGTTGGTTCCATAGCACCTGACAGTAGTAAGGGCTAGATGGACGTTTACCACGATGGTGAGTTGCATAATTGAAAATGCATACTCAAAAACTAAGTTTGTTGATTTGCATTGGTAAAAACCACCAAAATTATTTCAAGCAAATGATTTCAACAAATGCATCTGAATCCTTTCAAATACACAAAAGCACCAGTCATAGTTTACTGCATCAGTGTTTCTGCTTCCTCAGGAAGCTAAATAAATTCTGCATGTCTCCTTTGTCTCTCACCAAAGTTCAAAGTGAAATTATTATCTAAGTCCATATATGTCACCGTGTGGAACCCTGAGATTAATTTCTTGTGGGTAATGCAGTTTTTTCAGATGCACCGCAGAAAACATGCTAATCTGGAGACATTACGGCATGGTGCGGCAACTGCTCTGCTCATGAACACAAGCAGCTGTTAACATAGAGAAATCAGAGAAACCAGCCTTCCCCTACGGACTCTGTCACTGCCTCAGTAAAGCATAATCAAAGACCCCAGCCAACCGGACATTCTCTCTTCTTACCTCCCTACTCACCTCCCCCTGTAGGAATAATCAGTTTGGGCTTCCCCACGTATAGGTTTTGCAGCACTCTGTTGGTGGCAAGTGCTAATGTGTTTAAATACCGATGAGGATAAAATACTGTAGCCATGGTAGTAGCGTGACGATTAATGCAATGATTTTACAGCCCAGGGTCTTCTGGGCTTCGGAGTTCAATTCCAGCTCGGTTCTGTAAGTAGTCATAACAAGGGGAGTTGAGTATAGGAGCAAAGAGGTCCTTCTGAAGTTGTACAGGGCCCTGGTGAAACCACACCTGGAGTACTGTGTTCAGTTTTGGTCTCCAAATTTGAGGAAGGACATTCTTGATATTGAGGGAGTGCAGCATAGGTTCACAAGGTTAATTCCCAGGATGACGGGACTGTCAAATGTTGAAAGATTGGAGTGACTGGGCTTGTATACACTGGAATTTAGAAGGATGAGAGGGGATCTGATTGAGACCTATAAGATTATTTAGGGATTGAACTCGCTAGAGACAGGAAACATGTTCCCGATGTTGGGGGAGTCCAGAACCAGAGGCCACATTTTAAGACAGGGGTTCCCAACCTGGGGTGCCCGCACCCCCAGGGGGTGTGAGATGGAATTTCAGGGGGTGCGACAAAGAGTGGCTTGTGTCCTTGAGTAATGAGTCATGAGTCATTACTCAGTCAGCTGCCAGTGTGCCTTGAGAAGTGGTAGTAACGATTGTCCCAAGCACACTCCAGTCTCCCACTGCCCGAGTCAGCGTTGAGGATTCTCATCAGTGTTACCTGGGAAGTTACACCTCAGAGCCGAGGAGTTTCATCATTGTTAGCTAGAAGGTTACATCTTAGAGTTAAAAATCATCTCATAATGCCAAAATCTTTATATATCCATAATCAACCATCAAATAACGACTTCGCGTTAAAACCAAACCCGCAGACAGTAGGTAAATTATTCAATTATAAAATTTTTAAAAGCCGCATTTTGATAAAAAGGAGCTGAAGTCATTCATTTGTATTTGTCTCAATGCATTAAAGAAGTTTTTGAATTTCAAAGGTTTTTTTTTCTCTTAAAAGGGTTTTTTCTTGAGTAGTTGTTAATTTTGAATTGTGTTAGTTGAGGAGGTATCATGGTTAGCACCGAGGACTTTGAATCGTGTGATGGGAGTTCATATCTCCAGTAATCATCGGAAATAGGTGTGTAAATTCAATAGAGAGTAGCCTAATAATTCACGTTGTGTCCCCGTAGCATTTCCACCTGACGATTTATCTTGGCTTAACCGCAGATAATATCGTAATATAATATTCAAAAGTGTATTTCTCGTGATACTTTGCTATAGGCGTGTCTGGTTGAGTAAAGCGGTCATCCCTGACTTAGTCAGATAGTTTTTCTCATATTAGCTCATATTTTTCCCTTCATTAACCCTTGATCATGTCAAAAAGAAGGAAATGGAATGATGACTATGTCTGCTTTGGTTTCACTTGCACGACAGGAAATGATGGCTTGCAAAAACCCCAGTGCATTCTTTGTAGCGTTGTGTTTTCCAACTCAAATCTGAAGCCATCCGAGCTTCAAGAGCACTTCAAGAACAAGCATGGCGGAGCTGATGTTGAAGGACATGATGTTGGGTCATTGAAAATCAAAAGAGCTCGCTTTGATTCACAAGAAACTCTTCCAAAATTAGGTTTTGTTTCTGTTGAGAAACCACTACTTCTTGCTTCATACCAAGTGGCATATAAAGTGGCCAAATCCAAGAAGCCCCATACAATTGCGGAAGATCTCATCAAGCCATGTGCACTGGAAATGGCAACAATTATCCTGGGCAAAGAAGCAAGAAAAAAATTTCAACAGGTGCCCCTATCAAATAATGTCGTTCACAACCGAATCAGTGATTTGAGTGAAGATATTTTGGACCAAGTCATCTCAGATGTCAGAGATAGTCCTCTTAAAATCTCTATTCAGTTGGATGAGTCAACTGATGTCTCCAGTTGTAGTCAACTCATCACATTAATGAGGTATGTCAATGCTGGTGCTGTGAAGGAAGATTTCCTGTTTTGTAAAGATCTGAAAACAAACACAACTGCAAAGGATGTGATGCAGCTGGTGAAAGACATCTTTGCCAAACGTGATTTAGATATCAAAGTCATTGGTTCTGTGTGCACTGATGGGGCACCTGCAATGCTTGGAAATACATCTGGCTTTTCTGCATTGATGAAAAAGGAGATTCCAGACTTGCAAGTTACCCATTGTTTTCTTCATCGGCATGCTTTGGCATCAAAAACATTGCCTCCAAATTTGAAGAAAGTTGTTGATACTTGTGTGAAGATCATCAACTGGATCAGGGGGCATGCTTTGGACCATCACATCTTCAAATCATTTTGTGAGGATTGAGAAGTGAGCATTCAGTTTTGCTTTTCCACACTTTGGCCGTAGGTTATCACGAGGACAAGCTTTAACCCACTTCTTTGAACTGTGGGAAGAAATCAAAGTTTTTCTGGAGGAGCGTGAATGTGATCTGGTTGGGGCAATGGAATCACAGGAATTCACCCAAATGCTGGCTTACTTAGCTGACATTTTCACTCGTATGAATGACCTGAGTGTTTCTTTTCAAGGAAAAGGGATAAACATATTGAAGGCTTGTGAAAAATTGAATGCCTTCAAAGAAAAGTTACGCCTTTGGCGTCGAAGGATGGAAAGAGGCAGTCTCTCAAATTTTCCTTCACTAGAAGAGATGGTTGATGATGCTGGATCTATAACTCATACTGTGCGTGAAGAAATTGTGGCTCATTTGGAAATGCTGTCAGAATCGTTTGATGGATATTTTGCTGCTGGAGACCTGAAGATTTCAGAAGAATGGATCATGAATCCATATTCCTACAATTTGGAGAAAATGTCAGATGATGAAGAGCTGAAGGAAGATCTTATTGATTTGTGGACAAATCAAGCTCTTGAATTGCAATTTGAAAGCAAGACTTGGAGGAGTTTTGGTGTGCAGCACTGGATATGTTCCCAAGTCTTGGTGGAAAAGCACTCTGTGTCCTCATTCCATTTGCAACAACATACTTGTGTGAATCTGGATTCAGTTCTGTTTTGTCAATCAAGATAAAATCTAGGAATTGCCTGAATCCACAGGCAGACCTGCAGATCGCAGTCAGCAAGAAAGTTCCACATTTTGACAAAATCATGAATGAGAAGCAGGAGCAAAGAAGTCATTGAATTTTATGTTCACAATTGGGATTGATTTTACTGTTTACAATTTTTTCTGAATAAATTAGAATCTAATTGCTCAATTTATATTTGAATTTTATGTACTGAATTAAAAGCTTATTTTTTTTAAGTTCAATTTGTTCACCCGCAGTATTGTATGTGGTTAAATCTGTGGTTCAAAAATTAGACCTTCATCTTCAAATGTGATATTACTTTTGTAGGGGGTGCGAACATTAATCAAACATTTCCTAGAGGTGTGGGGCATAGAAAAGGTTGGGAACCACTGGTTTAAGAATAAGGGGTAGGCCATTTAGAATGGAGTTGAGGAAAAACTTTTTTACCTAGAGATTTGTGGATCTATGGAATGCTCTGCCTCAGAAGGCAGTGGAGGCCAATTCTCTGGATGCTTTCAAGAAAGAGTTAAATAGAGCTCTTAAAGATAGCGGAGTCAAGGGATATGGGGAGAGGGCAGGAACGGGGTGCTGATTGTGGATGATCAGCCATGATCACATTGAATGGTGGTGCTAGCTCAAAGGGCTGAATGGCCTACTCCTGCACCTATAGTCTATAGTCTCTGTAACAGCTTCCCACAGAATGTGCAGATTTCCTCCGGGTGCTTAGGTCTCCTCCCACAGTCCAAATATGTATTGGGTAGGTTATTTGTTTATTGTAAACAGTCCTATGATTAAGTTAGGGTTAATCGAGGTTATGGGGTTGCTGGGGCCATGTGGCTCGGAAGTCCAGAGGGGTCTACTCCATGCTATATCACTAAATCAGTAAGATGTGAAAAAAAGATTTTCTCCCCAGTGACTAAATGGGAGCAGCTAGAGATTGAGAACTGCAACAAAAGAATGTAGGAGTTGTGAAATGTAGAGAGATGGACATACCTGGTAGCTCAGGCTGGGCACGTCCTTCTCTCACACTGAAATAAAGAGAATAAGGGTGTTGAGAAAACAGACAAGCCCCATTTTCAGCCTATCCCCATGGTCACCCCAATTTTAACCTGTTAGAGACAGCCCCTCCTCCACTCTCCTTGCAGTGTCTTTTGACCCTTCCCAATTCTGACAAAGAGTCTTTAACCTGAAATATTAACTCTATTTCTCTTCCAACAGATTCTAAATGACCTGACAAGTGTTTGCAGCATTTTCTGCTTTTATTTTAGATTTCCTGCACTTGCAGGAGGCTTTTGTATTTCCAAAATGCTTAATTTGTATTGGGTAATTGTGAATTTCTTCTTTTTCTTTCAACTGCATGTTCCTGTATGTGACAGGTATTTGACATCCTTCCATTGTTTGGTGTTCTACAAGCCAATGAAAGCCAACGAATGACCTTTACATTTTATGGGCATGCGAACATCAGCAGCAAGGTGAAAGCAGTGTGTGAGGTGGAAGGTGGGCCAGTGTATGAGATAACCCTGAAAGGAGAGGCATCGTTTATCAAGTATGAATTTGACAGAAAAATGATTGACTACAGCCATCAGGTTAGTGCAATAAAGTTACAGAACAGACGGTCATTCAGCCTTATCCTGGCAGTAAGCTTAACACCCTTCCCCATTTTCCATTGCCTTTTCCTCCCCCTATTTTCAATGCCTTTTGCAATGAATTTTCTTTCAGATACTTATCAAATTTGTCTTTGAATCTGTATCTCCCACATCTTCAGGAAATGTGTTCTAGATTATAGCTATTTTCATCACACACATCACCCCAGGATCTTATATCAATTATTTCAATTCCTCACTCTGCCCTGTGCTAACTTTCAGCTAACTAATCCCATGCTAATATTGTACACCACGAACAAGTCCCTTCACAACTCTCTGTGCTGCAAGATAAACAAGCTCAGTTTTGTAACCATTCCACTAAAATGGTTCCAGATACTGTCAAAAACCTTTACATCTTTTATAAATTGTGGGGACTAAAATGAGTGGCAGTGTTCTAGTCATGGCCCAACCAGTGTTTTAGAAATGTTCAGCATTATCCCTTGGTTTTTGAACTATTTGCCTCTGTTTGGAAAGCTTTGGACCCTTGTTCCAGGTTGTCCTATGCCCAGAGAAGGCAAATGTGATGGCCAGAATTGAGAGGGAGATCAGAAGGGATGGAATGTCAGGTGGTAGAGCACTGGAAGGTGGTTGGATCAACAACAAGAATAATTGCCTGGGGTTGAGGCAGTGAACAGAATTGGTAAATTGGTTAGGCATTAGGGAGATGATGTTGGTAAGCAGCAGATTCTGTCCCACACAATCCCCTCGAGTAGTTTTTCCACTGATGCTGGGATTATTAACTTGTATTTCCTATCTTGTTCGTGCAGCCTTTCCTGAATAAAGGCACAACATTAGCCATCCTCCAGCCTTACAGTACCTCCTCTGTGCCTAACCAAGATACAAAAATCTCTGCCAGAGCGTCATCCATTTCTGCCCTTGCTTCCCACAACATTCTAGGATATGTTTGGTCACGCTGTGGGGTTTATCCACTTTCATGTGCCTCTGGACTGTCAAAACTTTCTCTTTTGTAATGTTGCTTTGTTTCAGGACATTGCTGTTCTCTCCTCTGAGCTCTCGAACTTCCATGACCACCTTCACAGTAAATACTGATGGGATATATTCATTTAAAACCTCATCCATAGGTAGCCACATTGATTCTTAAGGGTATCTGTTTTTCCTTAATTACGCTTTTCCTTTACTTTATCTGTCAGGTATATCTCATACCCCATTTGGCCCTCCTGATTTCCTTATTTGCTTTACTCCTACATTCCTTATGCCTTTCAAATACTTGCTTGAACCCAACTGTCTAGACCTGACCTATATCTCCATTTTTTCAACAGGAGCCTCAATATCCCTCATCATCCAGGGTTCCGTAAACCTGTCAGCTTTCTCCTTCACTCTAAATCCCCTCCACAAATTCTCTTTACTCTTCTTGCTGCCTCAGTAAAGCTGCCAGCATAATTGAAGACCCCACCCACCCTGGACCTTCTCTCCCCTCCCTGCCACACCCCGTCAAATAGAAGATACAGAAGTCTAAATGCATGCACCAGGTTCAAGGACAGCTTCTATCCCACTGTTATAAAGCTACTGATCAGTCACCTAGTGTGATAAGAGACTCTTGGCTTTGCAGTCTGCCTGCACTGCACTTTTTCTGTAACTGTCACACTTTAATCTGCATTCCATATCTCCCCATCTCCAGGCAACATCTTGCCTGAGGGGTGACTTGGATCCACTCCAATTTGCCTCCTAGAGCAACAGGATCACAGCAGATGCCATCTCTTTGACTCTTCATTCAATCCTGGAACATCTGGACAGCAAAGATGCATACATCAGGATGCTCTTTATCGACCTTAGATTGGTCTTTCCTCAAAACTAATCAATAAGCTCCAGGACCTTTGCCTATCCTTGTGCAATTGATTCCTGGATTTCCTCACTTTTCGACCCCATTCAGTTCAGATTGACATCTGCTCCGCAATTTCCATCAGGGCAGGTGCTCCACAAGGCTGTGTGCCTTTACACCTATGACTGTGTGGCTAAGCACAGCTCCAATGCCATATTCAAGTTTGCTGATGACACCAGTGTCATAGGCCAAATCAGGGGTGGTGATGCATCAGCATATAGGAGTGAGATTGAAAATTTGGCTGGGTGGTGTCCTAACAACTCAATGTCAGCAAGACCATGGAACTGATTTGTAGACTTTAGGAGAGGGAAACCAGGGGTCATCACAGAATCAGAGGTGGAGAGGTTTAGCATGTTAAAATTCCTGGGTGTTAGTATTTCAGAAGATTTGTCCTGGATCCGGCATGTAAATGTAATTGCGAAGAAAGCACGGCAGCACCTCTACTTCCTTAGGGGTCTCCGGATATTCAGCATGACATCAAAAACTTTGACAAACTTCTATAGATGTGTAGTGGCAAGTATACTGAGACTGCATCGTGGCCTGGTATAAAATCTTCCAGAAGGTAGTGGATTCAGCCCAGTACATCATGGGTAAAGCCCTCTCAACCACTGAGTACAATGTTGTAGGAAAGCAGCATCCATATTCGAAGATCCTCACCACCCAGGCTGTGCTCTTTTCTTGCTGCTGCCATTAGGTAGAAAGTACAAGAACTTCAGGACTCACACCAGCAGAACAAGAACAGTTACTACCCCTCAACCATAAAGCTCTTGAGCAAAAGGAGATAACTACACTCACTTGCCCATCCATTGTTATGTTCCCACAACCAATGATCTCATTTTAAGGACATAATCTTAATATTTCATGCTATCATTATGTACTGTTATTTACACTGCATTTGCAGTTTGTCTTCTGCACTCTGGTTAATCTTACATTGATCCTGTGATAATTATTACTAGTCTATAGATTTGCAGAATATGCCCACAGGAAAATTAATCTCAGATTGTATATGGTGACATATATGTACTTTGATAATGAAATTTATTTTGAACTTTAATTTTTGGCGAATTTGCGTAACTACATCCTTCCTATAGTGTGGTGCCCAAAACTGCACAAGTGCTGCGCTTAATCAGTATTTCGTAAACACAAGGAATTCTGCAGATGCTGGACATCAAGAACAACACACAAAAAATTTTGAAGGATGCCACATCTCTTTTCTTCTTTGTCCCAACAGGCAAAGGCGAGCATGCCTTTTGCCTTCTTCACCATCGTATTGAACTGTATTGCCACTTTAAGGGTATTGCTGACTTTGGCCACTATGTTCATCAACATTCCTTAATGCTTGCTTCTGTCCTGCCACTGTATGACTTACAAAATCCATCTCCTCACATTCGACTGGTGAGTGGCCTCAAACTGCACCTGCAAACCCTGCCGAACTCTCAAACTGATCCACATCCTGCTTTAACCTTAAACTTTTTTCACTGTCCACAGCTTTTGTGTAATCCACAGGTTACACGAGATCTAATGATACCTCCAACATTGTCCATTGATGAGAGCTCGAAGACATTAGATTTAATATGTTTAGACACGTGTGGAAGCAGGGGAAAAGAGCAAAGAATAAGATGGTTGGTGAAGCAAACGAAATGATACTGCAGTGACTGACAGGAAATGAATCCAGGGCAGTGTGAATGTTTGCATCAGAGTAGCAAAGTTTAGCGAAGGAAAGAATCTTGCAAAGAAATTAAGTCATTTACAATACATCAAAGTTGATGATGTATATCAGAAACGGCAGAGGTCCCAGTACTGTTCCGTGTAGGAAATCATTGGTGTCAGATTTCCAAAAATTCACCATCTTCTTCCATCACCACCCCTTGCCTGTCAGTTACAATATATTTTTGATCCAGTTAGCCAGCTCATTTTGTCTGTAAAGGTTTTGTGCTTTCTCCCCCTCAGTTCCAAAGACTTATGGGTTAGTAGAGTGGGTTCATTGGGTGGGATGGGGCTGTTACAGTGCTGTATCTCTGAATAAATAAATGATATATATCCTAATGCTTTCTGCATCAGAACTGGCCAGTTCGGCTATAGGCCATTTTTTTTCTTCTCAGCATTACCTGATCTGGGCATTTCCTACACTTCTGACTTGCATTTTATAGCTTTTACAGATATATATTTGCTGATTCACTTTGATCACAAGCAAGTATTGGTTTGAAAATGATAACTTCCCTTCTTTTGTTTCCTTTAGTTATTTAACCATGATGCTGTGACTGAAATTACCCTGAAGAACACAGGAAAGGTTGCATTTGACTTCACTGTTTTGAATGCAGCACAGACAGCTGACAAAGAACCTCAGCCGGGAGTACCACTCGTTACACCTTCCATGGTTAGTGACATCTCGAATGATTGCCGGGAAAGCTCCTCCTGATAATACCATTAACCATTGGTTCATGGCTCCTGGCAGGTGATATCTCTCTCTTTACCTTGGTTGTTTGTTTCTTCTGAAAAAGGGTATTCAAGGTAATACTTGCCAATTGAATTGCAGAGTATTCAATTGAATATCCCTCACCACAAGGTTCAGGAACAGTTATTACCCCTCCACATCAGGTCCCTGAACCAGCCTGGATAACCTCAACACTGATCTGGTTCCACAATCTATGAGCTCACTTTCACGAGTTTACAACTCTTGTTCTCAGTATTATTTGTTTGTTTGTTTATTGTTTTTTATTTACACAGTTTGTCTTCCTTTGCACATTGTCAGTCTGTGTGTGTCACGAGGTGGGGACAAGGGTGCTGGGAGAGGACCCACATGCAGGACACAAACACGTCTTTCTTAGGTTCATTAAAATAGCGTTTATAACTCGCGACACAGAAGATCGGGAAATCGAGGACAAAGAGGAACACGAACCTCGGACTAGGGGACTAGGGACTTGGATCGCCATGGACCTGGGACTTGGAAACAGGGAACTGGGACAGCCGCGGACCTTAGACTTGGACTGGGGGAACACGGACAGCCGAGGACCTTGGACTTGGACAGGGGGAACACGGACAGCCGAGGACCTTGGACTTGGACTGGGGGAACACGGACAGCCGAGGACCTTGGACTTGGACTGGGGGAACACGGACAGCCGAGGACCTTGGACTTGGACAGAGGGAACACGGACAGCCGAGGACCTTGGACTTGGACTGGGGGAACACGGACAGCCGAGGACCTTGGACTTGGACTGGGGGAACACGGACAGCCGAGGACCTTGGACTTGGACTGGGGGAACACGGACAGCCGCGGACCTTGGACTTGGACTGGGGGAACCGGGACAGCCGCGGACCTTGGACTTGGACTGGGGGAACACGGACAGCCGAGGACCTTGGACTTGGACGGGGGGAACATGGACAGCCGAGGACCTTGGACTTGGACTGGGGGAACCGGGACAGCCGCGGACCTTGGACTTGGACTGGGGGAACACGGACAGCCGCGGACCTTGGACTTGAACAGGGGGAACATGGACAGCCGCGGACCTTGGACTTGGACAGTGGGAACATGGACAGCCGCGGACCTTGGACTTGGACTGGGGGAACCGGGACAGCCGCGGACCTTGGACTTGGACTGGGGGAACACGGACAGCCGAGGACCTTGGACTTGGACGGGGGGAACATGGACAGCCGAGGACCTTGGACTTGGACGGGGGGAACACGGACAGCCGCGGACCTTGGACTTGGACTGGGGGAACCGGGACAGCCGCGGACCTTGGACTTGGACTGGGGGAACACGGACAGCCGAGGACCTTGGACTTGGACGGGGGGAACATGGACAGCCGAGGACCTTGGACTTGGACTGGGGGAACCGGGACAGCCGCGGACCTTGGACTTGGAATCTTGAACCAGGACTCCTCCTTCAGATCAGGCATCGAGCCAGGACTCTTTGAGGGGTAGACACGGACAAGGGGCATGAATGTCGAGTCAGGACTCTGCCTTCCACTCAGGCACCGAGCCAGGACTCTTCGAGGGGTAGATATGGACAAGGGGCATGAACATCGAGTCAGGACTCCACCTTCAACTCAGGCACTGAGCCGGGACTCTTCGAGGGGTAGACACGGACAAGGGGCATGAATGTCGAGTCAGGACTCTGCCTTCCACTCAGGCACCGAGCCAGGACTCTTCGAAGGGTAGATATGGACAAGGGGCATGAACATCGAGTCAGGACTCCACCTTCCACTCAGGCACCGAGCCAGGACTCTTCGAGGGGTAGATATGGACAAGGGGCATGAACATCGAGTCAGGACTCCACCTTCCACTCAGGCACTGAGCCAGGACTCTTTGAGGGGTAGACACGGACAAGGGGCATGAATGTCGAGTCAGGACTCCGCCTGTCTTGTATGAAACTACACCTGATGTGGTAACCGCAGAAAGGTTAAATATCTCAGTCCCAGGTGCAGCATTAGCAATGTCAGACTCCCCGCCGCCAGAGGGATTCTCCTGTTTCTTTGACTTCACCATTGGGGAAGTATTTTCCAGTTTAGTGAAGAACGCTGGTGAATAGCTTATGTTTCCTGGTGATCTCGAGTCACTGCTTGCAGCAGAATCTGGGGCACGACCTCTTCACACAAGCAACGGCCTCGGAAGCCATTCATTACTTGGGGGCAGCCTCTGTTCAACAGGCTCTGCTTCCCTTTCCCTTCGCTGAGGAGCCTGGACTACACTCTGGCGACGGAAGGTGAATTGCTGGTACTCCGATGCGGGCTGGGTCACTCTGGCGACGGAAGGTGAATTGCTGGTACTCCGATGCGGGCTGGGACACTCTGGCGACGGAAGGTGAATTGCTGGTACTCCGATGCGGGCTGGATCACTCTGGTGACGGAAGGTGAAATGCTGGTACTCTGATGCGGGCTGGATCACTCTGGTGAGGGAAGGTGAATTGCTGGTACTCCGATGCGGGCTGGGTCACTTTGGCGACGGAAGGTGAATTGCTGGTACTCCGATGCGGGCTGGGTCACTCTGGCGACGGAAGGTGAATTGCTGGTACTCCGATGCGGGCTGGGTCACTCTGGCGACGGAAGGTGAATTGCTGGTACTCCGATGCGGGCTGGGTCACTCTGGCGACGGAAGGTGAATTGCTGGTACTCCGATGCGGGCTGGATCACTCTGGCGACGGAAGGTGAATTGCTGGTACTCCGATGCGGGCTGGGTCACTCTGGGGACGGAAGGTGAATTGCTGGTACTCCGATGCGGGCTGGGTCACTCTGGCGACGGAAGGTGAATTGCTGGTACTCCGATGCGGGCTGGGTCACTCTGGCGACGGAAGGTGAATTGCTGGTACTCCGATGCGGGCTGGGTCACTCTGGCGACGGAAGGTGAATTGCTGGTACTCCGATGCGGGCTGGATCACTCTGGCTTGTAGTAGCGGCGGCGACTTGCGAAGGCTTCTTAACACTCTCACCCTGAGTGGCTAAAGCCAGGGGCTTATAAGCTGCCAGTTTGGGTCGAGGGTAGATTACCTTGATTGCCAAGCTCAAGGGACACGTGAAACGGAATTAGAAGGGAACAAGGAGTCAATGGTCCAGATCGCAACCTAACTAAATTTAAAGGGGAACCGATCCGGACCATGACAGTGTGTAGCTTTTCATTGATTGCGTTTTATTTCTTTGTTCCGCTGTGAATACCTGTAAGAAAACAAATCTCGGGCTAATATATGCGACAAATCACTACTTTGATGATAAATTTACTTTGAACTTTGAGAATAAGTCTGAATTCAAATAAACAATCTATGAATAATGTAATATTGAAATAGGAGATGATGAACAAAATATTGCAGATGGTAGAAACTTCCAATAAATATAGAAGACACTGGAGATGTTCAAGTCAGTCAGAAATTGTGGAGAAAGAGACAAGGTTAACATCAGCCTGTCACTGTGAAAAGAGACACTGAGTTAATATCCGCCGGGGCGAGAGAAAGAGAGAGAGAGAGATCAGCGCAATGACTTTTATTTATTCATTTTGAGGTATAGTGCGGAATAGGCCCTTCCAGCCTAATGAGCCACACTGCCCAGCAACTAAGCCTAATCACAGGACCTATTTTTAATATTTAATATTTGGAATGTTTAATAATAATACAATGCTATTTTGTTTTCAATAACAGCATTTTAATTCTTCATATTACTGTTATTTTTAGGGTTGCATTGAAGCCAATGCTGAGCAGCAGTTGCAGGTTACTTATTTACCTGGAGTACCTGAGATGTTTTATAAGAGCTTCGAGATTCAGATTTCTCACTTTGAACCTGACAGCATCACCGTGAAAGGAGAGGGGACTTTCCCGAGGATCTACCTGGACCTACCCCGATGCATAAAAGGTACGGCTGTGGGTTTACGCAACGGCAGATGTAAGTTGAATGGAAATGAAGAACTGTTGTTCTTGCATGGCTTTTAGTAGGCTTTAGAAGGGAGGGTTTCTGAAGCTGAATGGTTGTCCCTCAATGTGGACATGTACAAGTTAAAAGGCAAGGATACCATTGTTAGAAAAGTGGTGAGAAACTGAAAGCATTCAAGCTCAATAAGGATGGAATGAAGGGTGCATAATGCTGCACGTTAGTTGAGGCTTGTAAGGAATGGAGAGAGGGAGATTTCAGTCCCAGGTGAGACACAACACGGAAAACAGTGTTAGGATGGGCAGGAATGAGTACAGGTGAACGTGAGTCACACAGAACTGTGTTTGGAAGGGAGGAGTGGGTACAGGCGAAAGGGAGTCACACAGAACTGTGTTTGGATGGGAGGAGTGGGTACAGGCGAAAGGGAGTCACGGAGAACTATGTTTGGATGGGAGGAGTGGGTACTGGTGAAAGGGAGTCACACAGAACGGTGTTTGGATGGGAGGAGTGGGTACAGGCGAATGTGAGTCATGGAGAACTGTGTTTGCATGGGAGGAGTGGGTACAGGTGAAAGGGAGTCGCACAGAACTGTGTTTGGATGGACAGGAGTGTTACAGACTAATGAAGCAAAGTTTAACTTTGAGAAATTTGCTGGTGATTAGCCTTGAGAAAGATTGGAGACTTTGACAAGAGGTTCTGTCATAGCTACCCAAAATACTGTTGGGTAGATTGCCCTGTTCTCATCTGGTCAGTGCTTCTTTCACTATCTTGATATACTGTTGTGCAGAGAGCTTGTTACACACTCGGTCCTGAATTGGGGAATGGTAAAGCATAGGACAATCCAACAACTCTAGAATGATGTATTCCTTCCTGTGATGAACATTTGGGAACAATTGCTACTCAGAATACTTGGGAAGATTGTTACAGCCCTGGATGTGTATAGTCCTGTTTAGGTTGAGGATCTGCATGGTACTAAATGTGTGTACACCAAGATTGTGTGCAACTTGATGAAATGGAACAGAGCTGCAAGATAACAAAGCTACATATCTGTTGGCTAGAACAGAAATACATCTTGTTAGCCTGGATTTAATGGACTGGGCTGTCCTGATGTCTGTGACTCCACTGAGCCTGAGGGGTAGAGCAATGCTGACACAAGACAATGTAGCAATCTGGTATCCAGTTAATGCCCACAGAATGACTGCATATTTCACCCCTTTTAATGCATTCTTTTCTGTCAGGAGTTGGATTGGCTCAACAACTTTTTCCTATTTACGTGGACAAGAATAGAAGATGTGAAGAACAGGAGCATTATTTTGATCAAGTAGAGTAGCACTTTGATTTGTCTTTGTTGCTGACAGGAAATGAGAAGTATGAGGCATTCCTGAAGAAGGCAAAGGAAGCCATAGAGACAGAGACATCGGAGTGCAGCCTGCTCCACCGTCCTGAGACTATAGCAGGAGAACTGGGTACAGCCAACTCCCTCTCTTCTGTAAGTTCCTTCTACCCTTCAGTCAAGAATGTGAGGATGGCTTGTTTCTTCACACAGAATTATTTTTTCTTTATCAGAACAGTTATATATTTCAATAAAAGCTCTCCTTCCTTGTACATCATCGCAGATCTTTTCTGCTCTGCTCCCTTCACCCCTTCCCCTTTCTGTGCACCTTATATTCCAAGCTTTAAAAGAGGTTCATCCACTTTACAAACAATACTGTCCTGTTCCTCTACACTCATGTTATCTGACCTATTGAGAATTTCTGGCACTTTCGGTGGTACTTCAAATTTCCAACATCTGCATTGTTTAGATCATGACTCTTCGTGAGCATGAGGTCATTGAATACTGAAATCCAAAACACTGTTTGGGTCTATGGATGCTGCTGGCCATTGAGTTCTTTCAGGGCTCTGTTCTACTGAGGCCATTCCTAACAGAACCACTCTAGTTGCTGCTGGATGGCATTCTACTGCAACATGTTATGGATAATGTGTAAAAGCCCTATCAAAAGGGCAGGAAATCCTTGCCTGGGCACAGTGATGGAACTCCGCTGCAAGGTGAGAGTGTGGTGGTAGCTCCTGAGGATTTTAACGTAATTGGATGACAAGCTGACATATCCTGATAGCTGTGTGGATAATGTGCATCAACATCCATCTGAAAGTGTAGCTAGAGCAAAGGCCAAGACCCTGAGAATGGTTTGGTATAGAAACTGCCTTCAGCCTTGTGCAGGCACTTTTACACGTCTACACGAGTCCCACGCAAAAACGGATTCTTTGTTAGAACTGTTTTATCTGTAAAAGGCATGGAATTGTTCTGCACAAGACTGGTCCAGTTACTGCAACAGGTCCATGCCAGTACTTATTCTCTCAAGTATAGAATCACAGTCATAGAGTGCTACAGCACAGAGATAGGTCCTTTGCCCACCAGAATTATGCTGACCTTTTTGCCAAACTGCACTAACCAATCTGAGTACATGAGGGCTGCATCCATTTTAAATTTTAGTCTAAATGTCTCAAATGTGATAATTGCATCTGATTGTCAGTGTGTTCCAGATATCAATCACCCTCAATTTAAAAAAACCTAGCCCGTTAAGACTTACTGCCAATAATGCTGCACACTCTACCCTACCTCAGTGTCGCTGCTGTTAACAGGCATTAAATCCGGAAGGTACTCATGGGTAACGTGATCATTTATCTATGGACTGCTAAAGGGCAGCACAGAAACAGGCCCTCGTGTCTTATCTAGTCCATTCTGAACGGTTACTCTGCCGAGTCCCATCAACTCACAACCCTTCAAATCCCTCTCATCCAGTGGAGCCCACATCCACCAATCCACTACTCTGTGGACTGTTCATTCCACACTCCACAGGAAGACTTTTGGGGATTGGGGTCGGAGCGCAGGAAGACGTTTGGGGATTGGGGCTGGAGCGCAGGAAGACGTTTGGGGACTGGGACCGGAGCGCAGGAAGATGTTTGGGGACTGGGATCGGAGCGCAGGAAGACGTTTGGGGATTGGGGCCGGAGCGCAGGAAGACGTTTGGGGATTGGGACCGGAGTGCAGGAAGACGTCTGGGGATTGGGACCGGAGTGCAGGAAGACGTTTGGGGATTGGGACCGGAGTGCAGGAAGACGTTTGGGGATTGGGGCCGGAGTGCAGGAAGACGTTCGGGGATTGGGACCGGAGTGCAGGAAGACGTTCGGGAATTGGGACCGGAGTGCAGGAAGACGTTCGGGGGTTGGGACCGGAGTGCAGGAAGACGTTCGGGGATTGGGACCGGAGTGCAGGAAGACGTTCGGGAATTGGGGCCGGAGTGCAGGAAGACGTTCGGGGATTGGGGCCGGAGTGCAGGAAGACGTTCGGGGATTGGGGCCGGAGTGCAGGAAGATGTTTGGTGATTGGGACCGGAGTGCAGGCAGACATTCGGGGATTGGGACCGGAGTGCAGGAAGACGTTCGGGGGTTGGGACCGGAGTGCAGGAAGACGTTTGGGGATTGGGACTGGAGTGCAGGAAGATGTTTGGGGACTGGGTCCGGAGTGCAGGAAGATGTTGGGTGATTGGGACCGGAGTGCAGGAAGATGTTCGGGGGTTGGGACCGGAGTGCAGGAAGACGTTCGGGGGTTGGGACCGGAGTGCAGGAAGACGTTTGGGGATTGGGACCGGAGTGCAGGAAGATGTTTGGTGATTGGGACCGGAGTGCAGGAAGACATTTGGGGATTGGGACCGGAGTGCAGGAAGACGTTTGGGGATTGGGACCAGAGTGCAGGAAGACGTTTGGGGATTGGGACCGGAGTGCAGGAAGACGTTCGGGGATTGGGACCGGAGTGCAGGAAGACGTTCGGGAATTGGGGCCGGAGTGCAGGAAGACGTTCGGGGATTGGGACCGGAGTGCAGGAAGACGTCTGGGGATTGGGGCCGGAGTGCAGGAAGATGTTTGGGGATTGGGACCGGAGTGCAGGAAGATGTTTGGTGATTGGGACCGGAGTGCAGGAAGACATTCGGGGATTGGGACCGGAGTGCAGGAAGACGTTCGGGGATTGGGGCCGGAGTGCAGGAAGATGTTTGGTGATTGGGACCGGAGTGCAGGCAGACATTCGGGGATTGGGACCGGAGTGCAGGAAGACGTTCGGGGGTTGGGACCGGAGTGCAGGAAGACGTTTGGGGATTGGGACTGGAGTGCAGGAAGATGTTTGGGGACTGGGTCCGGAGTGCAGGAAGATGTTGGGTGATTGGGACCGGAGTGCAGGAAGATGTTCGGGGGTTGGGACCGGAGTGCAGGAAGACGTTCGGGGGTTGGGACCGGAGTGCAGGAAGACGTTTGGTGATTGGGACCGGAGTGCAGGAAGACATTTGGGGATTGGGATCGGAGCGCAGGAAGACGTTTGGGGATTGGGGCCGGAGCGCAGGAAGACGTTTGGGGATTGGGACCGGAGTGCAGGAAGACGTCTGGGGATTGGGACCGGAGTGCAGGAAGACGTTTGGGGATTGGGACCGGAGTGCAGGAAGACGTTTGGGGATTGGGGCCGGAGTGCAGGAAGACGTTCGGGGATTGGGACCGGAGTGCAGGAAGACGTTCGGGAATTGGGACCGGAGTGCAGGAAGACGTTCGGGGGTTGGGACCGGAGTGCAGGAAGACGTTCGGGGATTGGGACCGGAGTGCAGGAAGACGTTCGGGAATTGGGGCCGGAGTGCAGGAAGACGTTCGGGGGTTGGGACCGGAGTGCAGGAAGACGTTTGGGGATTGGGACCGGAGTGCAGGAAGATGTTTGGGGACTGGGACCGGAGTGCATGCAGATGTTGGGCGAGAGTTCGGAACTTGTGGTCTACTCGGGGACTTGTGCAGCTGTTTTGTACTGGTTGACGATTGGACACCTGACTAAAGTGGATAATAGGGAGGAAATTAAGAGTGCACTTGTTGATCAATATTCCTGTGTCTGACCTTCACAGTATGACACCTTGCTGCAGATGGAGGCTGATCGCCTGTTAATTAAAGAGTACAGTCTTGCCCAGGAGTCGATTCTTTCTTCATATAGTGGTGTGTCTAGAGAGTGTCAGTATCCTCGCGGCTGTCTCTCCAGGTAAGATTATTTGTAATTGGAACATTTAGTGTTCCTACTTCGTTACCACCTGGCCCATTGTTAGTTCTCTGTTAGACATCCCCTTCACTTAATTGATACTACTTGAGGGGTCATAGACTCAGGCCAGCATAGATATAGATCCCTTGACCCACCAACCATCAAACATTTATGCTGTTCTAACCTCATTTACTGGCACAGACAACAGACTTCTGTGCCTTGTTGATTCTAAAGCTCATGCAGATGCTTCTTAATTGTGAGAATATGATACTCCGCTACTTTCTCTGGCAGTTTGACCCAGATGCAACTACTCTCTGTATGAAAACACTTCTTTTTCAGGTTCCATCTAAACCTATCCTTAAAAACTTGCCCTCCATCATAAAGAAGTTTCTTACTGCCTATCTTATCTCACCTATCCCTCTCAACATATTTATCCCTCTCTTTGGTTCCCCCCTATTTGCTCTGCTCCAAGAGAAACAAAATGGGCCCTATCCAGTATCTCCTCATATCTGAAACATCCTATCTATGCCACTTATTATGTAAACTACTGGACAACATTTGCCACAGTGGCACAACTAGTACAACACTGTCTGGCACATCTGGCAACCCAAGTTCGACCCTGACCTCTGGTGTAATCTGTGTGGAGTGCAGTCATTCTCCTTGTAAGCACACGAGTTTCATCTGGGTGCTCTGGTTTTCTTCTACATCCTAAACATCTGTAGATTCATTGGCCATTGAAGATACCCCAAATATGATAGATTATGCTGGAGCTGAGAATGTGGGGAAATTAAAATGGGATTAGTGTAAGAGAAAGGCTGATGGGCCAAAGCAGTTGTCCTTGTTTTGTACGACTATTGCTGTAGCATGGTTCATCCCTCATTTATTATTCCTTCAGTCTTATCTATAGAAGTCGCTCTCTATAGATAAGAAAGACATTGCTTATTGAAGATCTAACCAATGGATAGTGCTTTGAAATAATGGCCCATTTCTTGTCATTTTGCAATGTTGCTTTGCAGAGATGGGCTGAACTATTCCTTACATGGGAAATTATTTTCTTTTCTGAAGCTTTAGCCAACACTCAGTTTTGTTTTAGCTTGTAGCTAAGATGAGTGAAGGAACAAGTTCATAATTTTTATTTTATTTCTTTTGAGACAAATATCTACCTCCATTTGATGACACCACACAACTCCACAGTTCATTTTTCATGTTACAATTGACTCTCACAATGCTGGTGTTCTGAACACACACTTGTAGATTGTGGGGAGATGTAAATTGAGCTATTGAATTAAATCATCACTTTTTTCCAATTGTCCAATTTTGCAAAAATGTGTCCTTGTTTAAAAAGGGACCATAAGGCATGGGAGCAGAATTGGTCCATTCAGCCCATTGAATCCTGCTCTGCCATTCCATCATGGCTGATGTATTATTCCCTCAATCACACTCTCCTGCCTTCTCTCTGTAACCTTTGACAACCTTACTAATCCAGAACCTATCAACCTCTGCTTTAAGTATACCCAATGACTTGACCTCCATAACCATCTGTGGCAATGTATTTCACAGGTTCACCACCCTTTGGCTAAAGAAATTCCTCTGCATCTCTGTTCTAAAGCGACCTCAGATATTTAGAAACCAATTGAATCCCTGAGATTGTTTTTTAAAAGAAATCTGCAGAATAGGCACCATGAATCTTTATCTAGGTGGTACATATTAATTGTCATTTTGTTACAAAAAGTTCTTATCTTGTAGGGCTTACATTTTAAAGGAGATCCAAATTGGTGGAGATGAGAATAGCACAATTGATGTAGTTTGCATACGTTTATCAATGCTTTAGACGATAGTCCCCCATGGCTGATGGGTCAGAAAGTTAGGTAATGGATCTGAAACAAATTACCAATTAGATGCAAAATTGTTTCTGCATCAACAGGTGGGGAATGACAGCAGGAAGCTGTTTCCAGTGAAATTCTTTAAAACATGTCCATGTGATGTGTCAGTAATGAGATTTATCACTGACAGATGTCATGAAATGAGTTGCTTTGTGGCAGCAATACAGCACAAGACATAAAACCCCCTGTGTGTTACGATAAGAATATATAAAAATAAATGGTCCAAAAATAGATAAAAAAAGAGTTCATTGACTGTTTCATAATTGCATAAACATGTTGGGCCCAGGATAAATCCCACACCACCAGGTTCAGTACCAGTTATCATCAGGCTCCTGAACCAGTGTGGATAACTTCACTCACCTCAGCTCTGAACTGATTCCACAACCTATGGATTCACTTTCAAGAACTTTACAACTCAAGTTGTCAGTATTATTTATAGATATAATTTGCACGATTTGTCGTTCTTTGCACATTGGCTGTTCGTCAGTCTTTGTGCGTGTCTTATTTTCTATTCTGTTGTATTTCTCTGTTCTACTGCAAATGCCTGCATAAAATGAATCTTAAGGTGGTACGTGGTGATAAGTATATATTTTGATAATAACTTTGAACATTCTGAGATGTTGACTGCAGGGATGTTGAAGCTGCTCACCCTTTGCACAGCTGACCCACCCTCAATGAGGACTGCTTCTTCCTACTTCCCCTTCCTGAAATCCACAGTCAATTCATTCATTCATTGTTGTTGCAGCATCACTCACACAGTCGATTTGTCTGATTCCTGTACAGCTCTTCGTCACTATCCAAGATGGCACGTGGGGACATGGTTAAAAAAGATGTTAAAATTGTCTGTAGTTGAGGAAAGCTCCCTGGTGTATAGTTAACTGGACAAAATGCATCAAATGGAACTGATTCAGAGAGCTGTGAATCAATACCTTAGGAAAAAGTAAATCGAGGGATTAATAGTTGCCAGCTGGGAGGTGTATTGGAATAGGAAAGTGGAGTGGCAGTTAAAGATGGCAAGAATTAAAACTCAGGGCAAAGAATGAAGAGGAGGAAGGTTTTGTTGGAACTTTATCGATAACAATTAAAGCTCAGCTGGAGCACTATATGCAGTTCTGCTTAGCACAGTGCAAGAAAGATGTGTCTGCCCTTCAAAAAAAATGTTGTTCAGGAATCACAATTATTGTCATTGATTTCAGTGACATGAAACATGCAAAAACATTAAATTACTATAAACTGCAAAAAATAAATAATAAATAATGTGATAATCTCATAAATTCATGGACTGCTCAGAAAACTGTTCTTGAATCATTAAGTGTGGTCTACCTCCTCCCTGATCATAGTAATTAGAAGAGGGTATGGCCCAGGTAGTAAGGTTCCTCAGTACTGGATGACACCTCTTTAGTTACGTACCACATCTTGAAGATGACCTTGATGGTGGGGAGGGTCGTGCTGAAGGGTTTTGGCCCGAAACGTCGACTGTACTTTTTTCCACAGATGCTGCCTGGCCTGCAGATTTCCTCCAGCATTGTGTGTGTGTTGCTCTGTCCATAGACACTGCCTGGCCTGCAGATTTCCTCCAGCATTTTGTGTGTGTTGCTCGGATTTCCAGCATCTGCAGATTTTCTTTGTGCCTGTGATGAATTTGGCTGAGTCTACAATTCTCTGCAGCCTCTTGTGGTCCTGTGCATTGGAACCTCCATCCAGGATATACTCTCTCTCCTAACCCTAACCTGAACCATTTGCTAGCTTCTCCTTTCAAAACTGCGTTACTTTTCACAACTCTGGATTGAAACCTATTTGGGACTTCTTTTTGCATTTGACTAGAGATCTCTGGATTTCTTTATCATTATCAGCCTTGTTACTTAATCATGATCCCTACATTTAGACCATAAGAAATAGGATCGGGCCATTCGGCCCATTGAGTCTGCTCTACCATTTGATTATGACTGATCCATTTTCCTGTCAACTCCATTCTCTTGCCTTCTCTCCGTGGCCTTTCATGCCCAGACATATTAAGAACCTCTGCCTTAAATACACCAAGTGATCTGGCCTCTACAGCCATCTGTGGCAAATATTCCACAGATTAACCACTCCCTGGCTAAAGAAATTCCTTCTCAACTCTGTTCTAAATGGACATCCCTCTGTTCTGAGGTTGTGCCCTCTAGTCCTAGATTCCTCCACTATAGGAAACATCCTCTCTGCATCCACTCTTTCTAGATCATTCAACATTCGATAGGTTTCATTGAGATCCCGCCTCATTCCTCTGAATTCCAGCAAGTACATGCCCAGAGCCATCAAACGCTCTTCATCTGATAAGCCTTTCATTCACAGAGTCATTTCGTGAACACCTTTGAACCCTCTAATGTCAGCACATAGTTTGTTAGATAAGGGGACCAAAACTGCTCACAATACCCCAAGTGAAGCCTAACCAGTGCTTTATAAAGCCTCAGCATAATATTCTAGTCTTAGAAACATAGAACGTAGAAACACTACAGCACAATACAGGCCTTCAGCCCACAATGCTGTGCCGAACATGTACTTACTTTAGGAATTACCTGAGGTTACACATAGCCCTCTATTTTTTTAAGCTCCATGTACCTATCCAGGAGTCTCTTAAAAGACCCTATTGTATCTGCCTCCACCACCATCGCCGGCAGCTCATTCCACACACTCACTAGCTTCTGCATAAAAAGCTTACCCTTGACATTTCCTCTGTACCTACTTCCAAGTACCTTAAAATGGTGCCCTCTCATGTTAGCCATTTCTTCTTGAAATGATGCTAACATTGCATTTGTCTTCCTCATCACCAAATCAACCTGGAAGATAACCTTGAAAGAATCCTATACAAGGACTCCCAAGGACTCAGATTTTTTAATTTCCTCCCTATTTAGAAAATGGTTTATGTTTTTGTCCCTTCTACCAAAGTCCATCACCATACATTTCCTGATACTGTATTCCATCTGCCACTTCTTTGCTCATTCTCTGAATCTGTCCAAGTCCTTCTGCAGCCTCCCTGTTTCCTTAACACTACCACACTCCACCTATCTTCGTATCATCTGAAAACTTGGCCACAAAGACATCAATTTTGCCATCCAAATCATTGACATACAATGCAAAAAGAAGCAATCCCAATACCAACCCCTGCGGTACACCACTACTCACTGGCTGCCAATTGGAAAAAGCTTTTTTATACCCACTCTTTGCCTCCTGCCAATCAACCAATGTTCTATCCATGCTAGTATCTTTCCTGTAATACCATGGGCTCTTATCTTGGTAAACAGCCTCATGTGTGGCGCCTTGTCAAAGGCTTTTTGAAAATCTAAACACGCAATATCCACTGATTCTTTTTTGTCTGCTCTGCTTGTCAGAGAATTCCAGCAGATTTGTCACACAAGATTTTCTCTTAAGGAAACTTGCTGACTTTGTCCTGTTTTGCCATGTTCCTCCAGGTGTCCTGAATCCTGATCCTTAGCAATCAACTCCAACATCTTCCCAGCCACTGAGGTTAGACTAACTGGCCAATAATGTCCTTTCTTCTGCCTCTGTCCCTTCTTAAAGAGTGGAGACACTTGCAATATTCTAGTCTTTCAGAACCATGCCAGAATCTATTGATTCTTGAAAGATAATTACTAATGCCTCCTCAGCCTCTTCAGCTACCTCTGACAGGCTGCATCACTGTCTGGTGTGGGGGCACTACTGCACAGGACCGAAAGAAGCTGCAGAGTGATGCCCACAACTTCATACCTGCGAATCTTTAACTGTGTTACAAGATCATCTACAGTATTCTGCGTATTGCATGCATTCAAATATAACAACTTCAGTCCTGTATTCTTCACCCTTTTTGATTTCGTCCCCATGTTACACTGCAACTCATGTCACTGAATGTAAATTGACCCTATCTGCCTGTCCTTCCTGACGGTGTCACTACTTACTGCCTCTGCTTGTATAACAATGGTCCCATCCTTAGCCCGATCATTCAGTTTCCCACCCCACTGCCAAATGAGTTTAAACCCTCTTCAACAGTTGTAGCAAACCTGCCTGCAAGGATATTGATCACCTTCAGTTCAGGTGTAACCTATCCTTTTTGTACAGGTCGTACCTTGTCCAGAAGAAATCCCAATGATCCAGAAATCCAAAACCCTGACCCTTCACCAATTCCTCAGCCACACATTCATCTGCCAGTTCATTTTATTCTTACCCCCCACTGGTGCGTGGCACAGGCAGCTATCCAGAGATTACTACCCTAGAAGTCATGCTTTTCAGCTTTCTACTTAGCTCCCCAAATTCTTTCTTCAGGTCCTTCTCCTTTTTCATATTTATATCGTTGGTACTAATATGTACCAAGTCTTCTGGCTGCTCGTCCTTTCCCTTTAGAATAGCGTTGACGTGATCTGAAATATCCCTGACCTGGGTGTGGGGTCAACATTCCAATCTGGTGTCTGTATCGTGTCCACAGAACCTCGTGTTCATTCCTCTAACAATGGAATTCCCTATCATTACTGCCGTCTTCTTCTCCCCTCTTCCCTCCTGAGCTCCAGTGCCAAGCACCCTGTCAATACAACTTCTCCCTGGTGGGTTGTATCTCCAACAGTATCTAAAACAATGTATCACACAATACATTGAGGGGAACGGCTGCTTGGTTACTCTGCACTCTCTGCCAAATTCTTTTCCTCCTCCTGACAGTTACCCAGGTACCAGCCTCCTGACGCTTCCCTGGTGCTTTTATTTATCACCTCCTCCGTTTCCCCTATGAGCTGAAGCTGCAGCTGCAGTTCCTTAACATATTCTTTGAGGAGATGTGGCTTGGTGCACCTGTTGTAGAAGTGGTTATCCAGGAGCCTGGAGGTCTCCTGGAATTTCCACATCTCACACAAAGGACAGAACACAGCCCATGGAGCCATTCTCACTGCACCTATATTCTACTATATTCGCATTCTACTATAGAACCATAGAACATTACAGCACAGAAACAGGCCTTTTGGCTCTTCTTGGCTGTGCCGAACCATTTTCCTGCCTAGTCCCACTGACCTGCACCTGGCCCATATCCCTCCAAACCCCTCTCATCCATGTACCTGTCCAAGTTTTTCTTAAATGTTAAAAGTGAGCCCGCATTTACCACTTCATCTGGGAGCTCATTCCACACTCCCACCACTCTCTGTGTGAGGAAGCCCCCCCAATGTTCCCTTTAAACTTTTCTCCTTCACCCTTAACCCATGTCCTCTGGTTTTTTTCTCCCCTAGCCTCAGTGGAAAAAGCCTGCTTGCATTCACTCTATCTATACCCATCATAATTTTATACACCTCTATCAAATCACCCCTCATTCTCCTACGCTCCAGGGAATAAAGTCCTAACCTATTCAACCTTTCTCTGTAACTCAGTTTCTCAAGTCCCAGCAACATCCTTGTAAACCTTATCTGCACTCTTTCAACCTTATTAATATCCTTCCTGTAATTTGGTGACCAAAACTGTACACAATACTCCAAATTCGGCCTCACCAATGCCTTATACAACCTCACCATAACATTCCAACTCTTATACTCAATACTTTGATTTATAAAGTCCAATGTACCAAAAGCTCCCTTTACGACCCTATCTACCTGTGACTCCATTTTTAGGGAATTTTGTATCTGTATTCCCAGATCCCTCTGTTCTACTGCACTCCTCAGTGCCCTACCATTTATGTTCTACCTTGGTTTTTCCTTCCAAAGTGCAATACCTCACACTTCTCTGTATTAAAGTCCACCTGCCATTTTTCAGCCCATTTTTCCAGCTGGTCCAGATCCCTCTGCAAGCTTTGAAAACCTTCCTCACTGTCCACTACACCTCCAATCTTTGTATCATCAGCAAATTTGCTGATCCAATTTACCACATTATCATCCAGATCATTTACATAGATGACAAATAACAATAGACCCAGCACTGATCCCTGTGGCACACCACTAGTCACAGGCCTCCACTTAGAGAAGCAATCTTCCACTACCACTCTCTGGCTTCTTCCATTGAGCCAATGTCTAATCCAATTTACTACCTCTCCATGTATACCTAGTGACTGAATCTTCCTAACTAACCTCCCATGTGGGACCTTGTCAAAGACCTTACTGAAGTCCATGTATACAACATCCACGGCCTTCCCTTCATCCACTTTCCTGGTAACTTCCTCAAAAAACTCTAATAGATTTGTTAAACATGACCTACCACGCACAAAGCCATGCTGACTGTTTCTAATAAGTCCCTGTCTATTCAAATACTTGTAGATCCTATCTCTTAGTATTCCTTCCAATAATTTACCTACTTCCGATGTCAAACTTACCGGCCTATAATTTCCCGGCTTACTCTTTGAGCCTTTTTTAAACAACGGAACTACATGAGCTATCCTCCAATCCTCCGGCACCTGACCTGTGGATATCGGCATTTTAAATATTTCTGCCAGGGCCCCTGCAACTTCAACACTAGTCTCCTTCAAGGTCCGAGGGAATACCCTGTCAGGTCCTGGGGATTTATCAACTCTGATTTGCCTCAAGACATCAAGCACCTCCTCCTCTTTAATCTGTATAAGTTCCATGACCTCCCTACTTGTTTGCCTTGTTTCCATAGTTTCCTTAGTAAATACAGATGCAAAAAGCCCATTTAATATCTCTCCCATTTCTTTTGGTTCTACACATAGCCAACCACTCTACTCTTCAAGAGGACCAATTTTATCCCTTACTATCCTTTTGCTCTTAACATACCTGGAGAAGCTCTTTGGATTATCCTCACCTTGACTGCCAAAGCTACCTCATGTCTTCTTTTAGCCCTCCTGGTTTCTTTCTTAAGTATTTTCTTACTCTTTTTATACTCCTCAAGCATCTTATTTCCTCCCTGGTACCTATACATGTTATACAGCTCTCTCTTCTTCTTTATCAGAGTTCCAGTATCCCTAGAGAACCAAGGTTCCTTATTTTTATTCACTTTGCCTTTAATCTTGACAGAAACGTACAAACTCTGCAGTCTCAGAATTTCTCCTTTGAAGGCCTCCCACTTACCAATGACATCCTTGCTAGAGAACAATCTGTCCCAATCCACGCTTTTTAGATCCTTTCTCATTTCTTCAAATTTGACCTTTTTCCAGTTTAGAACCTCAACCTGAGGACCAGATCTACCTTTATCCATGATCAAGTTGAAACTAATGGTGTTTTGATCACTGGAACCAAAGTGTTCCCCTACACACACTTCCGTCACCTGTCCTAACTCGTTTCCTAATAGGAGATCTAATATTGCATCCTCTCTAGTCGGTACCACTTTATATTGATTTAGAAAACTTTCCTGGACACATTTTACAAACTCTAACCCGTCTAGACTTTTAACAGTATGGGAGTCCCAATCAATATGTGGAAAATTAAATTCCCTTCTATAACAACTTTATGTTTCCTGCAGTTGTCTGCTATCTCTCTGCAGATTTGCTCCTCCAGTTCTCACTGACTATTGGGTGGTCTAGAATACAACCCCATTAATGTGGTCATACCTTTCCTGTTTCTTAGTTCCACCCAAATGGCCTCGGTAGACAAGCCCTCTAATCTGTCCTGTCTGAGCACTGCTGTAACATTTTCCCTGACTAGCAATGCCACCCACCCCCGCCCCACCCTTTATTCCTCTGCCTCTGAAACATCGGAACCCCGGAACATTAAGCTGCCAGTCCTGCCCCTCCTGTAGCCAAGTTTCACTAATGGCTACAATGTCATAATTCCACATGTCAATCCACGCCCTCAGCTCGTCAGCCTTCCCCACAATACTCCTCACATTGAAATAGACACACCTCAGAAGATTGTTATCACCAGACACAACCCTTCTATTTGTGACTTTGCATGAAATTTTAACATCATTTATTTTCACCCCCGCTCCTCTATCTGCTCTGGCACTCTGGTTCCCATCCCCCGGCAAATCTAGTTTAAACCCTCCCCAATAGCACTAACAAATTTCTCTGCAAGAATATTGGTCCCCCTGTAGTTCAGGTGTAACCCATCTCTCTTGTACAGGTCCCACCTGCCCCAGAAGAGGTCCCAATGATCCTGAAATCTGAAACCTTACCCCCTACACCAGTTCCTCAGCCATGTGTTCATCCGCCAGAGCATCCTATTCTTACCCTCACTGGCACGTGGCACAGGTAGCAATCCTGAGATTACCACCCTCAAGGTCCTGCTTTTTAACTTCCTACCAAGCTCTCTATACTCACTCTTCAGGACCTCCTCACTCTTTCTTCCTACATCATTGGTACTGATGTGTACCATGACATCTGGCTGATCACCCTCCCATTTCAGAATGCCGTGCACGCGATCAGAGACATCCCTGACCCTGGCACCCACGAGGCAACAAACCATCCGGGAGTCTCTGTCACGACCACAGAACCTCCTGTTTGTACGTCTAACTATCGAGTCCCCTATCACTACCGCTCTCCTCTTCTTCCCCCCTCCCTTCTGCACTGCAGAACCAGACTCAGTGCCAGAGATCCGGCTGCCGCAGCTTGTCCCAGGTAAGCCATCCCCCCCCAACAGTATCCAAATCCGTATACTTGTTGTTGAGGGGAATGGCCACAGGGGAGCCTTGCTCTGCCTGCCCTTTCCCCTTTCCTCGCCTGACGGTAACCCAATTACCGGTGAGCTGTTCCTTTGGCGTAACTGCCTCCCTGTAGCTACTATCTATAAACTTCTCATTTTCCTGAATGATCCGGAGGTCATCCAGCTCCTGCTCCAGTTCCCCAATGCGGTTTGTTAGAAGCTGCAACTGGATGCACTTCTTGTAGGTATCATTGCCAGGGACACCAGAGGTCTCTCTGACTTCCCACATCCTGCAAGAGGGGCATTCCACCATCCTGCCTGGCATTCTCTCTACTCTAACCAAACCAAACAAAACTTACCAGAATCTACCCTCGCCTCTGCCTGTTCACACCGAAGCCTGTTGAGCCGAAGCCGCCCCACTCTGACTCAGTCCACTCCAATGATGGCCGCTGTGTATGTCGGTCTTTTCTTTAAACCTTTGGCATGGTACATCACGTACCTACGCAATCTAGCCTCTTTTCCGCGATCAGTTAAAAAAAATGGCTTCTCTCCGAGATGCCTTTACTTCTTCACTCTTGCTTCGATTTAAAAATCAATAACCGATTTTCTAATAACCAGTGAAAAATTAAGAAGTAACTTACCAGATGCGTACCTCTCTGAAACTGCAGAGCCAAAGACTCCCCACTCTAATACTGATCTACTCACACAATGCCATTACACTTGTTCCTGCCTTATGCTAATTAATTGCTATTTGACTGGGACATTGGGAAACCCCGAAAGCTCTCAAACGCTCCTTTTTAAATCTCACTCATGGACCTGTGAGTTGCATCCTCTCTTGATCCCAATTCATTTGAATTGAACTATTGGTAGGTATAATTAAAAACAGTGGACAGTGCTGGGAAACAGCTCCCTGAACTCAAAACAAAGCACCTTCTCAACTATTACACATTGCTTCCTGCTACTGAGCCAAATGTTCCACATTGCCTTGAATTTCATAGGCTTTAATTTATCTAGACAGTCTGCCACTTTGTGAAATACCTTGCAAAAATCCTTTCAGAGTACATCAAATGTGCTATTCTTATTGACTCTCCTTGTTACATCCCTGAAAAATTCAATACAAACAGCTTTCCTTAGCAATTCCATGTAAACTGCCTGAGAGAAATCTGTTCTAAATGAAAATTACATGTGTCACTTGGAACAATTCGCCCAATACAAGGACAATGCTAATTCACCTAAAATTATTGTGTCTGTTTTCCTTTTTAAGCAGTGTTACAATTTTAGCAACCTGTCTTCTGGTAATGCCTCTTAGAATGAAATCACAGTTACGTATAGCAACAACAACTGTGGAAGTCAACCACTTCAATCATTCCAGTCAGGCTGCAGTTATATTGATGCCTAAGTAGAATATGTTAACTTGCCTCCATGATTGTCATCTGTTATCACTTACATCTACAGTGATGAAGTGCTTTGAGAGGTCGGTGATACCAACTCATGCCTGAGAAACTACTTGGATCCACTCCGATTTGCTTACTGGAGCATCAGGTGCACAGCAGATGCCACCTGATTGACTCTTCATTCAATCCTGGAACAACTGGATGACAAAGATGCATATATCGGGATGCCATTTATCGAATAAAGCTCAGCATTCAATACCAAGACCTTGGCCTCAATACCTCCTTGTGCAATTGGATCCTCAATTTCCTCATGTGCAAACCCCAGTCGGTTAGGGTTGGCAACAACATCTCCTCCACGGTCTCCATCAGCACAGGTGCACCACAGGGCTGTATGCTTAGCTCCTGTTCTGCTCGCTTTACATTTATGATGCTGTGGCTAAGCACATCTCCAATGTCATATTCAAGTTTGTTGATGGCCATTCAATGGTGGTGACAGATCAGCGTATAGGAGGGTGATTGAAAATCTGGCTGAGTGGTCAGTTAGTCAAAGGAGCTGATTATTGACTTCAGGAGTAGAAAATCAGAGGACCGTGAGCAGGTCCACATCTGAGGATCAGAGATGGAGAGGGTTAGCAAATTTAAGTTCCTCTGTGTCATAATTATTTAAAAGGACCTGTCCTGCACCCAACATGTAAGTGTAATCATGAAGAAAGCATGACAGAGCCTCTACTTCCTTAGCAATTTGCAAAGGTTCAGTATGACATCTAAAACTTTGTAAAACTTCTATAGATGTGCAATGGAGAGTATATTGACAGCATCCTCCTGTAAAGCTCTTTGAAACTTCTGGCTATCCAGTGACTACCGTGAAAGGGCAGTTAGAGACTGGATGACTGCAGGAAACTCTGCACTAGGAGTGGGTGGTTAGTCACCCAGCCCAGTAGTCTCTTGTCGTGGAGATATCTGTCAATGAATAAGAGAAAACAACCCAAAGGCCCTCCTAGAGGCGGGATGGAAGATGGACCCAAAAGGATGGATTACATGGCAATGACCATAGTGAATAGAGACAATGAGACAAAGGTCCTTCGGAATGCAGGTGTGGGTGGGAGAACGTGACGACACATAGGGAGCTACAAATCATCAGGGGCAAAAAGGCCAATAGCAACCTTTTACTGCTGTAGCAGATCAGATAAGAGGGACCCAAGGCCAGGTAGAAAACCACAGAGCTGAAGGACCCAACATTGCTGAAGGTGATTTGTTTGTAGGGGAAGAAGACCCAACAATAGAGGGTAACCCCCTCCCCAGCCCACCGTGTGTGAGCACACAAACACACCTGACATCAGCTCCATCTGTGGAGCCACTCCGCAAAGCTAAGAGGAAGAAACTAGGAAGGAGGCAGAAGATCAAGTGGCCAAAGGTGAACAAAGTGCCCAAGTGACGAGGCTGGATAAGGACCTCACCCGATCCTAGAACACGCGCTACGTGGTCGAGTGGTGAGGATGGACACGGACCTCAGTCTGATCCTAGAACACGCGCTACGTGGCCGAGTGGTGAGGATGGACACGGACCTCAGCCTGATCCTAGAACACGCGCTACGTGGCCGAGTGGTGAGGATGGACACGGACCTCAGCCTGATCCTAGAACACGCGCTACGTGGCCGAGTGGTGAGGATGGACACGGACCTCAGCCTGATCCTAGAACACGCGCTACGTGGCCGAGTGGTGAGGATGGACACGGACCTCAGCCTGATCCTAGAACACGCGCTACGTGGCTGAGTGGTGAGGATGGACACGGACCTCAGCCTGATCCTAGAACACGCGCTACGTGGCCGAGTGGTGAGGATGGACACGGACCTCAGCCTGATCCTAGAACACCTGCTACGTGGCCGAGTGGTGAGGATGGACACGGACCTCAGCCTGATCCTAGAACACGCGCTACGTGGCCGAGTGGTGAGGATGGACACGGACCTCAGCCTGATCCTAGAACACGCGCTACGTGGCCGAGTGGTGAGGATGGACACGGACCTCAGCCTGATCCTAGAACACGCGCTACGTGGCCGAGTGGTGAGGATGGACACGGACCTCAGCCTGATCCTAGAACACGTGCTACGTGGCCGAGTGGTGAGGATGGACACGGACCTCAGCCTGATCCTAGAACACGCGCTACGTGGCCGAGTGGTGAGGATGGACACGGACCTCAGCCTGATCCTAGAGCAGATGCTACGTGGCCAAGTGGAAAACAAGCTTAACTCCTTTGGAGCTTTCCTCTATGAAGTGTCTTGAGACAGATTTGGCAAAGTTGACATCAAATGAGTCACTGCTCCAAGAGAAAAGGGGAGAAGGGCGTGAAGCTTTAGTCTGAAGGCAGACCAACTGTGAAAGCAACACAGGAGGAGTCTGGCTTGTGGACCGAAGTGAAACAGAAGCTGGCCAGGCTGCAAAGGGCAGAGCACAGTTGTAAGCGCAGGAGAAAGAAGGAGAGAGAGTGAGAGAGAGAGTGTGTGTGTGAGAGAGAGAGAGACTCTTCAAGAATCCCGTCAAACACTGTTAGACGCTGGAACCCACCAAAAAGGAGCTGGAGAAGCACATTAAGGACTAGTACAGTAATCCAACAAGAAAAACCCCGGATCACCAGGGAATGTTCCATGAACTCTCCAGTTTGACATCTCCCCCACCAAACTAAGCGAAGTCAGAGAAATCGTCAAAAAGGGAAGGTCAACGTCAGAGCCCAGATCTGAACAGAATTCCTTATAAGCTTTACAAAAGCTTCCCTCGTGTGCTAAAGATCCTGTGGAACACTGCCTGGAGATACCAGCACATTGCATCAGAGTGGCAAAGAGCTGTGGCAGTGTTCATCCCCAAAGGGCCGAACTCCAGTTCCATGAACCAGTTCAGGGGGTTTGCACTGCTGAGCGTCGAGGGGAAAATTTCCTTTTCAGTCCATGGCTAAGAGGATCACCAGCTCCCTCATGGACAATGGATACATTGACACCAGCTGCCGGAAGGCAGGAGTTCCAGGCTTCCCGGGGTGTGGGAAGCATGCATCATAGATACGGGACCAGATCCAACCAGCTGAGCGTGAGAAAGGTGACCCACACGATGTGTGGCTGGATCTTGCAAATGCCTGTGGATCTCAGCCTTACCATCTCAGCAACTCTCATTCCCAACTGCGTTAGACAAATGCCTGTGGATCTCAGCCTTACCATCTCAGCAACTCTCATTCCCGACTGCGTTAGACAAATGCCTGTGGATCTCAGTTTTACCTGCTCAGCAACTCTCATTCCCAACTGCGTTAGACAAATGCCTGTGGATCTCAGCTTTACCTGCTCAGCAGCTCTCATTCCCAACTGCGTTAGACAAATGCCTGTGGATCTCAGCTTTACCTGCTCAGCAACTCTCATTCCCAACTGCGTTAGACAAATGCCTGTGGATCTCAGCTTTACCATCTCAGCAACTCTCATTCCCAACTGCGTTAGACAAATGCCTGTGGATCTCAGCTTTACCTGCTCAGCAACTCTCATTCCCAACTGCGTTAGACAAATGCCTGTGGATCTCAGCTTTACCTGCTCAGCAACTCTCATTCCCAACTGCGTTAGACAAATGCCTGTGGATCTCAGCCTTACCATCTCAGCAACTCTCATTCCCAACTGCGTTAGACAAATGCCTGTGGATCTCAGCTTTACCTGCTCAGCAACTTTCATTCCCAACTGCGTTAGACAAATGCCTGTGGATCTCAGCTTTACCATCTCAGCAACTCTCATTCCCAACTGCGTTAGACAAATGCCTGTGGATCTCAGCTTTACCTGCTCAGCAACTCTCATTCCCAACTGCGTTAGACAAATGCCTGTGGATCTCAGCCTTACCATCTCAGCAACTCTCATTCCCGACTGCGTTAGACAAATGCCTGTGGATCTCAGCAACTCTCATTCCCAACTGCGTTAGACAAATGCCTGTGGATCTCAGCTTTACCTGCTCAGCAACTCTCATTCCCAACTGCGTTAGACAAATGCCTGTGGATCTCAGCTTTACCATCTCAGCAACTCTCATTCCCAACTGCGTTAGACAAATGCCTGTGGATCTCAGCCTTACCTGCTCAGCAACTCTCATTCCCGACTGCGTTAGACAAATGCCTGTGGATCTCAGCTTTACCTGCTCAGCAACTCTCATTCCCGACTGCGTTAGACAAATGCCTGTGGATCTCAGCCTTACCATCTCAGCAACTCTCATTCCCAACTGTGTTAGACATCTGGTTTCTGATTACTTTAGTGACCACCAGATGGGCTTCTCGTTTTGAGACTTTACAACAGGGTGGCAACAGCTTGAAGTAGACATTGCAATGGGGTGTTCCATCTCTCCTGACATGTTTGTGGCAGCCTTCAAGAACATCGCAATGAAGCAAGGTAGATGGTTGGAGTGATGAAGTTACAGTCAGGACAGAGGCTTGTTGAGAATCTACAGGGCTGGCGTCACAAGCATCCTTCAGACGGCTGCATGCACAAGAAGACTGCTGAAGAGTCTGGACGAGCTAGTGACATGGGCAAGGATGAAGTTCAAGCCCTCCAAGTTGTGAACACTCTCCCTCAGAAAAGGGGTCAGAAGTGACAACATCACCTTTGTTGTAGATTCGAGAAAATCCTATTGTTGGCCAGGCAGCCCATCCAAAGCTTTGGGAGGCAGTACATCACAGAGCAGGTGGGAAAAGTAATTCAGAAACAGCTTGCAGAGGGCCTGGCCAGAATCAGACAGAGTCAACTACCCAGAACGTATGAAGTGTGGTGAACCAGTTCACACTGTACCAAAGGGTGCTGTGGCCCCTGAAAATGTGTAAAATTCCCTACTCAACAGCCAGCAATATGGATGCGACTGCCATCTCGTTCGTCCGTAAATGGCTGGGGCTGCCTCAGTGCTTTTCAGACTCTGGTCTTTTCAGGAAGCTACCAGTGAGATCCATCAGCCTGAGAACAAGTAGGAGAAAACCCAACAGGTCATTGAGACAAGGGAGTCCACCGAGCCACTAGTGAGGAATGCCAATGCCAAATCCATACCATAAATGGAGAGCTGAAGCTGAAGAGGACCAGGCCATGAGCAGGGTCATCAGCAGAGCCCAGGCCGGACAGGCAGGACGTGGCTAGGGGGAGGCAACACATTCCAGGTTCAAGGCCTCAAAGAGAATGAGGAAAACTATGGTCGTGGATGAGGAGAGAAGGACAGAGCAGGAGTGCTACAGTGTGAAGGCAGTGGCACAGGGCTGCAGGGAAGCTGGGCAACATGGTAGGGCACCATCAACAGGACATTCAGCTGGTCCCACGAGCCAGACTTACCTTGCTCACGAGGGCAACCAATGGCACCTTGCCCTGCCTCTGTGGTTCGGCAGTTAGGATAGCTTCCCCCATGTGATACCACCAATGCCGACCTCCAACACATCCTGGCAGGATGCAAAACTGCACTGTCCCAAGGATGCTAAAGAGGGCAGCACGACCAGGTCCTAAAGGAGTGGCAGAAATCGTAGAGACCTGCAGGTGGGATGCGAGAAGCAGCCTTTCCCCAGCGGGACAGCTCATCCCATTTGTTACAGCTGGTAGGAGTACTAAATACCCCCATCCGAGAGCTCCTTGGGAACTCCTGTCCACAGATAGGAGTGGGACAGGATGGCAGATCTCAGCAGACAGCTACAGTTCCCCATGGAAATCACCACCGCATCTCTCCACCCAGACATAGTACTGTGGTCCATGGCTGCCTAGACAGTCCTCCTCACTGAGTGAGCCATCCCGTGGGAAGAAGGAGTGGAGGCTGCCCAGAAGTGGAAGAGGCTGAAGTACTTAGACCTGGGAGCTGAGTGTGAGGAAGCTGGCTGGACGACCATCATTGCCCTGTGGAGGGAGGTTGCCAGGGTTTCATCGAAGCATCAATGACAAGGTTACTGTGTTAAGGAGCGAGGCTCAGGAGGGCCACCAGAGAGTTGGCTGAAGAGGCAGAAAAGGGCAGCGTTTGACTGTGGCTGAGGTGGAAGGACAGAAATTGGGGGACTGACTGCAGGAGTGGCAGGGAGATGTTCCTGTGACAGCTCCGCTACCAGGAGATTCACCAGGGCTAAGGGAACGAAACATCAATGAGTGGCGGTTCCTGGCTGTTAACTCTGCAGCTGACCTATGGGCACTGTTGGAAATACGGCAGGCAGCAGTGTCAAGCAAGAAAAAATACCTTCCTGTAAATTTCACTTGCTGCATCACAGCCTGGTATGGAAACACCAAAGCCTTGAATGGCAAATCCTACAAGAAGTTATGGATATGGCCCAGTTTATCACAAGTAAAACCCTCCCCACCATTGAGCACATTATTGCAGGAAAGAAGCATCCATCATCAGGGACTCCCACCAACCAGGACATGCTCTCTTCTCTCTGCTGGGATCAGGAAGAAGGTACAGGAACCTCAGGACTCACACCATCAGTTTTATCCCTCAGTCATCAGGCTCTTGAACCAATGGGGATATTCACTCTACTTCACTTGCCTCATCGTTAAAGTGATCCCTCAACCTGTGGACTCACTTTCAGGATCTCTTCAACTCATGTTCTTACCATTTATTTATTTATTTATTTATTTGTTATTTTTTCTTTCTTTTTGTATTTGCACAGTTTGTTGTCTTTTACACACTGGTTGATCACCCAAGTTGACATGGTTATTCATTGATTCTGCTATGGTTACTATTCTTTTTTGGATTTATTGAGTACGCCTGCAGGAATGTGAATTTTGGTTGTATTGGTAACATATATGTACTGGATAACAAATTTACTTTGAACTTTGATTGATTTTGTGTGTCTATGGCTGAGCCAATGAATGCATGAACACCACTTCACTGCTCCTCTTTTACAATATTTATTTATTTTTAATTGTAATATAGCAATTGTTGTCCCTGCACTGTACTGCCACAAAACAACAAAATTTGCCACAAATGTTAGTGGCAGTAAACCTGATTCTGATTCTGAGGTGACAGTACATCTTGTACTGAAGGACAAGAAGTATTTCTTCTTCACTATTTTACGTTATGCTGCATGGAATGGGTGCATAGCAGGTGAGAGGTGGTGTTAATCGATTGTGAATGGTCTGCAGCATTTGCAACATCATAAAAATGATGCCAAAGGGAAAAGCAACCTCCTTGCAGGCCAGGGCAGGAGACATGGGTCTCAATTTGTGTCAGGAGGAAGTAGAGAACCCAACGTAGCGAATCAAAATGTATAATTTACAAATATTGAATACTGAAAATTCTCTTGCCAATGAATTCATAGCATTCAATATAGAAACAATGTCATCCTAAACATCGCTCTTGGTTTATTCCCCTAGCCTGAGAGACTTTGAACTGCAAAGTAATCTGAGTACAACCATAAGAATTTCTATGATTTTCTGGGATTGTTATGCAGTGCAACAGAGAAAGAATAGAGACAGAATGAACAAGATAGTTCTGTAGAGCTCTGCAGAGCAAGTGCATTCTCCCACATTGAATGAATTGATGAGCTTTGTTGAAAATCAAAGTTTTTGTACGTGTGTGTTTCCATAAGACGATCGAGACTACCTGGAGTTTCTGTTTGCAGATGTCCTCTGCCTGAGTTTTTCCTGGATTTTGGTTTTGTAATCCTCGGCACTGTGAAGAAACATATTGTCAAGATTACAAATACAGGATTTTTGCCAGTATCCTTTCACACTGACCAACATGCTCTTAAGAATACAGGTAAGAATGTAATGTGTGCATAATACATGCTAATGGCTGCTTTCAAGTCTTAAATGAATTTGTTTTGTGGAATATAAACATTATATTTTCGCTTCCTCAGAACTTACAAATGTAACTTTTGTGAATTTTTTTCCGGTAATTAGTGTGATATAACAGGCCCTTGGCCTATCATGTACCTACCTATAATGACCCTAGTTGGTAGTACTTGGTCTGTACATCAATAATTCAAGTGCCTCTCAGAAGTCTTAAATGTTGTAAGAGCCTCTCCCTGCATCACCACCTCAGGCAGTGTGTTCCAGATCCAAATTACTGCCTGTGTGAAAATACTTCTCCACAAATCATATCTAAATCTCCTATCCCTTACCAGCAACCCATGTTTTCTGGTTTTAGAAACTTCTGTATTGGGGAAAAGTTTCCTAGTATTAATCTATGCTGCTCAGAATTTGTAAAGGATTTACACAGGTAAAGGATTTTTCAATTTCATATTTAAGCATTGAGAACTGACCAGGGTACAAGCTCCACTCTGCCATCGGATTTCCAGATGGTCCATGAACACTACCTCGTTATCCCTTATTTATGAAACCTCCCTGATCTCCTTGGCTGCGTAAGACTAGGGAATACACACTCCGATCCCACCAAAACCGTGAGATTGAAATGGCTCAACCTCCCAAAACGCAGCTTGTATGGATGCTGTGTAATTTGCAACCCTGTTACAACTCAGTGTCAAGTAATAACAGACAGCACACTGCATACGATTAAGGGAACTATATTTAAGAATCATAACTAAAGGGTTAGGAGAAAAAAACCAGAAAGGGCCCATTATAATTAAACAGTAAAATGTGCACAGGTTGGAGCTCAACTCTTCCAAAAGTCATACATGTTCACCATCCGTAGTCAAAGTCAGCAACTTGCTCCATCGAATCACGATCCCCCACCAGGTCAAATCCTATGACTGGTTCTCTCCAGCATCTTCTCTCTTCATCTTTCTCCGAACAAAAGACGCAGCTCATATTCCAAAGCACTCGTTATCTCTAACCATAGCCCAAACACTGCTCCTACAGAAAGACCATTACGTTAGCAGTGACACCTCCTCTAACCATAACCCAGACACTGCTCCTACAGAGAGACCATTACGTTAGCAGTGACACCTCCTCTAACCGTAACCCAGACACTGCTTCTACAGAGAGACCATTACGTTAGCAGTGACACCTCCTCTAACCGTAACCCAGACACTGCTCCTACAGAGAGACCATTACGTTAGCAGTGACACCTCGTCTAACCGTAACCCAGACACTGCTCCTACAGAGAGACCATTACGTTAGCAGTGACACCTCGTCTAACCGTAACCCAGACACTGCTTCTACAGAAAGACCATTACGTTAGCAGTGACACCTCCTCGAACCGTAACCCAGACACTGCTTCTACAGAGAGACCATTACGTTAGCAGTGACACCTCCTCTAACCGTAACCCAGACACTGCTCCTACAGAGAGACCATTACGTTAGCAGTGACACCTCCTCTAACCGTAACTCAGACACTGCTCCTACAGAGAGACCATTACGTTAGCAGTGACACCTCCTCTAACCATAGCCCAAACACTGCTTCTACAGAAAGACCATTATGTTAGCAGTGAAACCTTTTCCAGGGTGTTACATTTATAATTTATAATAATTTTACGTACTGCTGCTGTAAAACAAATTTCACATTATGTAAGACAATGGAAAGAAAATTGATTCTAATTCCATTTCTGACTCTCTGCACTTAGGGAATCCTATGCCTGATAGACTTTTCTTGGTACTATCTATTCAAGGAGATATTTACTTTGATGGGGAGCATCAGAGATCTCCCCACACCCCCTCCACAGTACTTTACCACGAACTGTGAAAGGGATACAGGAGAATGCAGATACTGGAATCTGGAGCAACATATAAAACACTGGAGAAACTCAGCGGTTCGCGCAGCATGTGTGGAGGGAAATGGACGGTTGATGTTTCGGGTCAAGGTGTTTTATTTGGACTGAAAGATAGACGGGAGATAGCTAGTACAAAAAGGTGAAGGGAAGGGGGGAAGCAAGAGCTGGCAGGACTTGGGTGGGTCGAGGTGAGGGGAAGCATATGGGCTTATAGGCAAAATGCCGGAATGGTGAGAGTGGGAATGATGTCGGAAGCTGGGAATTGAGTTTTGCAGGTTGCACCATTGCTACTGTCTCATTATTTTTACATAAAAGCAAAACCATAACAACTACACAGGCCAGTAAAAAAGTTGCATTTCTATCAAGATCGTATGATTAGATTATAGCCTGTATCACAAACAAAATAACATCTGCAGATGTTGGAAATCAAAGTAACATGCTCAAAATGCTGGAGGAACTTAGCCAGACAGACTGTATCTATGGAAAAGAGTAAACAGTCAACATTTCAGGCCGAGACCCTTCTCTGCGTCCTGACGAAGGGCATCGACCTGAAACATTGACTGTTTATTATAGGTGTTGCCTGGCCTGCTGAGTTCCTCCAGCGTTTTGTGTGTATTATCGCCCGTAACTGTGAAACGGAGACACCTCTTTGTCCCTTTTTAGGGAGAGAGAGAGCCAGTTCTATGTCGAATACTGGGTGAACGAATAGTCTTTGGGGTACTGCAAATCTGTAACTTGCTGCACACTTGAGTGCTCAGTGGTGGGTGCTGATTTTCTTTTGCTGGTGGGGTGAGAGGGGGATTGTTGCTTGCTGTCGCTTACGCCCAGGAGGGAGGGGAGCTGGGGGGGACTTTTGGGCTCTAGCATTTAACTGTCATTCATTCTTTGGGGCACTCTTCTGTTTTCATGGATGGTCGCAGAGAAAAAGCATTTCAGGTTGAATATTGTATACATTTCTCTGATGTTCAATGTACCTTTGAACTTGTCTTGAGGCATCTACTGTAATATATCATTACAAACTATAGGAATTCATTCAGAATTACTGAGTGACTGGAATACACTCTGTTCAGCCAGGTATAGCTTCCCTTTTGTGGTAGTACTGAGGAAGCGCATCAGTGAGTTACAGGGGAAGCTCAATATTGTTCATTTGAATGTGTTTATTGTGATGTTGTTTGTGTTGCAGGTTTCAGCACTGAGCTACATAGAGTAAAGAATCTGCCCTGCTGTGAAACAGAGACTTTTGAAGTGCGGTTTGACCCCCGGAGTGCAAACCTCGCTACTGGATACGCAAAGGCTTTGATATTAATACAGGTGCATTATAAAAGAAACAATCACTCCTCTTTTTTTCTGACGTTCAGAGACAGATTAAGAGTTTATGTTCTCACAGATATATGGTATAAACAGTGTTGGGACATATAGGATGATGACGTTGTATCTGTCACCCGGTGCGGACATGGCCCAAATGCAGAGTGAGAGACACTGAAGCAGGCCGATATTTCACAGAATTTAATACGAACAGTGTTAAAGGGAAAAGGAAACAATAAACTCTAGGCCAAACAGGACCGTCAGCTAAAACTCTCAAATGGTGAACGAAGCCGACACTGCGGCTGAAAGGAACAACTAAGAATGAAACGAATGCCGCTGGTCTTCACGGTCAGTGACCTGACTGTCCAGTTTCTCCGGCCAGGCGGAATGCAAGCAGAAGGGTGTTGCTGTGGCCATGTCCAAGTCTCAACAAGCACTACGACGACAAGTATGGAGCTAAATACCATCACCATTAAATAATAATTAGCTGACAAGCGCAATTGCCGTATCTACTGCACTGCCGAATCTCCTGTCCCAAGCGACATTGGCACTGTGCATACTTTGTATTGGTTTGTAACTTACTTCCTGCAAAAGTTCTAACTGCAATCTTTCTACAAGAAAATCTCTTGGTTAGGAAATTGGAATTCATTATTTTGGATGCTGGAGGTGAGGAAAATTGAGGGTTGATTGAAAGTGCAGAGGGAATGTAGACGAATAAAGAGAGAAATTAGGAAGGGGAGGGTTTAAATACTGCCATGATGTGAACTGAGCTTTCAAGTCATGTTGAATTTACTGTCATGTGCCAAGTATGGTGAAGCACAGAACAATGAAAAATCTGCAGCAACTTCACTGGCATGTAGGCAGCACACAGAATATAAATCAAACTAGACCATGAGAAAGAAAAAAGAATTTACAAACACAATAGACTAGTATATTAAAAAAACACAATCTGAGATGTGCTGTGGACTGGTCTGTTTGGGCCTATACTACAGTGAGTTGTTTAGCCCACAGATCACATCATGCACAGGCAGTGATCATTATTTCTGCTGTTTCTCTGCATGAAAAGATGTACTGGTAATGGCAGTCGACTGACATTATGCCTATTCCATGTTTCAAAAGTGGCTTTGTAAGCAAGCCTACAAGAAAACTGACTCCAGGGATACTAATCTAAAGATGAAGCAATGCAGATGCAGGGAAGTTGAAATTGCTGGGGATACTCAGCAGGTATGGCTGGGTCTTTGGAGAAAGAGGTGGTGTTAATTTTACAGGTTTTCTAGAGCTGAAAAGGTGAGAAAACAAGGGTATTTTAGGCTGCTGAGAGGGGAAAGGTGGAGAAAGCAGAGGAGACTCCTGCAATATAGTGTGGTCAAAGAACAAATACAGTAGATGCTGTTTAAGAATGGTTAGTGAGTGCTTGTTAATCACAGTGGATCTGTTGAAAAGAGGAGGAAATCAAGTGATGTAACGGGGCTGGAGGGAAAACAAAATATAATGCTGAACACAGCAGTTGCTAAACATTTGAAGAAAATGAAGACCGTAAGACATAGGAGTGGAAGTAGACCATTTAGCACATCAAATGTGCTTTACCATTCCAGCATGCCTGATATATCATCTCAACCCCATTCACCTGCCTTCTCCCAAAAAACCTTTGACACCGTGACTAAACAAGAACCAGTAACCTATGCTTTAAATATACACAATGATTTGGCTTCCACAGGCATCTGTAGCATTACATTTCCCAGATTCACTACCCTCTGGCTGAAAAAATTCCTCCTCATCTCTATTCTAAATGGACATCCTTCTATTCTAAAGCTGTGCCCTCTGGTCCTAGACTCCCCACTATAGGAAGCACCCTGTCCTCACCCACTCTATTGAGGCATTTCAATATTTGATAGCTTTCAATGAGATCTCACTATATTTTCCAGTCAATACAAGCCCAGAGCCATCAAACTCTCCTGGTTTGTAAACATTTTAATTTTCAGAATCATTTTCATAAACCTCCTCTGGACACGCTCCAATACCAGTGCACCTTTTCTGATATATGGGACCCAACGCTGCTCACAATACTCAAAGAGCTGTCTCAGGAAACCCCTCAGCATCACACCTTGCTCTTATATTCCAGTCCTCTCGAAATCAATGTTAAAATTGCATTTGCTTTCCTTACCTCTGATATAACCTTTAAGGGATCTTGCACAAGGACTCATAAGTCTCCTAGCAACTTGATTTCTGAATTTTCCCCATTTAGAAAATAGTCTACATCTTCTTTCTCTGTCTACCAAAGTGCATGATTGTACACTTCCCTACACGCTATTACATCAGCCATTTCTCTGCCCATTCTCCCAATATATCCAAGTCCTTCTGTAGACTCCTTGTTTTAATATATAAAGTAGTCCCAACACCGACTCTTGCTGACCACCACCAGTGACCAGCAGCCAACCACAAACGGCTCTTTATTTCCACTCTTTGCCTCCTGTCAATCAGCTCACTTTCTGTCCGTGCCAGTATTTTTCCTGTAATGCAATTGGTCCTCCTCTTCTCATGTGCAGCACCTTGTCAAAGGCCTTTTGAAAATCTAAGTAGGCAACATCCACTGTCTCTCCTTTGTCTATCCTACCTGCTATTTCCTCAAAGAATTCCATCAGATTTGTCAGGCAAGATTTCCATTAAGGAAACATGCTGATGTTGGCCTATTTTATCATGTGCATCTAAATACTCTGAAATTTCATCCTTAATAATGGACTGCAGCATCTTCCCAATCACTGACGTAAGCTAACTGGTCTGTAATTTCTTTTCTTCTGCATCGCTCCCTTCTTGAAGAGTGCAGTAACATTTGCAATTTTCCATTCTTCTGGAACCATTCCAGAATCTAGAATCCTGAATCTAAAATACAGTATACTCAGCTGGTCAGATATGTCATGAGGAAAGAGAAAATAAATCATGTAGTACTGAAGGTGCGATGATGTTACATCAGAACTATGGAGACACAAGAGACTGCAGATGCTATAATATGCAGCAACAAACAATCTGCTGGTGGAACGCAGCAAGCTGAGCAGCATCGGTGGGGGTAGGGGAGAGTAACTGCTGATATATTGAGTGAAGAACAATCACCAGGACTGAGTGGACAGTGATGTGGAGGGGTGATGCATGGGCCCAGAAATGATGTGGATAATGCAGAGGGAGCCAGCTGAGGGAGGTGAGTGTGGATTTGGGAGATGGAGATAGGTGGCTGATAGGTGGAAGCAGGCAAAGGAGATAAAAGAGGGTCAACTGGAATAAGGGAGTGGGGGGAGAGGGTGATAAGTGGGTATGCAGAAGCTAGTAGTGATAGACTCTGAGAAATAGAAAGAGTGATATGTGATATGGCCTCTTTTCCCTGTCCAGGTGCTGTGTGGTCCACTGAGTTCTTCTCTAGCAGTTTGTGTTTTATGTCAGAACCAACTATTTGAAATTGTTGAACTCGTATCGTATTGGATGCCACATAGTCTTTGAAAGTACCTTTCCCAAAGCTTGTGTTGGGCTTCATTGAACAGTGTAGCACGGCAAGGATAGGAAGGGTAGAGTGGCAGTGGGAGGCAGCCACTGTGCAGGGAGAGACTGAGCTATTTGTTCAGGCTGTTGACTTTACATCAGAACTGAAATGTGACAAAACACGTTGAAGAGAAGGATTCATGTCTTACCAAAATCAAAAAGGGAAATGGAAGCTAGTGAGCAAGGTAAAAAAGACACATGGAAAACCTTTTGGAAGGAACAGGTGGATTCTTCTGGTGAGCATTCCAAGAAGAGAAATGACTGGGAATCTTGGGGCAAGTTTCTCAGCCCCCAGCTCCCCAAAACGTGTCTATCAATGACAAGGCTCCATTCAAGAGTGTGAGTGACCACTCTCCATTTGGCTTGCAGTTCACTCAAGAAACCTGATACCTTACAGGACACAGCGGTTCATTTGATAGACACCCCATCCACAACCACTCACTCACTGCAGCAACTCATCCAGACTCCTCAGACAGCACCTTCCGATCCCACCACCTCTCCCAGCTAGAAGGACAAGGGCTGCAAAAGCACAGAGAGCATACCAGCTGGAAGTTGTTCTCCAAGACACACACCCTCCTGACATGGGAATTTATCACAGTTCCCTCACCATCACTGTGTCAAAACCCTCCCTAACGGCACCGTGGGAATTTATCACCGTTCCCTCACCATCACTGTGTCAAAACCCTCCCTAACGGCACCGTGGGAATTTATCACCGTTCCCTCACCATCACTGTGTCAAAACCCTCCCTAACGGCACCGTGGGAATTTATCACCGTTCCCTCACCATCACTGTGTCAAAACCCTCCCTAACGGCACCGTGGGAATTTATCACCGTTCCCTCACCATCACTGTGTCAAAACCCTCCCTAACGGCACCGTGGGAATTTATCACTGTTCCCTCACCATCACTGTGTCAAAACCCTCCCTAACGGCACTGTGGGAATTTATCACCGGAAAGCCCAGATGTTGAGACTGAAGAATTGGTTCTTCCCTATTGCTGTCAAACTCCTGAAACACTCACCTCCGTCATACTCCTTTCTGAGTGGTGCTGTTCATAACTCTATCTCTCAGAAGCAGAGTTGTCATTTTAGTTTTTCGTTTGCACTACAATCTTGTCACCACGCATATATTGTATTTATTATTTCCATATAAGCCACTCACTTTGTGAGCTGCATGTGAACAAAGAATTTCATTGCCTCCTGGAGTATATATGACAAGAATCTAATCAAATCTAAAATCCAATAGGTAAATTGCTCCGTTTTCCTCAGGAGCAATACGGATTGGGAGAATACACTTAGAAAACAAGAAATCCTAAAGCTTTAGTTCTTTCAGTGTACTTGTGTTGGAACCTTGTTCAGAGAAAATGGCAGTGAAAAAGGGAGAAGGTAGACGGTGTACTGAACTGTTTGATTACATTTCTAATTCTGTGTACTGTGCTATACTATTCTACGTTCTACATTTAAGGTGGGGGGATATGTGGGAGGTAGGGTTTAAGGGTCGGCACAACATTGTGGGCCGAAGGGCCTGTACTGTGCTGTACTATTCTATGTTCTATGTTCTAATTCGTTGTTCAGGTTGTAGGTGGACCAACAGTGAAAGTCATCTTGCAAGCTACAGTGACAGAGCCAGACCTGACTGTCTCCAGTGAGCAACTGGACTTCCACAGCGTGCAGTGTGGGCAGTGTCAAGTTATAACTATTCAACTGTACAATCACCTGCAAGTCCCCTGTGAATGGTCTTTTACTGATACCAGCGTTGTGAAGCAAAAGGTGATAAAATCTCATTTTTCTTTAATTGTGACATTTAATTATCAAGAAGTTTTAACCTTGTGTACAATTCTAAATCTGGGTGTCATAAATATCAGATTATCATAAACCCATTCTGAAATTCAGACACTAATCAAGCTTGTGCAGGTGGTGATAAGTCATTTTCCTGAAATTTTGCATCATTCTATGATTGTATTTCCACCTTATTCTAGGGCAGGTATCTCCAGCATTCAGATCTCAAGCAATGAGGCACTGACAGTTATGTTTTAGGGCAGCGCAGTGCTGCAACTTGTGAAACTTTTAGAGCTCTGGGGCTTGCCTTACATCTTCAGAGACCTGGGTTCCAAACTGACTGCTGCTGTATGCACCTTTCTCCTGTGACCGCATGATGTTTCCTAGGTGTTGTAAAGCTGTGCACGTGGGTGGGTTGTTGCCTGCTGTAAATTGCTGCTATTGTGCAGGTAGGTGGTAAAATTTGGAGGGAACTGATGGGATTGTAGGGCGAATGAAAAGGGTGGTTGATGGTCAGTGCAGACACATTGGGTTGAAGGACCTAAATTAGTGTGAAAGGTTGGCTGATGTACAGATATGTTAGGCTGTTTCCAACCTATATGACCCTGTGACCTCAAGCTGCTGTGTGATTAGAGGAACATGGCTTCAGCGGCCCCATGCTCGACTTCAGTATTCGATGCACCTGCATCATTGAAGGTGGAGGATCTTCGTTGCACTAGCTAGTAAAAACGCACCTCCATTCTCACCTAGATTGTTTAGCACTCTCAGCTGCATGCCAGGTTCACTGTTTATCACATGTAATCCTTCGCCGGGTTGCAGAATCCTTTTTAGGTACCTGTAGTACTGCATAATCATTGTATTCTTCATGAACCAGAGCTAACTTCCAGCTTGTTTCTGTGCAACATGCTCTATAAATCTCTAATGGTCCATGGAGGGTAGCTGGGAACAGGCAGAATAACAGCTTGGCACAGGTCCGTTTCTGTGTGACTCTACGACTCTATTAGGAGAGGGAAGGTTAGTCAGGCACAGAAGAGGTCACTCATAGACCATGCAATTTAGATAAAATGCTGGTAGAACACAGCAGGCCAGGCAGCATCTGCAGATTTCCTTGTGTTTGCCATGCAATTTAGTTCCAGTTTGTATTTGTAATTGGGTTAAAGGCGACCATATCTCAAATAATGGTGAGATTTGCAGTACAGGAAGGAGATAACAAACTTAGTGATGTGGTGTCATATCAACAACCTTTCTCTCAATGTCATCAAAACAAAAGTACTGGCCATTTCCTTCAGAAAGGAAGACAGTGCACATGTCCCTGTCACATCAGTGCTGTTGAGAATGAGAGGGTGACAGTGTCAAGATCCTAGGCATGAACATCACCAAGAGCCCGTCTGGGTCCGACCACATTTCTGTCATGGCCAAGAAAACCCGCCAACACCTCTATTTCCTCAGGAGGCTAAAGAGATTTGGCATGTTCCCATTGACCCTTACCAATTTTTATAGGATCTTATCTGGATGCATAATAGCTTAGCATGGCAACTGTTCAGCACAGCCCACAAAGAACCACATAGACACAAATCAGCTCAGTCTCCTGTCCCCGAACTCTGTCTGTACTCCTCACTGTCTTGGTGCAGCATAATGAAAGACCTCAGTCACTGTGGACATACTCTCTTCTTTCTTCTTCGGGCAGAAGATACTAAACCTGAAAATGCACATCTCCAGGCTCAAGGACAGTTTATTCCCACAGAGATACTGGTGATGACAAGGTCAAGTAGATGAGTTCCTCACGTTAGTTCACTTACTACCTGCCACACATTCTGTCTGGGGAGTTCAGCCTTCAGGATTGAGAAAGCTTGGTTAGAAGTGTAGTTACAGGTCTACCCTTGGCAAGGGAGCCAGATTTTCTGACCTTGCTATCTTTCCTGCTTCTTCGGAGTATTGCTTACATGATTCATCACTTGCAGGATAATCAGCAACTCTCATCAGTTGTGTCTGTACTTCTGGTGGAAAAGGATGTACAAGGATTGTGATGGAGCAGTCGGGGCTTTGGATAAATGTATGAATATTTTAGTAGCATTGTATTAAGCAATTGGTTGCTTAGACAGTGAGACAGCTCTCTGATTTAAGCATATCACCAGATGATTATGAGAAGGTTTTTGTGGTTAGTTTTTGTGAATAGTTCATTCTATTGCAATCCTGTTGTGATTTAATGTAGCAGTTTTTGAAAGCTCAGTGACTGGCTATATCATTCCACATCATCGTAAGGTCAGCCACATTGATGTAGGCCTGGAGTCACGTGGAGGAGAGTGGGGTTAAGGCAGGTGATTTTATTCCCAGAAGGAAATTAGTGATGAGATTGAATTGGCAATCCAATGGTTTCATTGCCATCACTAAAGAAGCAAATTATATTTTTTTAAAAAGGAATCCAGCTTTTTTAATTAACTGAATTTAAGCTCCCCACCTGCCATGGTAAGATTGGAACTTATGTCCTCTTATGTTAGTCCAAGTCTTAAAATGTTATTTATTCATTCAAGGGTATGAGCTTCACAGCTGAGCCAGTGGTTTAATATTGAGATACCTTCTTGAACTGCTGCAGTCCTTGAGGTGTGGGTGTACCTACGGCACTCTTAGGGAGGAAGTTCCAGGGTTTTGACCTAGTGATGTTGTAGAAACAGTGATACTGAATATTTCCAAGTCAGGATGGTGTGGCTTAGAAAGCAACTTCCAGCTGGTGATACTGAATTGTTCTACTGTGACACCCCCCAGGTCATACTCCCTTCTCACTGCAGCCATCAGGCACCCCCTCAACCATCAGGCTCTTGAACCAAGGGGGATAACTTCACTCAATTTCACTTGTCTCATCGCTCAAATGATCCCACAACCTAAGGACTCACTTTCAAAGATACTTCATCTCATATTCTCAATATTCATTGTCTATTTATTTATTATTTTTATTATTTCTTTCTTTTTGTATTGGCACAGTTTGTTGTCATTTGTACACTGGTTGAAGCTCAAGTTGGTGACATGTATGTAATTTGATAATTAATTTACTTTGAACTTTATTGATTTGCAAGTCACATCATAATACTGCTTTACGGTTTTTGATTTAAACAGCTTGATAAGCATGTTCCCCTGTACTTGCGATCCAAACGACTGAAAGAGTTAAAGCCGCCATCCTACGTGTTTGTCATGCTGCCTCCTTGCGGTGTGATCAATGCTGGTGAGAGAGTCAATGTGCAAGTGACATTCACACCTACAGAGGAGGTGAGTTTCTCAAGGAAGGGAAGAATCATGTACCAGCTATCATTTCTGATCATGAAGAGAGATGAGTACTTAAAGACTCTGTGTACTTAAGGGCCTGTTTCTGTTCTGTATTTTTCTTGACTCTATAAACCATTTAGTGCTCAAGCTCTGATTGTCCTAAATATTCAGGGCAGAAACAGGCCAGGAGGAATCTATCTAGTGAGCTATATGGGAAATATGGATGGTGAGAAGCATTCTACTGGATTGTTCAACTACGACACACCTTTTTTTACATGGTCATTCTGCATTTGAGGTCTTTGGCTTGTTTTGATCGAATAGCTCTTCCTTTTTGTCCTGGTTCACTACATTTTGCCTGTGGTATCACTAATTCATTCTGAAAATAACTACTGACATTGCTCCCAACACCCTTCTAAGCAGTGGATATCAGCTCATAATCACTCATAATGCACAAAATGTTCTTTTTAGATACTTTTGCCAAAAATCTTAGACCTGTCTATTCTGGTTTATAAATCTTCAGCTATTGGAAGCTGTATTTCCCAAAATCTTCTTTAAAAGCCATTTTATGTCTTAAACATTTTGTTTCCGTTACACAGAGTGTCATATTTTATTTTTACACCAGTGTGATTATGAACAGTCTTTTTTTAATGCCAGTGCAGCTAATTATCCCTGATGATAGCAACATCAGATTTGATCAAGACTGTTTTTTCTGAATTAACAGAAACTTTATAACCATCGATTGGTGTTGAACTTGGCACAGAGCAGTAACCGGGTGCTGGTCATGGCCCGCGGTCAAGGGCTGGAACCTCGCCTAGACTTTTCTACCACTGTGCTGGAACTGGGCCCAATTTTACCATACGGTGCAGAAGCTGAGAGGACGGTGATCGTGAAGAATCCCTGTAGCTTCCCGATTGAATTCTATTCTGTGGAATTTGATGAGAGGTACCTGGAGGAAGAAAAGGTCTGTGGAGATATTTGTCAAGTTCATAATTGCTCAGAGGCAAATCTGTAGATTTTCTATGCTCAGGTGTTACACTGGCAGAATGAATTGCCCGTCATTTATAGAGTCAGCCTAATTTTCATTCCATCACATTCACCACTCAACCCCAACTCCAAGCACCAATCTGAGCAAACTCATAAATTCCCAGGCTCAACCAGACCCTTAGCCTCAGATTCAACCAGAATCGAAAATTGTGACCCCCAGCCCATCCATGACTCTCACTCTGCATTGTCTGACATCTACTCATATTCTCCAGTAATCAAAGGTGATTTTTCTCTATCTTGGCACAGAAATGTTGGGTTTGCTGAGGCTAGTTGGTTTAGCACACTTTTCTTTGCAACACTCGACAACCCATTTCAATATCATGGCACTGTTTAGTATCTTCTTAAGATCAAATTTTTTCTTTACTTGTCTGGTATTGTTTTTACATAGTGGAGATGAAATGTAATAGAATTGTAACTGTTAAAGCAAGCTTGGGAACAAAAGAAAATGGATGAGGGGTAATTTTATTGAAACGTATAAGATTGGTAGGAGTCATTACAGGATAAATGTTGAGAATAAAGGCAATACACAGAAAAAAAAATGCTCAGCCCCTCCTCAGCCCCACTCCCTGCCCTACTGCCCGTAACCTTTGATGCTATGTCCAATTAAGAACCTATCAAGCTCTATCTTAAATACACCCAACGACCTTGCCTCCACAGGTGCCTGTGGTAATAAATTCCACAAACTCACCACCCTCCGGTGAAAGAAATTTCTTCACATCACTGTTTTAAATGGACACCACTCTAATCTGAGGCTGTGCCTTCTTGCTGTAGACCCTCCAAGCATGGGAAACATCCTTACATTTACTCCATCTAGGCCTTTCAACATTTGAAAGGTTTCAATGAGATCTCCATTCATTCTTCTGAATTCCAGCAAGTACAGACCCAGATCTATCAAAAGTTCCTCGTATGATAACCCTTTCTTCTTTTTTTTTGTAATTTATTTTTTATTGAAGTTCATCAAACAAACATTTCCATAAGATGTATTTCAGACATTGTACATATATATCATATAATCATATATATCACAAATATCCACAAAGTATTTATCTGAGGTATACACTTATAGAAAAGAGTGGAAAGAAAAACAAGCAAAAGGAAGGAACTATGTACAAGTACAGAGTGATCTTTTTTTTTACAACAGATTCATTGATTTGTGAGAATAAAATCAGGCCTATGAGGCATTATGTAGTTAAACCATTTATCCCAGTATGAATCAAATTGTTCCAGCTTATGATTAACAGATGCTGTTACCTTCTCCATTTTGTAAATGTCCATTGTAATTTCCATCCATGTATTTAAAGTTGGGCTCTCCTGTGATAACCATTTCCTAGTAAGAGTCTTTTTACCAGCCACCAACAGTATATTCATTAAATATTTATCTCTTTTCAACCATTCTTGAGGTATATATCCAAAATATATGGTCTTACTCTTCAAGGGTATTTCACATTTAAAGATGTCTTGTAGGGCATTGTGTATCCCCCTCCAATAGTTTTTGATAACAGGGCAGTCCCAAAAAACATGATAATGATTTACATTTTGATTTCCACAATTTCTCCAGCAAACAGGGAGGTTACTATCATAATGGGATTTCTGAGAGCGTGTAATAAAATATCTTATCAAGTTTTTCCATCCAAACTCCCTCCATTTCTGTGAATTGGTACACTGTCATTGATATCTCCATATTATTGTCCATTCTTCCTCAGATATAATTATTCCTCCTTCCTTCTCCCATTTTGTTTTAATGTATGAAGTCGAATGTGTTTTAAGATTTGAGAACCCCTTATACACGCTTGAAATGAATCTACTACCATTATCTGAATTATATGCTTTTAAAGAGCTCTATCAAGCATGTATTTACCTTGGTTACATTTTTAAGTGTCTTATTAACATATTGTTGCATCTGTAAATACCGATAAAAATCTTGTTTTTCTAATAAGTGTTTCTCTTTAAGCATTTCAAAACTGAACAGTGTTCCTTCTTTCATTATGTTGCAAAGAACTGTTATTCCTTTAGCTGTCCAGTCCTTAAATCTAGCATCCAATTTATTTGGTGTAAAATCCGAGTCATATGCACACCATTTAAGAATTGCAGTATCTCCCTCTAGATTATATTCTTTTATAGTGGTTTTCCTTATTTTAAGAGTCAATTCACCCATGGGTTATCAATAGTATTTATGTACCTTTGCAGGTTGTTATCAGCCAAAATTGCCTGGATGGGGATGGGAAGTACCCGCTCCTCAATGTTTTTCCATTGAGCATCATATGATGGGTTGCACCAACACATCACAGCTCTCAACTGTGCTGCAAAATAATAATCTCTAAGAGAAGGCAAGCCCCACCCCCCCTTTTCCTTTGCTAATTGCAAAGTTTTGAGACGAACTCTAGGCCGTTTACCCTGCCAAATATACCTTGATAGCATCTTGTTCCATTCATTGAATTGATTTTGATTAATCTCTATTGGTAGGGGTCTGAAAGAGATATAACAGTCTGGGCAGTATATTCATTTTAATAGATTCAATCCTTGAACTGAGACTGAAAAAAGGAATCAGGTTCCATCTTGCCACATCTTCCTTAATTTTTTTATATAAAGGATGATAATTACATTCTGATAATTTTGCCAAATCTTTTGGCAAAATGATGCCCAAATATTTGAAAGACTCTGTGTGCCGTGCCCAGGGGTATCGACTTTCAATTTCTCTTGGTGGGCTATTGTAATATGAAAGTAATTGGGTTTTATCTATGTTGATCTTGTATCCTGATAATTGATCATATTGTTCAAAGGATTGCATCAAATTAGGTATGTTGGTTGCCCTAGATAGATCAAAATGTCATCCGCGTAACAAGCCAATTTATGCTCTGTCCCTGTAATAGTAATTCCCCTGTTATCTTCATTTTGTCTGATGTATTGAGCTAATGGTTCCAGATATAGCGTGAAGAGTAGTGGTGACCATGCACAACCCTGTCTCGTGCCCCTTTCTAGGGTAAGACTATTTGATAAATATCCATTGATTTTAATCCTAGCAGTAGGATTGTCATATAGTGTCTGTATAGTTTTAATAATTGTGTCTTGGAAACCAAATCTATGTAAAACTCCATAAAGAAAATTCCAATTAACCAAATCAAATGCTTTTTCAGCGTCTACGCTTATCACTATTGCTTCGATTTTATTTTTTTGTATATGATCCATAATGTGAAGTGTCCTTCGTATATTGTCTTGAGTCTGGCATTGTTGTATAAAACCTGTCTGATCATTACGTTGTTCAGTATGGGTAGAAACTCCTCTAATTGTTTGGCCATGATGGAGGTAAATAATCTATAATCTACATTAAGAACGGATATTGGTCTAAATGACCCGCATTCCATTTCATCCTTGCCTTCTTTCAGTATAGCTGAGATTATCACTTCCTTCCAACTGGGTGGCATTTATGCCTTTTTTAGAGCCCAGTTCAGTGTGGGGAGTAAAACAGGAATTAACTCATTTTTAAATTCTTTGTACCACTCTGCCATATACCCATCTGATCCTGGTGACTTGCTTAATTTAAACCTACTAATTGCAGCTTTTAATTCAACTTCAGTTTTGTCAGCAGTCATCCTTCTATTTTGTTCTTCGCTTAAAGTGGGTAACTCTAGAGAATTCAAGAAGGTGTCAATTTGGGTTATGCTTCCTCCTGGAACTTTGGAATATAGCATTTTGTAAAACACTTCAAAAGCTTCTTGAATTTCACTTAGCTTACTTTTTATCATTTTCATTCTTGGGTCCCTAATTCTATGAATTGTATTTTCTGCTATCTTCTTTTTCAGTTTCCACGCCAGTATTTTCATAGATTTCGATCCACTTTCATAATGTCTCTGTTTCAGAAACATTATGTTTTTCCTGATTTCTTGCATAGCCGAATTATTTATTTCATTCCTAATTCTTTTAATTTCCCCTAATGTATCCTGTGCCAAATTCAATTTGTGTTTTTTCTCTAGTTCCTTCAATCTATTTTGTAATTCCTCTAATGTTTTATTCCTTATTTTTTTCTTATATGAAGATATCACTATAATTTTCCCTCTTAAGACAGCCTTCAGTGTATCCCATAAAATGGGAGGTGAAACCTCTCCGTTATCATTAAATTCTAAGTAGAGACCAATTTTTAAAAATATTTGTTCCTTAAAGTACGGATAATTGAGTAGACGAATTTAGTTTCCAAATAGTATTCTTTGGTTGTAGGTCAAAATCAACAGATAATATATAGGTGCATGGTCACTTACATCTATTGTTCCAATTCCACAGGTGTTTATTTTTTCTTTTCCAAATGTTATGAAATAGTCTGTTCTTGTATATACAGAATGTGGAGCAGAATAATGAGTGTAATCCCTTCTGTCAGGGAAAAGGTCCCTCCATATATTAATTAAACCAACATCCTCAAAAAGTGTATTAACTTTCTTATGTAAATATTTTGTTTCATAGGTTTTTCTATTGGAAGAGTCTAAGTTTGGTTGTAATTGTAAATTACCATAACATCAGTAATTTTCTGAAAGAAACCAATACCACTTCCCGGGTGTGCATATATATTCAATAGAGTAACTGAATTGCCGTCTATATTCCCCCTTACCAGAATATATCTGCCTTCTTTATCTCCCATTTCGAATATTTTTTTCAAAATTTATCTTACTTGAGATAAGAATAGCAACTCCTCTCCTATGTCCTGATTTATATGAGGAGAAAAACAGATTAGTGAAGTCCATTCTCTTTAGTTTTTTATGCTCATTATCACTTAAATGAGTTTCCTGTAAATATACTACATGGGCTTGTTCTTTTTTCATTTTGGATAAAATTCTTTTACATTTGATTGTGTATGATAACCCTTTCATTCCCGGAATCATCCTTGTGGATCTCCTCTGAAGCCTCTCCAATGTCAGCACATCTTTTCTTAGATGAGGAGCCCAAAGCTGTTCACAATACTCAAGGTGAGGCTTCACCAGTGCCTTATAAAGCCTCAGCATCATATCCCTGTTGTTGTATTCTTGACCTCTTGAAATGAATGCTAACATGGCATTTGCCTTCCTCACCACCGACTCAACCTGCAAGTTAACCTTTAGGGTGTTCTGCACAAGGACTCCCAAGTCCCTTTGTATCTCAGATTCCTGGATTTTCACTGTTTAGAAAATAGTCTGCACATTTATCTCTACTTAGTGCGTGACCATGCATTTGCCCACATTGTATTTCATTTGCCCTCTCTTGCCCATTCTCCTAATCTAAGTCCTTCCTCTGCTAACCTGTTTCAACACTACCTGCCCCTCCACCAAACCAATCTTTGTATCACCTGCAAACTTGGCGACAAAGCCATGTACTCCATCATCCAAATCATTGATAACAGCATAAAAAGGAGTCCCAACACCAACCCCTGCGGAACACCACCAGTCTCTGGCAGCCAACCAGATAAAGATCCTTTTATTCCCACTTGCTGCCTCCTGCTTATCAGCTAATGCTCTAACCATGCCAGTAACTTTCCTGTAATTTCATGGACTCTTAACTTGGTAAGCAGCCTCATGTGTGGCATCATCCACTGCATCCCCTTTATCTATCCTACTTGTAATCTCCTCAAAGAATTCTAACAGGTTTATCAGGCAAGATTTTCCCTTAAGGAAACCATGGTTGTAATTGGGAGCTGAATGTCCAAGGTTACACATTGTATCAGAGGCTGAGGGGGTGGAGTGGCTTTTCTGGTAAAGAATGGCATCAAATCAGTAGAAAGATGTGACATTGGATTGGAAGATGTTGAATCCTTGTGGGTTGAGTTATGAACCTACAAGGGTAAAAGGACACTGATGGCAGCTATATACACTTTGTCCTGTGTTACCAAGTACTCTATCACCTCATCCTTATCAATTAACGCCAACGTCTTCTCAACCACTGAGTTAGGCTAACTGGTCTATAATTTCCTTTCTGCTGCCTTCTTCCTTTCTTCAAGAGTAGAGTAACATTTACAATTTTCCTGTTCTTCAGAACCATGCCAGAGTCCAATGATTCTTGAAAGATCATTACTAATACCACCACAGTCTCTAACGCTAACTCTTTCAGAACCCTGGGGTGCAGTTCAGCTGGTCTGGGTGACTTGTGTACCCTTAGGTCTGTCAGCTTTTGGAGCACCTTCTCTCTTGAAATAGTAACTGCAGTCACTTCTCTTACCTCACATCCTTCAACAACTGGTACTCTGCTAGTGTCTTCCACAATGAAGGCTGATGTAAAATACTCATTTAGTTTATCTGCCATCACCTTGTCCCCCGTTATTATTTACTCAGCCTCATTTTCTAGCAGTTCTATATCCACTCTTATCTCTCTTTCATTTTTTATATACTTGAAAAAGCTTTTACTATCCACTTTGATATTATTTGCTAGCTTGCTTTTATATTTCATCTTTCATCTTTCTCTCTTAATGATTCCTTTAGTTGCTCTTTATAGAGTTTTAAAAGCTTTCCGATCTCTGTCTTCCCACTAAGTTTTGCATTGTTGTATGCCTTCTCTTTTGCTTTTATATTAGATCTGACTTCCCTTGTCAGCAAAGGTTGCGCTATTTTGCCATTTGAGTGTTTCTTTGTTTTTGGAATTTGCCTATCCTGCACCTTCCTCATTTTTCCCCAGAAACTCACACTGTTGCTGCTCTGCTGTCATCCCTGCCAGCAGTTCCTTCCAATTTACCTTTGGCCAGCTCCTCTCTCATACCTCTGTAAACTTCTTTACTCCACTGAAATACTGCAATGTCAGACTTTACTTTCTCCCTATCAAAGTTCAAGTTGAATTCACTCATGTTGTGATTACTGCCTCCTAAGGGTTCTTTTACCTTAAGCTCCGTAATCAATCCAGTTCATTACATAACACCCAATAGAGTATAGGCGATCCCTTAGTGGGCTCAATGACAAACTGTTCTAAAGTCATCTCGCAGGCATTCACTGTCCTGAGATCCATTTCCAAACTGATTTCCCAATGGACCTGCATGTTCAAATCTCCCATGGCTATCATAACATTGCCTTTGACACGCCTTTTCTATTTTCAGTTGTAATTTGTGGTCCACATCCCAGCTACTGTTAGGAGGGCAAAGTGTATATAGCTGCCATCAGTGTCCTTTTACCCTTGTAGGTTCATAACTCAACCCACAAGGATTCAACATCTTCCAATCCAATGTCACATCTTTCTACTGATTTGATGCCATTCTTTACCAGAAAAGCCACTCCACCCCCTCAGCCTCTGATACAATGTGTAACCTTGGACATTCAGCTCCCAATTACAACCATCCTTCAGCCACGATTCAGTGATGACCACAACATCATACCTAGTGATCTGTAATAGTGCAACAAGATCATCCACCTTATTTCTTATACTCAGTGCACTGAGATTTAGCACTTTGAGTGATGCATTTGCTACCCTTTTTGATTCTACAACCCTAATGCATTGATACTCACCCTGCTGGCTGCAATTGTGTTCTATCATCTGCCTGCCCTTCCTGACGGTCTGACTGCATGCTACCTTTGCTTTTACACTATCTGTCCTATCCTGAGTCCCTTCACTCTGGTTCCCAATCCCCTGCCAAATTAGTTTAAACCTTCTCCAACAGTTCTCACAAACCTGCCGGCGATAATATTGGTTCCCCTCAGGTTCAGGTGCAACCATCATTTTTGAGTAGATCATTGCTCCCCAGAAGAGATTCCAATGATCCAAAAACCTGAAGCCCTGTCCCCTACACCAGCTTCTGAGCCACTCATTAATTTGCCAGATCATCCTGTTTCTACCCTCACTGATGCGTGCCACACACAGCAATCCAGAAATTACTACATGGGAGGTCCTGCTTCTCAGCTTTCTACCCAGCTCTTGAAATTCTCTTTCAAGGACCTGCTGCTTTTCCATTGGTACCAATATGGACCAAGACTTCTGGCTGTTCTCCCTCTACAAAATGTTGTGGACGCAATCTGGGATGTCCCTGCCCCTTGCACCTGGGACGCAACCTACCATTCGGGTGTCCCATTAATGTCCACCAAATCTCCTGCCTGTTGCCCTGACTGTTAAGTCCCCTAACTCTATTATTCCCTCTACTCTCTCTTTCCCTTCTGCACCACAGACCGATGCTCAGTGCCAATAACCCGGCCTCCATGGCATTCCCCTGGGAGGTCATTCCTCACAACAGTATCCAAAGCGGTATACTTATTATTGAAGGGAAAGGGATGATGTAATTCGCAGGTAAGAAGAAATGGAGAATAGGGGAAGGAGGTGGGGGAATTTTTTTTTACTGTAAGGAGATATCAATATTCATGCTATCGTGTTGGAAGCTATCCATGGGAATCGGATTTAACATGTCTGGCCACTGGGAAGTTCCGCTTGTGGTGGATGGAGTGGAAGTGCTCAACGCAGTGGTCCCCAGTATTACAATGGGTTTCACTAATGTAGAAGAGGCTACATCAGGAGCATCAGACACATTAGACAACCCCAGCAGATTCACGGGTGAAGTGTTGCCTCACCTGGAAGATCTGTTCAGGGCTCTGAATGGAGGTGAGGGAGGAGCTGTATGGGCAGGTGTAGCACTTAGGCAGCTTGCAGGGATAACTGCCAGGTGGGAAGGGATGGATGGACAAGGGAATTGTGCAGGGAGTGATCCCTGCAGGAAGCAAAGGGGTGGGTGGTGAGGTAAAGATATGTTTAGTGGTACAATCTCTTTGGAAATGGCAGAAGTTGCGGAGGATGATACATTGGATGTGGAGAACATTGGGGAGGTAGGTAAGGGCAAGAGGAACTCATCACTGTTAAGGCAGTGGGATGATGAGGTGAGCATGGATGGTTGGGCAATGGAGGAGATGCAGGTGAGGGCAGCATCAATACTGGAGGGAGGGGAACTTGTTCTTTGAAGAAGGGGACATCTCTGATGTCTTGGAATGAAAGTTGCGTTCTGCAAACATAAATGCTGGATAAAAAAGGAAAGGGAATATCATTTTTACAGGAGGTAGGGTGGGAAGAGATATAGTCAAGATAATTGTGGCAATCAGTCGGCTTATAAAAGACGTTGGTTGTCAGCTTGTCTCCAGAGATGGAACAGATGTCTAAAAGGAGAGGGAGGTGTCAGAGATGGACCACGTCAATTTAAGGGCTGGATAGAAGTTAGAGGCAAAATGATGAAATTGATGAGCTCAGCATGGGTGTATGAAGCATACGACCAGAAGTCCGTAAGATATAGGAGCAAAATTTGCCCATCATTCCTGCTCCACCATTTCATCATGGCTGAACAAATTTCTCTCTCAGCCCTAATCTCCTGTTTTCTCCACATATTACTTTATGCCCTGACTAATCAAGAATCTAGCAACCTCTGCCTTAAACATACCCAATGACTTGGCCTCCACTGCCGCCTGCGGCAATGAGTTTCACAGATTCACCACTCTCTGGTTAATGGAATTCCTCTTCATTTCCATTCTAAAACAATGCCCCTCTATTCTGAGTCTGTCCCCTCTGGTCTTAGGCAACATCCCCTGCACATCCACTCTATTGAAGCCTTTCAACATTTGTTAGACTTCAATGAGGTTACCCCTCCCTATTCTGAATTCCATTGAATAGGAGCCTAGAACCATCAAATTCTCCTCAAACAACAAACCTTTAAATCCCTCAGTCATTTTTGTGAAATTCCTTTGTATCCTCCCTTCATAGAGAAGGGGCCCAAAACTGCTTACAATACTGCAATTGAGGCTTAATAAAGCCTCAAAATTACATCCTTGCTTTTATATTCTAGTCCTCTTGAAATGAATACTAACATCGCATTTGCCTTCCTCACCAGACTCAACCTACAATTGAACCTTTAGGGAATCTCAAGTCCCTATCCACCTCAAATTTTCATTTAGAAAATAGTCTACCCTTGTACTTCTTCTACCAAAGTGAATGACCATGTACTTTCAAATGCTGTATTCCATCTGTTACTTCTTTTCCCATTCTCCCAATCTGTCTAAATCCTTCTGTAGCCTCTCTACTTCTTCAAATCTACCTGCCTCTCTACCTGCCTTCGTATCATCTACAAACTTGGGCACAAAGCCATCAATTCTGTCATCCAAATCATTGATATATAACGTAACTAGAAATGGTCCCAACACAGACCCCTGCGGAAAACCATTTGTCAGCCAACCAGAGCAGTGCATGGTAAGGGAACTGAGTTTGGTGGCAGTGGATGGGAGATCTCCAAAGTTAATGACGTCTGTGATCATGTGAAAGACAGTTTTCTAATGGTCTAGAGTAGGATTCTCCTCAAGGGGTAGGTATGAGGTGTCTGAGAGTTTAGGTAGAGCTCAGTGTGCCACACTACAACTGCACCCACTTTGTCTGCGGGTTTGATAGTATGCTTGGGATCGGTGTGGAAAGTATGGATTGCAGTGACTTCAGGGGGGTAAAGTTTGAGGAGGAGAGGGGAGTGCTGTATTCCAGACAATTGATGTCTCGTTGGCAATTGAAGATGAAAAGATCCAGAGCAGAAAACCAGAGCGAGGTGTCCAAGAAGAGGAAGAGAGTTGAAGACAGGAGAAGGGGGAGGGGCGTCCGTTCTGGGTGTGGAATTCTTTCCAAAGAAGGGGCTTGGAGAGGGAGCCGACAGAAGAAGAGCTTGAAGTCATGGCGGGCATGGAACTTAATGAGTTGCGGGTGAAGGGCGACAAAATTGAAGCCTTTACTGAGGACAAACTGTTCTGCTCAAGGTCGAAGGGAATGGTGAAGACTTGGTAAGGATTAGAGCTGGGATCAGAGGAGGGAAAAGAGTTGGTGGCACCAGAGAAAAGAGGCGGGGTGGGGTGTTCAGGGAAGGTGGGGAGAATTTTCTCACTCAAAGTGCTGGAGGAACTCAACAGGCCAGGCAGCATCAATGGAAAAGAGTAACCGGTTGACGTTTCGAGCCAAGACCCTTAGTCGGGATCTGATGAAGGGTCACAGCCTGAAACGTCATCTGTTTACTCTTTTCTATAGTTGCTGCCTGGCTGGCTGAGTTCCCTCAGCATTTTATGCATGTTGCTTGGATTTCCAGCATTTGTAGATTTTATTGCTTTGGGGAGCAGTTGCCACTAGTTGTAGAATCCTAAATAGAGAATAAGTGGCAGTCATTTAAAACTGAGATGTGTAGGCATTCATAGCAAGAGGATTCGAGTACAGGAGCAGGGAGGTTCTACTGCAGTTGTACAAGGCCTTGGTGAGACCACACCTGGAGTATTGTGTGCAGTTTTGGTCCCCTAATCTGAGGAAAGACATTATTGTTATAGAGGGAGTACAAAGAAGGTTCACCAGATTGATTCCTGGGATGGCAGGACTTTCATATGAAGAAAGACTGGATCGACTGGGCTTATACTCGCTGGAATTTAGAAGATTGAGGGGAGATCTTATTGAAACGTATAAAATTCTAAAGGGATTGGACAGGCTAGATGCAGGAAGATTGTTCCCAATGTTGGGGAAGTCCAGAACAAGGGGTCACAGTTTAAGGATAAAGGGGAAGCCTTTTAGGACCAAGATGAGAAGAAACTTCTTCACACAGAGAGTGGTGAATCTGTGGAATTCTCTGCCACAGGTAACATTTGAGGCCCGTTCATTGGCTATATTTAAGAGGGACTTAGATATGGCCCTTGTGGCTAAAGGGATCAGGAGGTATGGAGAGAAGGCAGGTACAGGGTTCTGAGTTGGATGATCAGCCATGATCATACTGAATGGCAGTGCAGGCTCGAAGGGCCAAATGGCCTACTCCTGCACCTATTTTCTATGTTTCTATTACTTATCACAGAGGGTGATAATTCACTAGAATTCTCTATCCAGAAGTATCATGGAGATCAGGTCACTGGAGGTACTTAGAGAAAAGTTGGATACATTTTGAAAGCCTAGGGAATTAATGTCTGTGGGAAAGTGGCACAGTAAGGAGATGGTGCCTGGTACTGAATGACATAATGGGTTTGAGGGGTTTGGTGGCTTACTCCTGCCCTTATCATGGTCTTGTGAGGGACAGATCAGTTTATTGCATTTACATATACAGTACTTAGGGTTAAGAATGACCTAAATGAAAACCTTCCCCATTAAATTACTTTTCTCCAAATTGACTGGCTGCCACCCATTGCCAACTCAAAGGCTCTGAATTTGCCATTAATAGTGAAGCAGCAAGACCTATTATCAGCCTCACAGAGAGCTACTCACAACCACCAAGCAACCTTTCTCCTTTTCTTGATACCTGGTGCAGTCAGGTGACAGGTTAAAGCGATTCCCACTCCCCGTACTTGCCAGATGAATAGTTAATATCATGAAAAAATTCCACAGGCAGCACACCATACAGTCAAAAGATCACCTTTTAAGTACTATACAGAGTTTTAAATAATGGTTTAATTAAGATAGAAGCTAAATATTTTTTAAAAATGTGTTTTTAATTTTTTTTAAATTGTAAAGACCCTTTAAAAAGGTGATTCCTGATTGGCTAACAAAAATTTGTTTGAAAGCCTGATCTTCTAAATGCGCTGTATAAGATCGATTCTTGATAAGCAAGGAAGTGAAAGGTTAATGGTGTGGATAGGAGTGCAGAGTTGAAGTCTGAATCAAAGCAGGCTCAATCTTATGAAATGACAGAGCAAGCTATCGGGCCAGATGGCTTATTCCAGACCCTAATCTGTATGTTTAGTTTTATCTGGAAAATCATGGATAATGGAGCTCACAGTAACTTCTCATACTGAATGACTTTTCATTGAAATTTAATCACAGCACACAAAAAGTGCCACTCCATGATGGAACATTTATGTAATTGTTTTCCATCTTCTATCCTTTGTACTTTGGAATATTGATGCAGGTTAATTTCAATATGCAAACATTAATTTAGTTAGAGCCAGAAATTTTTAAAAGAAATAATTATGGCTTGGTACGCCATTAAAAACTCATTTAGACCTAATGCAATAAATTAAGTTTTCAGTATAGTTTAGTGAGGGAGTCTCATGTGATTCGGGTGACTTCATAATTCCACAACAGAAAAGCACTGAGAGTGACTGGTGTTGCACAGGCAAGGAAATTCCAAGCATGCTGTCGCTTTCTTGGAACAGTGATTATAATTTATGACAATTTTATACTCCTTGCATTTTATTTCCTATCATAAATTATGATGTATCAGTTCATTTACACAGGCAATTTAGTGTGCCAAAAATTTCAGTTTGAAATATGAGCTGAATCTATCAGTAAACCGTTGGAAATTACATTTTCTCAGAGCTAGTGAAGGACTGATTGTGATGATGTTAGGCTATGTAATAGAAAATACTGTAGTTATTGGGAATAATGTCAATACTATAGCCCATATAGATGCCAACAATTATTTTGGCTGCTAGAAATATTCTTGGAAAATCTGGCTGGCCATTGGCTATCAGGAGCACCTGAATACAGGCATGAAGCTTTGCCTGTCCATTATCGTTCGATCTTTATTTTGGGTAAATCTCCACAGAACAGTACAAAGCAGGGATGTTGGATTTTGTTATGAGGTTTGAGGGAGGGATTCATAACAGGGAGAATTGTAGCCAGGCTCCTTTGTTCACACATAAGAGACTACAGATGCTTGCCTCTGAAGTAAGACACAAAGTACTGGAGGAACTCCTTGGGTCCGGAAGCATCTATGGAAGGAAATGGGCATTTTAAGTTGAGACCCTTCATTTAGACTGTTTTCAGCCTGGAAGTAGAGGTAGACAGTGTGGGGTTGGGGAACAATCTGGGTAGATGGTGTAGAGGAGAGATCTCCAGAGGTGATGAGGAAGGTAATGTACAGGGAGACAGTGGCCTGATGATCCTTGATGGGGTACAACTGCAGGTAAGAAGAGCTGCTGTGCAGCTTCTGCAGTGGCACTGGGCTTGTCTCAGGTGTGCTGGTGAGGCTGGGATTTGTGTGAAGAGTGTAGAGCAGTGTGTTCAGCATGTTTGAGGTTGGAGTGAGTGAGGGGAGTGGTATCTAGATAGTTGATATCCAGTCTAGTTAGAAAAGTAAGAAGCTGGAAAGGGCAGAAGAGCAGAGGGTTGTCTGAGGAGGGTTTGATGTGGGAGAAAGGGTCACTGATGTGCGGTGGCTGAATACTTGCTGAAGAAGTAGGCACAGAGGCAACAGAAGAAGATCTTGACATCATGAAAGCACAGAACTTGTTCAGGTCTGGTGCAGGGGACAAAGATGAGGCTTTGCTGAGGACAGAACATTCCACTTTGGAGAGGGTGAAATCAGAGAGTTTAGTAATGACAGGAGTTGGAGCTTGAGTCCAGATGAAGGATCTCAACCTGAAATGTTGACTGAAATTTTCCTTTGTAGTTGCTGCCAGACTCGCTGAGTTCCTCCTACACTTTGTGTGAAGCTCTGTTGTTCACCTTTGAATTGGCAACTCTGAACCAGCATAGCATCAGCTTTCTGTGTGTGTGTGTGTGTGTGTGTGTGTGTGTGTGTGTGTGTGTGTGTGTGTGTGTGTGTGTGTGTGTGTGTGTGTGTGTGTGTGTGTGTGTGTGTGTGTGTGTGAGTGTGTGTGTGTGAGTGTGTGTGTGTGTGCGCGCGCGCATGCAGTGATTACTCAGAGGAAAAAATTTAAAAAGGGTTTTCCTATAGACTAAAGGAATGATACAAAACTGATACAAGGGAAATGGTGATTGATGACAGGCAAAAATAAGATGTGAGACCAGTAATCCAGTAAAACGTGTTCTGCTTCACTTCTTCCAACTGCATACAGCTTCTCCTCCGGTGAAACAAATGTATTTTTAATATGAAAATTAGAAAGATACAGGTGCTGGAAATCTGCTACGTTAACTCTATTTCTCTTCTGGCTGATGATGTCTGGCCTGCTGAGTGTTGCCACCATTTTCTGTACTAAGTGCAGCCTGTCTTTCTTATAAAACACCTTATAACATTGAATTCTCTGGTTTGTCTTTCCACTGAAAGGTTCTGAGGATGATGAGAGGCTATAGTTCACTTAATACACTGTTGCTGCCACCTAGACAACCAGGCGAGAAGCTTCCAACAGAATTACTTGATTACTATAAAGAACAAATCCTAATGCAAGCACAGGAACAAGCAAAGACGAAAATCCAGGAGGGCACTGAAGGAGAAAATGGTAGGTGCTCAGAAGGAAACAACATGTTTAGAAAAGCTACCATCAATGTGGAAATGCATCTTAACGATGTGAGCATTCTTACTTGATCAACACCTAGCACATGCACATTCACATTGTGTGACTTTATCCTTAATACAAATACTTTGGGTCTTATAAACTAGTTAATAAGCTCCAGAATTTTTGATTTAAAATGCACGTTATTCTTTTTAGAATTGCCTATTGAAACTTTGTGATCAAGTTTTGCATCACCAGCCTTAATTTATCACCTAATGAAGTGCGGTGTTAAATTTTTACTGCTCATGCTCCTACTAAGTCAACATAATCAAGAATCCCTCCTACCCCAGACATTCCCTCTTCTCCCCTCTCCCATAAGGCAGAAAATACAAAAGATTGAGAACACATGCAACCAGACTCACAACAGGCTGTATCCTAATGCTTTCAGAAGAGAATTCTCGTTTGTTAATAGCAGGTTCTTGATCTCCCAATCTACCTCATTGTGATTCTTGCATTTTATTTGTTCACCTGCACTGTAGTTTCTGTGTAGCTGCAACACTATATTGTGCACTTTGTCTTCTTTTCACTACCATGATGTTCTTTTGTATGGAATAACCTGCCTGGATGACATGCAAAGCAAAAGCTTTTCACTAAATCTTGGTGTAGAAACCAATACCATAAAATGCCAAGGGATGTTTTGCTGTTCTAAAGGCATGGTACAGATGCAGGTAGTGTTGTGATACTGAGTCAGATAAATTGTTTCATATTCCCCATCACATGTTCCTTCCTATCTTAACTTGAGTTTACTTGTTCCTTGCACGTATATCCATAATATAGTGAACACCTGGCAGTATGTTTACATACAGCCCATCTCAACTCCATCCCACTGGGGCTCTCTGTTTTCTCTGTGGACAAGTAATAGGTCAGTTCCCATCCAGCTCTTTCAATTCAGCCCAATGCAATATTATATTGAACAATTTCTCCTTTGACTGCATTCAAGCCTGCAAAGGGAACCACATGAGGACCGGGAAAAAGTGCCTTGTCATAGAGTATTTGGAGCATTCTTTATTTCAAAGTTCAAAGTAGGGTTATCATAAAATTAGATATGTCCCCATACAGAACATAGAATAGTACAGCACTTTACAGGCCCTTCGGCCCACAATGTTGTGCTGACCCTCAAACCCTGCCTCCCATATAACCCCCCACCTTAAATTCCTCCATATACCTGTCTAGTAGTCTCTTAAACTTCACTAGTGTGTCTGCCTCGACCACTGACTCAGGCAGTGCATTCCACGCACCAACCACTCTCTGAGTGAAAAACCTTCCTCTAATATCCCCCTTGAACTTCCCTGCCCTTACCTTAAAGCCATGTCCTCTTGTACTGGGCAGTGGTGCCCTGGGGAAGAGACGCTGGCTGTCCACTCTATCTATTCCTCTTAATATCTTGTACACCTCTATCATGTCTCCTCTCATCCTCCTTCTCTCCAAAGAGTAAAGCCCTAGCTCCCTTAATCCCTGATCATAATCTATACTCTCTAAACCAGGCAGCATCCTGGTAAATCTCCTCTGTACCCTTTCCAATGCTTCCACATCCTTCCTATAGTGAGGCGACCAGAACTGGACACAGTGTGGCCTAACCAGAGTTTTATACAGCTGCATCATTACATTGCGTCTCTTAAACTCTATCCCTCGACTTATGAAAGCTAACACCCCATAAGCTTTCTTAACTACCCTATCTACCTGTGAGGCAACTTTCAGGGATCTGTGGACATGTACCCCCAGATCCCTCTGCTCCTCCACACTGCCAAGTATCCTGCCATTTACTTTGTACTCTGCCTTGGAGTTTGTCCTTCCAAAATGTACCACCTCACGCTTCTCCGGGTTGAACTCCATCTGCCACTTCTCAGCCCACTTCTGCATCCTATCAATGTCTCTCTGCAATCTTCGACAATCTTCTACACTATCTACAACACCACCAACCTTTGTGTCATCTGCAAACTTGCTAACCGACCCTTCTACCCCCATATCCAGGTCGTTTATAAAAATCACAAAAAGTAGAGGTCCCAGAACAGATCCTTGTGGGACACCACTAGTCACAACCCTCCAATCTGAATGTACTCTCTCCACCACGACCCTCTGCCTTCTGCAGACAAGCCAATTCTGAATCCACCTGGCCAAACTTCCCTGGATCCCATGCCTTCTGACTTTCTGAATAAGCCTACCATGTGGAACCTTGTCAAATGCCTTACTAAAATCCATGTAGATCACATCCACTGCACTGCCCTCATCTATATGCCTGGTCACCTCCTCAAAGAACTCTATCAGGCTTGTTAGACATGATCTGCCCTTCACAAGCCATGCTGACTGTCCCTGATCAGACCATGATTCTCTAAATGCCCATAGATCCTATCTCTAAGAATCTTTTCCAACAGCTTTCCCACCACAGACATAAGGCTCACTTGTCTATAATTACCTGGACTATCCCTACTATCTTTTTTGAACAAGGGGACAACATTCACCTCCCTCCAATCCTCTGGTACCATTCCCATGAATAACGAGGATATAAAGATCCTAGCCAGAGGCTCAGTAATCTCTTCCCTTGCCTCGTGGAGCAGCCTGGGGAATATTCCGTCAGGCCCTGGGGACTTATCCGTCCTAATGTATTTTAACAACTCCAACACCTCCTCTCCCTTAATATCAACATGCTCCAGAACATCAACCTCACTCATATTGTCCTCTCCGTCATCAAGTTCCCTCTCAGTGGTGAATACCGAAGAGAAGTATTCATTGAGGACCTCGCTCACTTCCACAGCCTCCAGGCACATCTTCCCACTATTATTTCTAATCGGTCCTACCTTCACTCCTGTCATCCTTTTGTTCTTCACGTAATTGAAGAATGCCTTGGGGTTTTCCTTTACCCTACTCGCCAAGGCCTTCTCATGCCCCCTTCTTGCTCTTCTCAGCCCCTTCTTAAGCTCCTTTCTTGCTACCCTATATTACTCAATAGCCCCATCTGATCCTTGCTTCCAAAGCCTCGTGTATGCTGCCTTCTTCCACCCGACTAGATTTTCCACCTCACTTGTCACCCATGGTTCCTTCACCCTATCATTCTTTATCTTACTCACCGGGACAAATTTATCCCTAACATCCTGCAAGAGATCCTTAAACATCGACCACATGTCCATAGTACATTTCCCTGCAAAAACATCATCCCAATTCATACCCGCAAGTTCTAGCCTTATAACCTGATAATTTGCCCTCCCCAATTAAAAATTTTCCTTTCCTCTCTGATTCTATCCTTTCCATGATAATGCTAAAGGTCAGGGAGCAGTGATCACTGTCGCCCAGATGCACACCCACTGACAGATCTGTACCTGACCCGGTTCGTTACCTAATACTAGATCTAGTATGGCATTTCCCCTAGTCGGCCTGTCAACGTACTGTGACAGGAATCCATCCTGGACACACTTAACAAACTCTGCCCCATCTAAACCCTTGGAACTAATCAAGTGCCAATCAATATTAGGGAAGTTAAAGTCAGCCATGATAACAACCCTGTTATTTTTGCACCTTTCCAAAATCTGCCTCCCAGTCTGCTCTGCTGCTATACAACCCTTGAGATTCATTTTCTTGCGAGCATGCACTGTAACTCCAAGAAACACAATAGAATCAATGGAAGATCACACCCAACAGGACGGACAAAGAGCCAGTGTGCAAAAGACAACAAACTGTGCAAATATGAAAGAAAAATAATGCTGCTAATAAGAATAACAATAAATAAGCAATAAATATTGAGAACATGAGATGAAGACTCCTTAGTTTGTGGGAACAGTTCAGTGAGGAGGAGAGTGAAGTTATCCCTTCTGGTTCAAGACTTGATGGTTGAGGAGTAATAGTTGCTCTTGAACCTGGTTGTAGTGGTTCTGAAACTTCTGTACCTTCTTCCTGATGGCAACCGTAAGAATAGAACATGGGCTGGGTGGTGGGGGGAGGGTGCTGCTTTCCTGTGACAGTGCTCCATGTAAGTGTGCTCAGTGGTGGGAGGGCTTTGCCCATGATGGACCAGGCTGTATCCAATACTTTTTGTAGGATTTTCTGATCAAAGCCATTGGTATTCTGTTCAATGTCAATATAGTCTACATAACAAATCTATAGTAGTTTGCCAAAGTTTTAGATGTTATGCTGAATATTCACAAACTTCTAAGAAAGTAGAGGCGCTGCCATGCTTTTTTCTTAATTGCACTTACGTGCTAGGCCCAGGACAGATCCTTTGACGTGATAACGCCAGGTAATTTAAAATTGCTTACCCTCTTTGTTGTGTATTTAATATTTCAGTAATATTTGAGTAATAGATTAATCTTGTATATAACAATAATATAGTTTCATTAAACAGTCTTTGTTGTTTAAATAATTAATTACTGGTTATATGTGAAAGTATGTGCATGGCATATGTCATCATGCCAGCACATCCTTTGTGGGTGCCTCATTAAAAGTTAAAACAACATTAAATGTACATAAGTTATCTCCTGGCTCCCTGTTTCCCTGTTTTTCTTTTTTTAATGTTTTGGCGTTACAAATCATAACAGTGGTGATGATGTATTTTTAAAATGAACTTGAGAGGACCCACTGAAGCACAGGGCGATGTTTGAGCTTAAAAAAAGCCAGCATGCTTGTTTCAGAAGAGAGAAATAGTTGAGTTTTTAAAAAAGGCAGAAACATATGAGTTCACGGGTTCATAAACAGTGAGTGCCTGGTAATAATAATCATAAATAAAAAAAGCAGAAACTGCTGGCTATGTTAGAGAGATAGATGTGTTTGATTGCACAAGAGATAACTAATATGTATAGTGAGTGAATTGAGCAATACTTTAAAGCAAATTGAATAGTGAATGAGAAATAATAATCAGTTTTGCTGAGTTCATTGGTGGGAAAGCATGCAGTTTGCTTAGGAGTTTGACTGCTTCAACCAAACCAGCTGAAATGACCTTTGCTGATTTAGTTAAAGTACAGCAGGAACATTTAGGACCAAAACCATTGTTTATTAGAGAATGCTTTAGGTTTCATAAGCAGAATCAAAAGGAAGGGGAACCTATGTGGCCTAATTGAAGAGATTGTTTAAGCATTGTTAGTTCAGTGATGAGCTTAATTATGCAGTTCCTAAAGTTGTCATAGCTGAGTGTGGTAGTGGGGATAAGCTCCCATTACCTAGAAAGTGCTCCAAATGGCGTGTGTATCTAACAGCCTCTAACAACCAAGTCCAACTCCTGGCCTTCATGTGTGGCTTAGCTACTAGGCCCAGTGGAACTGTGTCTACCGACAAGAGAAGGGGCAAAGGCGGGCCACTGGCGCTCAAAACCAGTTGCTCCAGGCAGATGGGGCTCCGCAGCCTACCTAGGAGAAGGAAAACTCTGATTTTAGACCTCCACTGCCTTGCAGCCGTATCCATTCATGAGAAAGGCTTTGAGAGTAAACCCCGAGGAAGAAATCCGGAGCTGGGGTTCCTAAGGCAGTTTGATGTTGTTTACAACTTCACTTTGGCAACCTCTGTGACGACGCTGGTTCCAAGCTCTATCAGTGCCTGCCCTTCCCTTGGACTACATCAGTGATATGGAGAGGGGCAGCCCACTGCATGGGCAACAGCCGGTTCTTCAAACCTTTCCGCCTTGGAGTGGACACAGTCCACCAGACGTGCAAACCCATGATCCCCTGGGATTGATGGCTACCGATGATTAATTATGCACTGAGGTCATTTACTTTGTGGAATCTCACAAGAAAGCATTCAAAAATAGCTTCTAACTAAAGCACAATTTACAATTAAAAGAGCAGTTGAAATTGCTGCATCAATGGAACCAGCAGACAGAGTCAATTGAGTTGCAGCCAGTAATGAAACAGCGTTTCAACAGAAACCAGCCTCGTTGAGCAAATTGTTTTACCGTTGTGGCAGGGCCTCACATTCGCCAGACCAATGTAGATTTAAAGGTGAAACTTGTAGAAAATGCAACAAAGTAGGACATGTATAAAGAACATGTCAGGCAGACAAAAATAAATGGACTGCACAGGGAAGAGGAAAAAATAAATGTCAAGATGCAGTTTCAAAAACAGCACTAATAGTCATGCTGTTAATGAAAATAGTGAGAATGACACAGAACTGAATAGTCTTGGGATATACAATGTGAAAATTAACAAGAGACCAGCAATATGACTTGCACCAGAAGTAAATGGCAAATTAATTAAAATAGAATTGAACACTGGCTCAGATGTTTCAGTCATTCCTCATTCCACAAAATGAGTTTGAACAGCAGTTCAAAGATACTAAAATGAAGCCTGCAGATATTCAGTGAAGAGCTTACATTGGAGAAAAGGCAATTCCTCTGGCAATGGCATTTGTTACAGGGAAATACAAAACTAACGATTGTGAGGACTTGAGTAGCTGAGGGAACAACAGGTTGATTGAAGATTCATCCACAATTTGCATGCCACATACCCTGTAATAGAGTCAACTGAAAGTGAATTAAGAAAGATACTGTACGATGTCATAGTAGTGTTCAGGGATGGCATTGGAAAACGCAAAAATATCAAGGGTAAAATAATGTTAAATGAAAATGAAACACCCAGGGTTTGCAAAGCCTGTCAGGTTCGTTATACCATCCATGATAAAGAAGCCAGTGAGAGAGATTGCACGGAGACTGCAGGAATTCTTTCCAAGGTACACTGCAGCCCATGGGCAATGCCTGTGTTCCCAGTAGCCAAGAAGAATGGGTCTGTCAGGATCTGTGATGATTTCAAGGTCTCCATTAACCCAGTACTGAAATCACTGCCCTCAACCCATGGTAGAGGATATCTTTACAAATACTCCTGGAGGTCACAAAGGGCATAATCACTATAATAGGCTTGTCTTTGGAGTAGTATCTACATTTGCACTCTGGCAGAAATCTATGAACCGGGTGCTGCAAGGCTGCCTTGGCATTCAGTGTTACTTGGATGATATCATTGTTTCCGGTGAAGATGACAAGAAATATCTCCAAAATCTCAAGACTGTCTTAAAAAGATTATGGGCTCGAAGCACGATGCAGCAAGTGTGAATTATTTAAAGCCAAGCATCATTTACTGTGGTCACACCATCAATGCACGAGATTACACTAGTGCGCTGAGGAAATTCATGCAGTGGTGGAAGCCCCAAGGAAAAAGGGTGTGTTACATTTGCAGTCCATTTTAGGATTTGTCATTACCGTATCAGGTTCCTGCCAAACCTGGCTACTGTGTTCCACCCTTTAACTCACTACTATGGACCGGGAAGAAATGGAAATGAATAAAGCAATGTGAGGTTGCTTTCCAAAAGGTGAAGGAAGTGGTGTTGTCAGACATTGTTTCACATTGTCTAGTGAAGCTTGCCTGTGATGTCTCACCTTATGGTGTGTCATATATTATATCACATGTTATGAGCGATAGAAGTGGACAGCCCTTAGCTTTTGCATCACATTCCCTAAACCAGGGTCGGCAACATTTTTGCCTCTGTGGGCCGGATCACGTATTAATGAGCCAGATAAATACCATAAAAACTTGAAATATGGAAATTATCCATTTAAATACATCTAGTTATGTTTTGCCTGAAATTAATGAATATCACATGTTAGAAAATCATTTGTACTTAACCAAGGATGCCAATTAGTAATCAAAGAACTCAGTTTAGTTGCAATTTATTTCAATCAATGCATGTTTTGAATCTATTAAAAGGACACAAAGAATCTTTAAACATAAAATGTATGAACACGATGCATTGAATGGTGGTAAATTAAGTACTGTATAATAAAAAAGAAAATTTTAATGCAAACAATCGATAAATCAATGTGAAACTTGATGCTGTTTGTTGCTTGAAAGCTTTTCAATATTGGGTGTCAGACTTGTTAATGCCAAGAGCAAGACATTATCCAGATGGGCATCAGTCAATCTTGTTCACAAATGGTTCTTGGTGCTTCATTTTTGAAAATAATCGCTCACACCGATAAGTGCTGCCAAACAATGATGCCATCTTTTTTGCATGGTCCACTAAGTTAGGATACTTCCCACTTGGATGAATATATTTTCTATAGAAGTTGAGCACTGACACATCTTCAGAATGAAATTTCGATCTCAATATGTCGTCACACTGCATCTCAATCAATTCCATTTGAAAAACTTCTGATGCAGTGTCCACTTCCACATCAAATGTTAAAACACAGTGATGCTGTTTCTGTTTACAAATTTGAACAATCCCATCTGAAAACCTGCGCGTGCATGGAGAGTATCTAATACATATTAATAAGGAAGTCTGCCTTCCCGTCATTCGTATATACCAGTGTTTGGTTTGGAACAAAACGGAACCTGGGGCCAGTGAAACAAGACGTCATGCATGCCCATCAGTGTGGTTGTGTGAAATCAGAATGAGGAAAAATCGCTGGCCGGATAAGCATAGTATCCCAATATTTCCTCACGGGCCGGACAAAATACCTTCCGTGCCGTAGGTTGCCTACCCCTGCCCTAAATGGTGCAGAGAATAATTATGTACATATTGACAGAGAGGCCTTGAAGCCATTTTGGGGAGTAAACCATTTCAACCATTACTTCCATGGGAGAGAGTTTACCCTCATTACTGGCCAAAGAAATGGCAGATGGAATACAGTGTAAGGTCATGCACTTTGGTAGTAGGAATTGAATTGAATTGACTTTATTACTTACATGGAGGAGTAAAAATCTTTACATTATGTCTCTAATGTGCAAGGTACAATTTATGGTAATTTGTAATAAATAGAATGTACAACAAGACAATCAATATAGCATAGAAATACGATTATATCAGCATGAATTAATCAGTCTGATGGCCTGGTGGAAGAAGCTGTCCCCGAGCCTTTTATGCTGCGGTATTATTTCCCAGTTGGTAGCAGCTGGAACAATTTGTTGTTGGGGTGACTCGGGTCACCAGTGATCCTTTGGGCCCTTTTTACATACCTGTCTCTGTACATATTCAGAATAGTGTGAAGTTCACATCTACTGAAGCAATGGGCTGTCCACACCACTCTCTGCAGAGTCCTGCGATTGAGGAAAGGACAGTTCCTAACCCAGGCAGTGATGCAGCCAGACAGGATGCCCTCAGTTGTGCCCCTGTAGAAAGTCCTTAGGACTTGGGGACCTACACTAAACTTCTTCAACCGTCTGAAATAAAAGAAGCACTGTGGTGCTTTTTTCACCACACCACCAGTGTGTACAGATCACGTGGGATCCTCAGTGATGTGTATGCTGAGGAAATGAAAGCTGTTTACCTTCTCAACCCCAGATCCATTGATGTCAATAGGGGTTAGCCCATCTCCATTCCTCCTGTTATCCACAACCAGCTCCTTTGGTTTTGTGACATTGAGGAAGAGGTTATTTTCTTGACACCACTGTGTCAGAGAGAAGACTTCCTCTCTGTAGGCTGCCTCATTATTATTTGAGATTAGGTCAATCAATGTAGTATCATCAGCAAACTTAATTAGCAGCTTGGAGCTGTGGGTGGCAACATGAGTATACAGAAGGTAAAGGAGAGGGCTTAGGACACAGTCCTGAAGGGCACCTGTGGTGAGGTTCAAAGGGGCAGAGGTGAGGGAGCCCTCTCTTACCACCTGCTGATGATCTGACAGGACGTCCAGGATCCAGCTACACAAGGCAGGGTTAATGGACGTAGACTAATTTTTAACTGGGGAGCAAATTCAGAAATAAGTATTGTCCTAATGTTAGATTCCCTAAAGGTTAAGTTGGTGGTAAGGAAGGCAAATGTAATGTTAATATTCATGTCAAGAAAAACAGAATATAAAAGCATGAATGCAATGATACGACTTTGTGAGGCGTTGTTCAGACCACGTTTGTAAAATTGTGAACAGTTTTAGTCTCAAATCTAAGAAATAAGATGTATCAGGCCTTTACAGGCAGGTACCTCTCGGTCTCCACCCAGCTGAAAGGAATCACCTGCCACACATTTCCAGTTCATCACCTGCAGCCTACTTAAAGCTAACTCTCACCCAGTCTTTGTTCACCTGTGGAATCTACCATCCTCAACCAGTTGCTCCTGGTCTTCTGTCACTTTGTTGTGTTAATTATCTGTTCTCTCTTGTTTTGTGGCTCCTCATAGCTTGTTATTTTGCAGTTTATTATTACAGTTAATTGCTCTCCACCAAATTGTCTTTACTGCTCTGTGTTTGGGTCAAGCCTGCTCTATATTTCTTGATAATGTAGTGACATTGGAGAAGGTCCAGAGAACAGAGATGAGGAGGAATTTCTTAAGCTGAAGTGTGGTGAATCTGTGAAATTCATCACCATAGATAGCTGTGGAGGTCAATTCATTTAAAAATATTTAAAGCAGAGGCTGATAGTTACTTAATTGCTAGGCTGTCAAAGGTTATGAGTGGAATGGCCTAATTCTGCTGTTATGATCTTTAATTTAGAAGCTGATCTCACAGCAGTCTCAGGACCAAATGTAGAACATGTAATTGATGTGCATTAAATGTCTGCGTAGCCTGCAAGCCTCTCTCTGAGAATTGCTTTAAAGCCCTGTCTTATTATTAACACTTCTAACTAGATAGATAGATAGATAGATAGATAGATAGATACTTTATTCATCCCCATGGGGAAATTCAACTTTTTTTTCCAATGTCCCATACACTTGTTGTAGCAAAACTAATTACAAACAATATTTAACTCAGTAAAAAATATGATATGCATCTAAATCACTATCTCAAAAAGCATTAATAATAGCTTTTAAAAAGTTCTTAAGTCCTGGCGGTTGAATTGTAAAGCCTAATGGCATTGGGGAGTATTGACCTCTTCATCCTGTCTGAGGAGCATTGCATCGATAGTAACCTGTCGCTGAAACTGCTTCTCTGTCTCTGGATGGTGCTATGTAGAGGATGTTCAGAGTTTTCCATAATTGACCGTAGCCTACTCAGAGCCCTTCGCTCAGCTACCGATGTTAAACTCTCCAGCACTTTGCCCACGACAGAGCCCGCCTTCCTTACCAGCTTATTAAGACGTGAGGCGTCCCTCTTCTTAATGCTTCCTCCCCAACACGCCACCACGAAGAAGAGGGCGCTCTCCACAACTGACCTATAGAACATCTTCAGCATCTCACTACAGACATTGAATGACGCCAACCTTCTAAGGAAGTACAGTCGACTCTGTGCCTTCCTGCACAAGGCATCTGTATTGGCAGTCCAGTCTAGCTTCTCGTCTAACTGTACTCCCAGATACTTGTAGGTCTTAACCTGCTCCACACATTCTCCATTAATGATCACTGGCTCCATATGAGGCCTAGATCTCCTAAAGTCCACCACCATCTCCTTGGTCTTGGTGATATTGAGACGCAGGTAGTTTGAGTTGCACCATATCACAAAGTCCTGTATCAGTTTCCTATACTCCTCCTCCTGTCCATTCCTGACACACCCCACTAATAGTGACTGCTGAGAAGAATCATTTGCTTCCCTCCCTCTCATTTACCTTCCATCAGCATCTTTATCATTTATCCCTCCTGTTCTTTCACAGATGTTGCTTTTGGTCTGTATTCCTACCTCAGCATTATAAATCGTTCCTACCTGCAATATTAAGAGTGGACATCATCAGCAGGCCAGGCACAATCTGTAGAGAGAGGGACCCTTTCAGGTCAATATTCTGAAGAAGGTCATTCACCTGAAATATTACCTATTTTTCTCTCCATAAATGCTCCCTCAGCTGCTGAGTGTATCCAGCACTTGCAGTTTTTGTAATTTTTTATGAACTGTAACATTTTTCAGTTCTGAGAAGAAGTCTTCTACCTGAAACAGTAACTCTTGTTTCTCCCTTTCTCGAGTTGCTCCCAGGATTTCTCCCTCCAATCTTCCTACTTTCATTCTGCTCTGTTGCCACTTCTGAAAAAAAATCATAAGCAAACCTTGATTGCTTATATCAGAATCATTGCATAGAACACAGAATATAAGACAACACGCACAGGACAGGCTGTTCGGCCCACCATGTCTGCACTGACCATGATGCCAATCTAATTAATTCTATCTGTCTGCAAACATATCTCCCAGTTTCCTGCCTATTCATGTGTCTGTCTAAATGTCATTTAAACATCGCTACTGTATCTCCCGCCTGGCAGTACGCTCCAGGCACCTACATGGTCTGCAGTTAAAAAAAAAGCCTCCTATCTTCTTTGAACAGCCCCGTGCTGTTGTCTAAACTTATGTATGTAATATCTTACATTTCATTTCAGCTCATGTTCAGGAAACAATAAAGAAATGGAACATAGAAAACTGAGTACAGGAACCGGCTTTTCAGCCCGTGATATCTATGCCAACAATGATGCCCCATTGAAATAATGCTGTGTAATACCCTGATTGAGATTTCCACTGCTATGCTGTGATGTAGGTTATATTAGCAGTTTTCTGTAAAAGCAGTGTGCCAAGCTGGAAAGTGTGTTTTGGTTCAGGTAAAGATAACAAGCCATGTTGCCCAACTTGGGAATGTGTGTCAGCCAATCAGTATTAGATGTGAGAGAGGTTCCAGAGAGGTGTGGGGAAGTTTTCTTTTTTCTTTTTATGTATGTTAAAGTTGAAAATTTGATAAATATACAGTACTTTTAATTTTAACACTGGTGTACAATCTGTCATTTCTGGGCTACAGATAACTGTGTATGAGGGGTATTTACACAGCATTTGCTCAACTGAGGTTTCTTTAATCGGAACATCACAACAATCCTGTCTGGTTGAACTCCAAATCATACCGACCCTAGATGTATATTGTTAATGAAAAGTGGCTTCTCACCGCTGAGTCCTGTGGCTAACGAGCTAAGTTAGCATATGAGCTTGGTGAGAGGGTTGCAGCAATTCACCTGCACATAACCTATATCTCTCTGTTCCTTGCGTGTATATGTACCTGTGTAAATATCTTTCAAACTCCACTACCACAGTCTGTATGTTCCAAATGCCCGCCACTCGATGTAAAAAAAAACTAACTTGCACATGACCTTTAAACTTACTGCTTCTTACTTTAAAAATATATCCTCTAATATTTGACACTTCTGCCCTGGGTAAAAGACTGACTATATGCCCTGTCTACGCCTCTCATAATTTTATGAACCTCTGTCTGGTTTCCTCTCAGCCGCGGATACTCAAAGAAAGCAATCCAAGTTTGTCTGATCTCTCCTTATAGCTAATATCCTGGTGAACCTCTTCTGCACTTTCTCCAAAGCTTCCACATCCTTTCTGTAACAGGGTGACCACAGCTCCAAATGTCACCTAACAAAGTTTGATATAATGCAATGTGACATGCTGACTCAGTGCCCCAATGGATGAAGGCTCCTTCTTTGCCAACCCAGCTACTATTTTCCCTCCTTTTGACACTTTCAGGAAGCTATGGATTTGGGCCCCAAGGTCCCTTTGTACATCCGTTTGCCATTTATTGTGTCCTTCTTCCTTTTCCTCCCTACATTTTACCTCTGAATATGCAACGCCTCACACTTGCTCAGATTAAACCATTTGTGATTTCTTCACCCATATCTGAATTGATCTACATTCTGCTGCATCATTTGTCAAGCTTCTTCACTATCTGCAGCTTCACCAATTTTTGTATCATCTGGAACCTTTCTAAGCAGCTCATGTACATTTCCCCCAAGACATACACCACCTACAAGAGAAGTCCAAGCACTGATCCCTCACTTCCACCTGCCTTGCTAGAGCAATAGAGCCACAGAGCACTGTAGCACAGAAACAGGCCCTTCTGCCCATTCAGACTGTGCCAAACTGTTCTGCCTAATCACACCGTACCACACATGGAGCACAGCATTCCATAACAGAGTCACAGAGCTTTGGAGCACAATTGGAGAAATTAAGGCTCTAGTTTTGTTGATATTCAGACCCTTTAATATGTTGGTGGGGGTGGAACTATGCAAGGTCCTTCCAATGTACAATAGTTCTATTGCTTTATGTACTGATGGTTACAGCCAGCAAGAACAGTTGAGGACACACTCTGAAAGGTTGGTAATCTCCAAGGAAAGTGTGTGAAGATATTCATTAGATACAGGAACCCACCTGAGTTACACAGTGATCAGGAGAAGTGGACGAGCTTGACTGAAAGTTGGGTGCTATTTGGAAAGTTTTCATTTTACAGGTCAGAGTTATCAGCTCCTGGGGAAAACAAGTAAAATCTGTTTGGTTTTTATTGAAATGCCATAATCGACTGCTGTTTAATTTTGAATTTTACCGTTTGAGTACCAGATGTGACGATGTGATTTCCCAACAGATGTACAAGAAAGTGAAGTTGAAGAGAAGCCATCTGAGCAGACTGATAAGCCAGAATGGCAGGTTACTTCAGAAAACATCAGACAACCAAGTGAAAGTGATATATCCTCAAGGCCAACAGCTGCCTCACCTCTGGAGGACAAAAAGGTGCCTGAAATGGAAGCAGCTGAAAAAGCCAAAGGTACAGAGAAATCTGTCATTAAAACAAATCTGTTGTTCAACAGTATTCATTAATATTTATGGATCATATGTGCCACGTTTATTAAAGTTGGGACTTTCTTTGTAGCCTGAGATTGTTTGAATTAGGGAAGTGAGGGGGATGAAGAGGTGAGCAGTCATGATAGATTAATTGTTTAGGGGAACAGGCATGAAGTTTTCACTGTTCTAAGTAAAAAATTATGTATCTGTCACCATATACAGCCCTGAGATTCATTTTCTTGTGGGCATTCACAGTAGATACAGAGATACAATAGAATCAATGAAAAACTACGTGCAAACACAAACTACTGATGTACAAACAAGATAAAATTCACAAATACCAAAAACAAATAGTAATAATAATAAAAAATAAATAACAAATAATATTGAGAACATCAGTTGTAGAGTCCTTGAAAGTGGGTACCTAGGTTGTAGAATCAATTCAGTGTTGTGGGAAGTGAAGTTGGTTGAAGGGTAATAACTATTTCTGAACAGCTGCTATACCTCCTTCTCGATGGCAACTGTGAGAAGAGAGCATGGCCTGGATGGTGGGGTCTTTGATGATGAATGCTGCTTTCTTGTGCTGCACAAGCACTTTACTGTGCTTTTGTAAATGAGAACGAGATTTTTAGATCATATGTTATCTCCCAGTTACCAGGGTCAGGGAGATCTTGAATTGAGTCCGTGGCATTCTTAAATGTGAAGAAGAGCAGCCAGAGATCATGGTACACATTCTTACCAATGGCATAGGGAGGCCTGCAAAGTGAGCTCACAGAGTTAGGTACTAAATTAAAGTACTGGCCTTCAGGGCAGTGATCTCTGGATTACTACCCATGTCACATGCTATTGAAGCCAGAAGTAGAAAGATAATAACATGGCTAAGGAGATGGTGTAGGAGGGAGGGCTTTGATGATTGGGCTCTCTTCCAAGGAAAGTGAAACCTATACAGAAGGAAAGGTTTGCACCTGAACTGGAGGAAAACAACTATCGTTGCAGGAAGGTTTGCTAATTCTGTTCTGGGGGTGGGGTGGGGTTTAAACTAGAGGATGGGAACTGGAGTTTAGCCTACATATAAAGACAGCAAATAAATTGTTGAGTATGATGGGACTAATGTTCTGAGTTACCACTATTTCAATGGAAGGAGTGTTGCAGGTAAGACTGGTGAGTTTAGAGCATGGATCACCATTTGGAATTATGATATTGTAGCCATTAGTGAGACTTGGTATCAGGAGGGGAAGGAATGACTGCTCATTTTTCCGGTGTTAGATTGTTTTAGACATGTAAATGGGAGAAGAATTAAAAGGTGAGAGTTGGCATTATTAGTCAGGGAAAACATTACACCATTGCTCTGATCGGACAGATTGGAGAGCTTGTCTCCTAATGCCATATAGGTGGAACTGAGATATAAGAAAGGGATGACCACTTTAATGGGATAATATTGTAGACCACCGGATAGTCAGTGGGATTTTAGTAGTTCCATTTAATATCAGAGAACATATACAATATACAACCTGAAATTCTTGTTCTTCACAGACATCCATGAAAATAGATGAGTGCCCCAAAGAATGAGTGACAGTAAAAATGTCAGAACCTCAAAGCCCCTCCTCCCACACACAAGTAGCAGCAAAGCATCAACCTTCTCCTCCCCACTTACTTAAGCAAAAGGCATCAGCACCCTCCACCCACCAAGCAAGACCATGATCTACAGTACAACAAAAATTAATCGTCATCCGACAATTTGACATAGCACAGGCTCTCTCTTTCCAATAAAGGGGCACAGAGGTGTCACCCAGCGAATGGGGAGACATAAACAAAACAATTCACTGATTTACGGTGGAAGCCCGTCTTTTTTTTCTGAGTTCTCCGACTCAAGAATTGGCAGCCATCTCTCGTCCACCAATGAGAGAAAGAGAGCGCGATCTGCGTACAGAGACCCTGACAGCTGATCCTGATATTCAGTCTTTTCCCATGACATGTCAGTCAGCAGCACCGGCATAGAATCGGCTCCTCCACTGAACCCGGAAGGCACCTTCCTTGGGATATTGAGAAATGGCCAGCTGGTGAGCCAGACAATGGAAACCAATATTGTAAAGAACCACAGTTTGAGTGTAAATCTAGATCAGAGTCTTTGACAGAACCCCATCCATCCTGAAAAGGAAAAAGAGAGACAATAATGGTAGAAATTAAGCTGTTTCCTCAGATGAACTCGAAGAAGTTGCTGTCGTGCCATTGTAACTCCATCTATTAATATAGAAAAGGGGAAAATTTGTAGAGAAATAGCAGATAGTTGCAAGAAACATAGGTTGTGAAAGTAGGTGATTTTAACTTTCCACATACTGACTCAGACTCCCATGTTATAAAAGGACTGAATAGGATAGATTTTGTTAGATGTCTTCAGGAAAATTTCTTTCGTCAAGGTATAGAAGTCATAACTAGAGACAGTGTGGTGCTGGATCTTTTATTAGAGACCAAGTCAGGGCAGATGAAGGGAAACATCTTGTATCCTTTTCTGGTATCATAATGCCATTAGTTTCAAGGTAATTATAAGGAAGGATAGGACAGCTCCTTACATTGAGATTCTAAATTGAAGAAAGGCCAATTTGGATGTCATCAGAAAGGATCTGGCAGGCATAGAATAAGATAGGTAGTTTTTAGCAAAGGGGTACTTGAGGGGCATAAGAAATGGGAGAGAATACTTAAGATGTAAATCAGGAGGGCTGAAAGAAGGCATGAGGTTACCATGGCAGACAAAGTGAAGGGGAATTCCAAAGGTTTCTACAGACGTATGAAGAGCTTAAGGACGGCGAGGGACAAAATTGGTCCACTTGAAGATCAACGTAGTCATCTATGCATGGAGTCTACACAGATGACAGAGATCTTAAAAGGAATTTTTTTCATCTGTATTTTTGCTGCCACAAAACAACAAATTTCATGACAAGGGTCAGTGATATTTAACCTGATTCTGATTTCAATTCTGATTTGATACTCAGGAGGTGGACACAGGGCCTATAGAGCTGAAACAAAAGAATAAAGAAGTTAGTGATCATATCTGGATTATAGAACAGGAAGTCCTTGCAGTCTTGAGGCATATTAGGGTGGATAAGTCTCCAGGGCCTGACAAAGTGTTCCTTGAATCCTGTGGGGAAACTAGTGCAGAAATTGCAGGAACCATGGCTGAAATACTTAAAACGTCCTTGGCCACAGATGAGGTGGCAGAGATCCGGAGTGTCCATTGTTCTGTAACTCAAAAAACATTCTAAGAATAAGCCAGGAAATCATAGGCCAGTGAACCTGATGTCAGTCAAGTCAAGTCACTTTTATTGTCATTTCGACCATAAATGCTATGTACAATACATAGTAAAAATGAGACAACGATTTTCAGGACCATGGTGTTACATGACACAGTACAAAAACTAGACTGAACTATGTAAAAAACAACACAGTGAAAAGAAAGAAAACACACAACAACTACACTAGATTACAGACCTACCCAGGACTGCATAAAGTGCACAAAACAGTGCAGGCATTACAATAAATAATAAACAGGACAATAGGGCAATGTGTCAGTCCAGGCTCTGGGTATTGAGGAGTCTGATAGCTTGGGGGAAGAAACTGTTACATAGTCTGGTTGTGAGAGCCCAAATGCTTTGGTGCCTTTTCCCAGTCATGGATAAATCATTGGAAGGTATTCTAAGGAACAGAATATAGAAATATTTGGACAGGCAGACAAGTCCTGATAGGAACAGTCAATGTGGCTTTGTGCATAGTAGGACAAGCTTAATCAATCTTCTAGTACTTTTTGATGCAGTTACTAGGAATGTTGATGTAGGAAAGGGATGGATGTTGTTTATATGGATTTAGTAAGGCATTTGACAACGTCCCTCAGGGGAGGTTGGTAAAGAAGGCACAGTTACTTGGTATTCAAGATGAGGTAGTAAACTGGATTTAACATTGGCTTTGTGGGAGAAGTCAGAGAGTGGTAGTAGATGGTTGCCTCTCTGACTGAAGGCCTGAGACTAATGGAGTGCCACAGGGATCATTGCTGGGTTCATTGCTGTTTGTGAGCTATATTGTAGGGTAACGTAATTGATGGAAATGTACAGAATTCACAACCAGCAACATTGATTTGGGGTTTCACTTCAAGAGGCTGGTCTAACGTGATGATGTAATTATGTAAAGGGTTTTTAATGCGTTTCGTGTTCAGTTTTTCAGTTGTGTTCAGTTCAATAAATGAGTTGCTAGAGTTTTTCTGAAACATAAAATGCCTCTGCCATTTTACTTGTGAAAACCTACATTGGTGACTCCAATGCTTTAGGACGATTCCAGAGTTATACAACATGTCAGCCAACACAGCTTTGAAGCTACTGGAGTTTTTGGGAGCAAAACGCGTCACTTGGTTTGTACAAGCCTAACGCTCAATTCATGCTTCAAAAAATCTCCGCCAGCAACATCAAATACTTTTAAGTAGTAGCATCACTCAGCAACTCCATGGTTGTGAGAGTGGTGGGTCTACTAGAACACCCATCTGAATACAGTAAGTACCGATCACTGAAAACTCATCTTTTACAGGCTTTGAGACTATCAGAGTCTGAGTGCCCCAAACAGTCACTCTTCTTGCCCGGTCTTGGGAATGGTAAGTCTTTGGAGCTAATGGATCACATGCTATATGCTGTCACTTCTGAGAAATCACCTTATATATTTAAGGAACTCTTCATGCAGCAAAAGCATGATCAAGTTCACATAGCCCTCGCTAAGGCACCTGTGATGGACTATAGGGAGCTTGCTAAAATGGCTGACAGCCTACACTCATCTAGGGAGTGGTGCATTGTTCGCCCTCATTTCCCTCCCTCAATAAGCACAAACAGCAAGGGCCCAACATAAGGACACCGGCCACTGTGAAACAGCTGACGCTGGGCCTGTGTTTTTGCCACGCTCATTTTGGTAGGAAGGCTATGAAGTGCCAACCACCTTGCAGCTTCAACAGCGCCAGTGCATCAAGACATCAAAGGTCTGTGAACACCGTGGGTTACAGCTGTCATGGTACGGGTGATGCTTCCTTCCTATGTGACAAGGGTGATCAAGTGAGTGTGCTGCCAGCATTGCCTATTGACGAGAGGCAGAACCTAGCTGAAGGCTGCAAATGTCAGCAGGATCCAGACTTCCAGGACATGATGAATGACATTTTGCTGAATAGGCAGTGTTACACATAGGACTTTGTCCTGGCTAAATTGGCTAGTCCTCTGCTCGGTGAAAATTTTAAGTTGATTTTAAGAACTGCTGGCTCGTGGATGTCAAAGGCTTTGGGTCGTTATCCTGCTTCCTCAGTAAGTGCTCCATAATGACTCTGTCAAGCAGATGCACCATCGCATGTGAGTTTACTCAAGTGCTGTGTGAATTCCCAAACCCCACCAAGCCCACATTCTCCACTACAGTCACAAAATATGGGGACAAGCACCATATTTCCTGGCCTGGAAATCTATGCCCACGGGCATAGAGTGGACCCAGAAAAGTTGGCTACCGTGGATGAGTTTGCCGACATGGAGAGACTTGGATTTGTACAGCGGTTGAATAGCCCCTGGGCTTCGCCCCTAAGTCCAATGGTGGTTTCCGTCCATGTGGCAATTACCAACACCTTAATGAGGTCACCACCCCTGATCGTTACCTGGTCCCACACATCCAAGACTTTTCAGCACGTTTAGCTGGGAAGTTAATTTTTTCCAAAGTTGATCTAGTTAAGGGCTGCCATCAGGTGCCTGTGTCCTTGGAGGACATTCCCAAAACAGCTGTGATAACCCCATTTGGCCTCTTTGAGTTTCTGCACATGCTGTTTTGGCTGAAAAATGCAGCAAAGACTTTCCAGTGGCTGATGGATGCTCTATTAAAAGACTTAGATTTTCTTTTTGTTTACTGAATGATGTACGTGTCATCAGTGCTTCCAAATCTGAACACGTATACCATCTCTGCACACTTTTTGAGCGCTTAAGCCAACATGGGTTGACTATTAACCCTGCTAAATTGCAGTTTGTTTCGTCAACCATTGACTTTCTCGGCCATTGCATCTCTGCAGAAGAAGTGAAATGTTATGTACATGATACAACACTGGTATAATCGACAGAGAATCTGGTCACTGAAAGTACAATTAGGAGATTGTCTAGTTCCTCTCCTATCTATTTCTCTCCTTCTGGATTCTTTAGCTCCTGTGTAAGTTATGGCAAGGCTCAGGAACAGGGTAGGCAATGGGGTTATTATTTCAGCTTGCTGGTGGTCTGTGCAATTGCAGTTCACTGACAGATGGCATTTATTTTATGCATAATACAAGGGTGTTCGTTCGGTGCCCACCAGTATCCTAAGGCATTCTGTCACAGGAGAGCTGCTTTTTGCCAGTTGAGATACCCAGATGCAGGTGGCACGGCACAATGACCACTCCAGAATTATAGTGTGATGACTACTATCAGGATAGAGGGTCATGGACAGCTTGATTACTTCCCTCCGGTTCTACCAACCGCTTTCCGCTGCTAGAGCAATGTGACATGAGTTCAACTGTGAAACCTGCAGTTCATGCTGCACTGTGTTTGATCTGTCTGCTGCTGTCCAGCAAGAGTGAGCAAATGTCTCTGCCTCTATCTCTATCTTTATCTATCACTTTCTCTGTCTCTGCCTCTATCTCTATCTTTATCAACACACAAAATGTTGGAGGAACTCAGCAGGCTGGGCAGCATCTATGGAAAAGAGTACAGTCGACATTTTGGGCAAGACCCTTCAGCTGGAAAGGTTCATGGGGAGAATGAGGAGGTGATAGACAGGAGCTATAGGGTAGTAGTCAACCCCAGGATGCAGCAGACAGATAACTGGGTGACTGGCGGGAGAAGGAGAGGAAATGCATAGCCCATGCAGAGTACACATGTGGCCATTACCCTCAGTACAATGTACACTCCTTTAGATATAATTGAGGAGAATTATCTACTGGGAGAGCTATGGTGACCAGGTCTCTGGCACTGAGTCTGGTGCTGTGGCTCAGAAGAGCAGAGAGATGACGGGGACTGCAGAGTTGATAGGAGATTCCTTAGTCAGAGGAACAGAGATGAGGTTGTGTGGGTATTATAGAGAATCTCCCTGCTGTCAGGATCAAGGGTGTCTTAGATTGTGTCCATGGCATTCTCAAGGGCAAGGGTGACAGCCAGATCTTGGTACATATTGGCACCAATGACATAGGGAGACAATGTGAGGATGTCCTGAAGAGAGCTAGGTAGAAAGCTGAGAAACAGAATCAGGGTAGTAATCTCTGGAATGCTGCCTGTGCCACGCAACAGTGAGAGTAAGAATAGGACGATTTGGCAGGTGAATACGTGGCTGACACACTGGTGCGGGGCAGGGTTTCAGATTTCTGGATCATTGGGATCTCTTCTGGGGAAGGTATGCCATGTACAAAAGGGACAAGTTACCCCTGAACCCAAGGGGCTCCAATATCCTGGCAGACAGGTAGGCTAGAGTTGTTCGGATGGGTTTAGACTAATTTGACAGGTGGATGGGAACTGGAGGGATAGTGCTGAAGATGAGGTAGTTGGTTACAGACAGACGCAATGTGTAGTGAGACTTCCAGCAAGGAGAGGCTGATGATAGGGATAAACTGCAGTCAGCATGATGAGTTGCAACATAAAAGGCAGGCAGAATTGAAAAGAATGAATACAGAACTGAAGGTGTAATTTGGAATGTGTGCAGTATGCGAAATAAGGTTGATGAACTTGTTGCTCAATTACAGAATGACGTGTATGATGTTGTAGGCATCACTGACCCGTGGCTGAAAGATTATAGCTGAGAGCTCAATGGCCAAGGATACACATTGCATCAAATAGACAGGCTGGAAGTCAGAGGCGGTGCTGTTACTCTGTTGGTAAAAAAAAATGAAATCAAATGATTAGAAAGCGGTTACATAGGGTCAGAGGTGTTGAATCATTGTGGATAGAGGGAGTTTTATTCAGACTCCCAAACAGTAGTGAGGATGTGGTCTACAAGTTGTAGCAGGAGATAGAAAATGCATACCAAAAGGGTAATGTTACAATAGTCATGGGGAATTTCAATATGCAGGTAGATTGGGAAAATCAGGCTGGTGTTGGATCCCAAGAGTAGTTATTTCTCGAATGCCTACGAGATGGTTTATTAGGTCAGCTGGTGGTTGAGCCCACCAGAGAATCAGCTATTCTGGATTGGATGTTGTGCAATCAATCAGAATTAATTAAATCCTTCAGGTAAAAGAACCCTGAGGAGAGAGTGATTGATTTATGAAAGAAATTCACCCTGAAATTTGAGAAGGAGAAGCTAAAGTCAGATGTATCAGTATTACAGTAGAGTAAAGGGAATTACAGAGGCAAGAGAGAGGAGTTAGCCAGAATTGATTGGAAAAGAACACTGGCAGGGATGATAGCAGAGCAGCAACGGCTTGAATTTCTGGAAACCAATCAGAAGACAGAGGATATATACATCCCAAAGAAGGAGAAGTATTCTAAAGGCAAGGCATATCATAGAGCAGCAATTAGTGGGAAGTTTGAGGATTGGAAAGTTTTAAAATCCAACAGGAAGTAAATAAAAAAGTCATTAAGAAAGTAAAGATGGAATACAAATGTAAGCTAGCCAATAATATTAAAGAAGATACCAAAAGGTTTTTCAAATACATGAAGTGTAAAAGGGAGGCAAGAGTGGATATCAACCCGCTTGAAGATGATGCTGGAGATGTAGTAATGGAAGACAAGGAAATGACAGACAAATTGAATAAGCAATTTTCATTGGTATTCTCCGTGGAAGACACTAGCAGTGAAAGTTCCAGATGTCAGGGGTCATGAAATATGTGAAGTTGCCATAAGTAGAGAGAAGGTTCTTGGAACATTTTAAGGTTCGAAGATATGTAAGTCACCTGGACCAGATGGTGTACACCACAATGTTCTGAAAGAGGTGGCTGAAGAGATTGTGGAGGCATTAATAATGATATTTCAAGAATCACGAGATTCTGGAATGATTCTGGAAGACTAGAACATTGCAAATGTCATGCTACTCTTCAAGAAAGGAGAGAGGCAGAAGAAAGGAAACTATCGGCTAGTTAATGTGACCTCAGTGGTTGGGAAGATGTTGGATTTGATTGCTAAGGCTGCGGTTTTGCAGCACTTGGAGGCACATGAAAATATAGGCTGTCGTCAGCATGTTTTCCTCTAGTGAAAAATCTTGCCGAACAAATCTGTTGGAATTCTTTGAAGAAATAACAAGCAAGTTAGAAAAAGGAGAATTAGTTGATGTTCTGTGTTCGGATTTTCAGAAAACCTTTGACCAGGTGCCATACATGAGGCTACATAACAAGCTACGATCCCATGGTATTGCTAGTTGACAGGAGGCAAAATGTGGGAATAAAGGGAGCCTTTTTCTGGTTGACTGCCAGTGACTAGTGGCATTCCATTGGGGTTTGTTTTGGGACAAATTATTTTTACCTTATATGTCGATGATTTGGATGATGGAATTGATGGTTTTGTTGCAAAGTTTGTAGACAATATGAAAATAGGTGGCGGGGCAAGTAGTTCTGAGGAAATAGAGAAGCTACAGGAGGACACAGATTAGAGAATGGGCAAATAAATGACATGGAATACAATGTTGTACTTTACTAGAAGAAATGAAAGGGTTAACTGTTTTCAAGATGGAGAGAAAATAACAAAATCTGAGGCCCAATTGGAATTTATAAGGCACTGGTGAGGCCTCACATAGACTATTGTGAGCAGTCTTGTGTCCATTATCTTGGAAAGGATGCACTGAAACTGGAGAAGGTTCAAAAGAGTTTCACAAAAATGATTCCAGGATAAAGTGGCTTGTAATATGAAGAGCGTTTGATGGCTCTGGGCCTGTATTCACTAGAATTCAGAAGAGTGAAGGGTGACCTCATTGAAACCTATCAAATGGTGAAAGTGGATGTGAAGAGAATGTTCCCTATGGTGGGAGAGTCTAAGACCAGAGGACACAGCCTCTGAATAGAGGGGCATCATTTTAGAATGGAGATGAGGAGGAATTTCTTGGGCCAAAGAATGGTGAATCTGTGGAATTTGTTGCCACAGGCAGCTGCGGATGCCTAGCCTTTATGTATATTTAAGGCTAAAGGAGATAGATTATTGATTGGTCATGTCAGGAAGAGATATAGGGGGAATGCAGGAGATTGAGGCTGAGGGGAAAAATGGATCAGCCATGATGAAATGGTGGAGTAGACTCAGATGGGCCAAATGGCCTAATTCTGCTCCAATATCTTATGGTCTTACCTCAGAGCCTTTCCATCATCTCCAAGGCACAAATCAGAAGCATGATAGAGACTGTAGATACTGTAACTTGGAGCAAGAAAATACAAACACCTGGACCAACTCAGCAGGTCAGTCGGCATCTATAGAGGCAAAGCAGTAGTCGATGTTTTGGCTAGTTAGGATGCAGGGTCTCAACCCAAAAGATTGACTAACACTTTGCCAGCACAGAGTCTGAACTGCTTAGTTCCTCCACCCAATATCTGAAGCAACACCCTTTGCCTGTCTTGATCCACATCATCCAGAATAAAGCAGCCTGCTTGACTCTCACCTCCAGAAGTACACAGAACAGTTATTCCCTCCACTGGTGGTGCATGGATCGTCTTCCAAATGAGGTACAGTTACTCACACTGCCCACTCCAATTGTAAATCCTGAGTATTACCACTAGAAAAGGTATGGTTAGCAGATCACCCACCACCTGAACTCTGAACTCCCACCCTGGTCATTCTCTACTCACCCCTTAGGAGGAAGATAGGAAATCAGAATCAAGGACAGCTTCTACCCTGCTGTTATTAGACTTTTGAACAGAACATTCATATGCTAAAAGATGAAGTCTTGATCTTCCAATCTACCTCTCTGTGGCCCTTATACTTCATTTGTCTATGTGCATGGTAGTTTAACTGTACATTATATTCTGCAGTGCTTGCTATCTTAGCATCTTATTGTAATTGTGTGTGGAATGATTTACCTGGATGGCATACAAAGCTTTTCACTGTATCTCAGTACAGATCCTGGAAAGGTGTAATAATAACAGAGTTGTTGTGATGGGAGATTTTAATTTCCCAAATATCGATTGGCATCTCCCAAGAGCAAGGGGTTTTGATGGGGTGGAGTTTGTTAGGTGTGTTCAGGAAGGTTTCTTGACACAGTATGTAGATAAACCTACAAGAGAAGAGGCTGTACTTGATTTGGTAGTGGGAAATGAGCCTGGTCAGGTGTCAGATCTCACAGTGGGAGAGCATTTTGAAGATAGTGATCATAATTCTATCTCCTTTACAATAGCATTGGAGAGAGATAGGAACAGACAAGTTAGAAAAGCGTTTAATTGGAGTAAGGGGAATTATGAGGCTATCAAGCAGGAAATTGGAGGCTTAAATTGGAAACAGATGTTCTCAGGGAAAAGTATGGAAGAAATGTGGCAAATATTCAGGAGATATTTGTGTAGAGCTCTATATAGGTACGTTCCAGTGAGTCAGGGAAGCTATGATAGGGTACAGGAACTGTGGTGTACAAAGGCTGTAATAAATCTAGTCAAGAAGAAAAGCTTACAAAAGGTTCAGAGAGCTAGGTAATATTAGAGATCTAGAAGATTATAAGGCTAACAGGAAGGAGCTTAAGAAGGAAATTAGGAGAGCCAGAAGGGGCCATGAGAGGGCCTTGATGGGCAGAATTAAGGAAAACCCCAAGGCAATCTACAAGTATGTGAAGAGCAAGAGGATAAGACATGAAAGAATAGGAGCAATCAAGTGTGATAGTGGAAAAGTGTGTATGGAACTAGAGAAGATAGCTGAGGTACTTAATGAATACTTCAGTATTCACTGTGGAAAAGGCACTTAGCAATTGTAGTGCTGACTTGCAGTGGACTGAAAAGCTTGAGTATATAGATATTAAGAAAAAGGATGAGCTGGAGCTTTTGGAAAGCATCAAGTTGGATAAGTCGCTGGGACTGGATGAGATGTACCCCAGGCTACTGTGGGAGGCGAGGGAGGAGATTGCTGTGCCTCTGGCGATGATCTTTGCATCATCAATGGGGACGGGAGAAGTTCCCGAGGATTAGAGGGTAACGGATGTTGTTCCTTTATTCAAGAAATGGAGTAGAGATAGCCCAGGAAATTATAGACCAGTGTGTCTTACCTCAGTGGTTGGTAAGTTGATGGAGAAGATCCTGAGAGGCAGGATTTATGAACATTTGGAGAGGCATAATATGATTAGGAATAGTACTATTGCTTTGTCAAAGGCAAGTCGTTCCTTATGAGCCTGATTCAATTTTTTGAGGATGTGACTAAACACATTGATGAAGGAAGAGCAGTAGATGTAGTAAATATGGATTTCAGCAAGGCATTTGATAAGGTACCCCATGCATGGCTTATTGAGAAAGTAAGAAGGCATGGGATGCAAGGGGACATTTCTTCGTGGATCCAGAACTAGCTTGCCCACAGAAGGCAAAGAGTGGTTGTAGACAGGTGATATTATGCATGGAGGTCGGTGACCAATAGAGTGCCTCAGGGATCTGTTCTGGGACCCTTACTCTTCATGATTTTTATAAATGACCTGGATGAGCAAGTGGAGGGATGGATTAGTAAGTTTGCTGATGACACAAAGGTTGGAGGTGTTGTGGATAGTGTGGAGGGCTGTCAGAGGTTACAGCAGGACATTGATAGGATACAAAATTGGGCTGAGAAGTTGCAGATGGAGTTCAACCCAGATAATTGTGAAGTGGTTCATTTTGGTAGTTCAGATATGATGGCAGAATATAGTATTAATAGTAAGACTCTTGGCAGTGTGGAGGATCAGAGGGATCTTGGGGTCCAAGTCCTTAGGACACTCAAAGCAGCTGCACAGGTTGGCTCTGTAGTTAAGAAGGCGTATGGTGCATTGACCTTCATCAATCGTGGAATTGAATTTAGGAGCCGAGAGGTAATGTTGCAGCTATATAGGAGCCTGGTCAGACCCCACTTGGAGTACTGTGCTCAGTTCTGGTTGCCTCACTACAGGAAGGATGTGGAAGCCATAGAAAGGGTGCAGAGGAGATTTACAAGGATGTTGCCTGGATTGGGGAGCATGCCTTATGAGAATAGATTGAGTGAACTCAGCCTTTTCCCCTTGGAGTGACGGAGGATGAGAGGTGACCTGATAGAGGTGTACAAGATGATGAGAGGCATTGATCGTGTGGATAGTCAGAGGCTTTTTCCCAGGGCTGAAATGGTTGCCACAAGAGGACACAGGTTTAAGGTGCTGGGGAGCAGGTACAGAGGAGATGCCAGAGTTAAGTTTTTTATTCAGAGAGTGGTGAGTGCGTGGAATGGGCTGCCGGCAATGGTGGTAGAAGCGGATACGATAGGGTCTTTTAAGAGACTTTTGGATAGGTACATGGAGCTTAGTAAAATAGAGGGCTATAGGTAAGCCTAGTAATTTCTGAGATAGGGACGTGTTTGGCACAACTTTGTGGGCCAAAGGGCCTGTATTGTGCTGTAGGTTTTCTATGTTTCTATTTGACAATGATAAACCATTTCCAACTTGAACTCTCCTCCAAGTTTCACACTGTACTGATTTGGAAATATATCACCAGTCTTTCACTAATCCTGGGTCTTCCACCCGAAAAACTCTGCGGAAGCACCTTCACTCCAAAGACTGCAGCATTTTAAGTTGGAGACCATTCCTATCTCCTCAAGGATATGTAGGGAGCGACAATAAACATTAACTTTACAATAATGCCCAGATTTTGAAAAATAAGCAAATATGGCAAAACTTCATTCTGTGCAATCATAGCAAGCAACCAGGAGTCATCTGTCTTTCCTACTGCCAAACAGATAGTCAGCAAAAAAGCTGAAGAGACAATGATATAGCAGGCAGTGTATGCACATTGTAAGATATTGTTGTGAAGCTTCCAGCTCTACTAATAACAGTGGTGAAGCAATAGTTGTTGAATAGGACTCTTGCTTATTGATTAGTCCTTGATAGGTTGTGATGATAGAACAGTTCTATTTAGGCAGTTTTTGCGACATAAAGGTTCAATGATACATTCTATTATCAATGTATGCAAAATACAACTCTGGATTTAGCCATAAAAATACAGAAAACCATAGAAGTATTGAAAGAAAGACATCAGTTACCTCCAACCCCTCCCTCGCACAAGAACTAACAGGTCACCCAAACCCACAGCCCACCATTTGGCAACAAGAAAGAAAGCACAAGAACATGAGAAAAACGTAGAACTGAAAGAGGTGAATATGAACTACAGTCTAATCCATAAATCTTAGAATGTTGATAACATCTCAGAGAGCATCAGGACCCCACAATTCCTCCGAGGGCAGCACTTGAACCAGCAGCCCCTCGGAGGGAAGCATTGTGAACCAGAACATACAGTATAGTATATTGTGTCATTGACTCTGATAGCACATGAGGATTATAAACTTTTTACAACACTACTCCAGGTCCCTTACATCAAGACATAGCATTCATCTCCTTGTCTATTTGGTTCTGGTCATTCAGAAAGAGTTGATAGTCCTCTTGACCCCTGGGCACAGTGTACTTCCTTTTCTTCACACTTTCACTCAGGGTATTCATTTCATCATCAGAAAACTCAGTATTGGGAGAACAACAACACACACAAAATGCTGGTAGAACACAGCAGGCTAGGCAGCATCTATAGGGAGAAGCGCTGTCGACGTTTCGGGCCGAGACCCTTCATCAGGACTAACCGAAAGGAAAGATAGTAAGAGATTTGAAAGTAGTGGGGGGAGGGGGAAATGCAAAATGATAGGAGAAGATTGGAAGGGGTGGGATGAAGCTAAGAGCTAGAAAGGTGATTGGCGAAAGTGATACAGAGCTGGAGAAGGGAAAGGATCATGGGACGGGAGGCCTCAGGAGAAAGAAAGGGGGGGGAGCACCAGAGGGAGATGGAGAACAGGCAAACAACTAAATATGTCAGGGATGGGGTAAGAAAGGGAGGAGGGGCATTAACGGAAGTTAGAGAAGTCAATGTTATCCCATTCAAGTTCCCATTCTGATATGTCTATCCATGGCCTCCTCTACTGTCAAAATGAATCCAAACTCAGGTTGGAGGAACAACACCTTATATATGTTCTATAGGTCAGTTGTGGAGAGCGCCCTCTTCTTTGTGGTGGCGTGTTGGGGAGGCAGCATTAAGAAGAGGGACGCCTCACGTCATAATAAGCTGGTAAGAAAGGCGGGCTCTGTCGTGGGCAAAGTACTGGAGAGTATAACATCGGTAGCAGAGCGAAGGGCGCTGAGTAGGCTACGGTCAATTATGGAAAACCCTGAACATCCTCTACATAGCACCATCCAGAGACAGAGAAGCAGTTTCAGCGACAGGTTGCTATCGATGCAATGCTCCTCAGACAGGATGAAGAGATCAATACTCCCCAATGCCATTCGGCTTTACAATTCAACCGCCAGGAGTAAGATATGTTAAAGTGCCGGGGTTAGGACTCAATGTATTTAAGTAAACTACTTAAGAACTTTTTAAAAGCTATTATTAATGCTTTTTGAGAGGGTGATTTTAGATGCATATCATATTTTTACTGAGTTAAGTATTGTATGTAATTAGTTTTGCTACAATAAGTGTATGGGACATTGGAAAAAATGTTGAATTTCCCCATGGGGATGAATAAAGTATCTATCTATCTATCTATCTATCTATCTATCTATACTGGCTGGGTAGCCTCCAACCTGAAGGCATGAACATTGACTTCTCTAACTTCCGTTAATGCCCCTCCTCCCCTTCTTACCCCATCCCTGACATATTTAGTTGTTTGCCTGTTCTCCATCTCCCTCTGGTGCTCCCCCCCCCCTTTCTTTCTCCTGAGGCCTCCCGTCCCATGATCCTTTCCCTTCTCCAGCTCTGTATCACTTTCGCCAATCACCTTTCTAGCTCTTAGCTTCATCCCACCCCCTCCAATCTTCTCCTATCATTTTGCATTTCCCCCTCCCCCCATTACTTTCAAATCTCTTACTATCTTTCCTTTCGGTTAGTCCTGATGAAGGGTCTTGGCCCGAAACGTCAACAGCGCTTCTCCCTATAGATGCTGCCTGGCCTGCTGTGTTCCACCAGCATTTTGTGTGCGTTGTTGTTTGAATTTCCTGGTGTTTACCCAGTATTGGGAGGATTTGTTAATCTTACCCTGTGATCTCTGTGGTCTTCCTTGAGAATTAATGAATTTAACTTTTACCAACTCTTTCCCTTCTGTTAATTAGAAGTAGGAAAGGAATAGTATTATGTCAAAGTCAGTGGGCAAGATCTACTTGTATTTCTCATAAAAGAGTTTCATGTAGATCTAAGGAAGAAATGAAGATGAAGAAATTAATTAGTAAAAGTTTATGTGTGTATTGCAGGTGAGAAGTCAGAACCTACTATTAGTGTTGGTGTTGGAGAACTGGAAGCCACCCCTGTATCCATGGCTCTTGGCAGATACCTTGGACTGGACTTGTCTCCTGAGGCATGTGCTGCCCGGAACTGTAGAGGCATTGCCTTCATTGTACATGGAACTCCTTGCTCAGGTATGACTTGTAAATAGGGAAAGGTGATAGAGGTTCAGATAAACATGACAGTAACTGAAGTTTGGAAACATTGAATTATTGTGACTTAGTCACAGGATGCCTCTGTATAAGCAACAGTGATATCAATGGTTTCACAGCCAGTGTCCCAAGATCAGATTCGCATTCAGATTCAGATTATTGTCATTTAGAAACCACAAATGCAATGCAGTTAAAAAATGAGACAACGTTCCTCCAGAATGATATCACAAAAGCATATGACAAAACAGACTACACTAAAAAAATCCACATAACATTTCACAATCCCCAGTCCAGAGTCCAGAGAGGCTGCTGCGTATTAATATCGCGCTACCGTCTTAGCGCATTCCCCGGAAAGGAGCTCCAAATCCACCAGACAAACAAGACCAAAAACTAAAGCTACACAACCTGCACAAAACCGCATAGTTACAATATATAGTTACAACAGTGTAAACAATAGCATAATTGATAAAAAAAACAGATTATGGGCACAGTAAAAATAGTCCAAAGATGTTAAAGGACTATAAGTTCAAAAGAAATCACCACACAGTTTCCACAAGTCCCCAGGGTCCCAACAGACTCGCCATCCCACGCTGTCGGCAGAAGGGAATACCCCCGCTATGGACTTCCACGGCGCTGCCCAACTCAGCCTCGCAGATGCAGCACACAACAAAAGCTCCGTTGAACCCAGCCTCGCAGACGCAGCACACACCAAAAGCGACCTGACCGCAGCGGACTCCGAGTCTGTCGAACCTCCGAGCCGACGACCAGCCCCTCTGGCACAGCTTCTCCGAGCACCATCCTCTGCCGAGCGTATTAAGACAGCCCCGCCAAGGCCATCGGCAGCGCGACCCCACGGACTGGGGGCCTGTTCTTCCCAGCAGAGTCCCGGACCTCACAGCAGCAGCAGCAACGAAGAAGGTCTTCCTGGAGATTTCCCGATGTTCCTCCGTGCTCCCACGTCTGTTTTCAATCGATTATGATTGTGCATGGCCCCCCACTTCACAAATAACAGATAATCAGCTCCGGAGTGACCGCTGCAAGCTGTGTCGCGCCGCCATCTTGGAAAAAAAAATGTTGCTATAGCAAGGATCAAGGATGAACTTTTTCCACCATATACATTTATAGTACATGTATTAGGAATTTGCTGTGGTGTGTTGGTGCTTCATGTAATGAAAAACAACATTCAACAATTATAGGAATAAAGAATTATATAAAATTTAAGCTTGGAGATTAAAGTACAGATATGGAATAAATGTACATAATACATAAATATAATGTATTTACAATGTAAACAACATTATAAAAAAGTGGTCTAAAGTGTTTACAATGGAGTGCAGTGACGGAGGTATTAGATAAAAGGGGGTGTGGGGTGGGGGCTAACTAGAATGGTCGATCAGATTAACTGCCTAGGGAAAGAAATGTTTATGATGATGTGAAAATATTCTTGTAATAATACTGTACATGCCATGGAAAATCGTCTTCGGCCTTGTATGTTGAAAAGACTTTAAATGAAGAGTCCAGGCCTTCCTCAGTGAGCCCTATCAATGAGTTACTGTCGATCAGGAACAGACTATGGCATTGAGATGGGGTGTTGGAACCTGGGTCTTTTTCCTGGCTGCCCACTTCCACCGGTACAATCATTATCTGAGGGGGATCGTGCGGGCTGCCATTGCCCAGCTACCTCTCCAAGCCAAAGCTGCTCCCCAACATTCAGCTGGGAAATGGAGCTTTTCTCACACAGCTTGGCCCAGATCACATCCACAGTACCCAAAACACTGTGCACTATATGTCACATCACCCTAGAGATCCAGAGTACACCTCCCACATGAGCCCGCCTCTGTCCTCTCTGAAACATATTTTTAGCCCTTTATACCACAATCAAGTGTTTCAGTGTTCTGCAAAACAGATATTTCTGCTCAATATGACTGGGTGTTACTAAGAGGACAGAACCTGTTGGGTGTCCCTTGTACATCCCTTTTGCATGTGGTTGGTTTTCATGGGACTGTCAAACCTCTGAGTGCTGGCTAGAAGGGCCAAATGGCCTACTCCTGCACCTATTGTCTTTTGTCTATTGTCCAAAGCTAGCTCCGTGATAACAAATAATCTCACCAAGAAATAACAATGTCCACTGACAGTTTCCAGCTGAAGTTTTTGGATAGCAATCAGAAGCAGCTACATTGGCTGAAACTTCTCCTCCCTCATCTTGAGGCAGTAAGACGAATTGCAATTGCTTCACTTTTCATCAGTTTATGAATATTGGCGGAGACTGAGTGCTGAGAGCTTGGCATCCCAGTGGATTCAGTGCCTTCCTCACACAACTTCTACGAATTTGATATAGGGATTTATAACATACATGTTTAATCTGAGACCACTTCTTTTCCTATCTGTGATGTTGCATGATGTTCTGTTTCATGTTTTATACAGGAAAAACAACAACTGCCATCTTCCTTGCAAACCATTATCAAGCTGCCTATTTAACCGTAGACTCCATTGTACAGGAAGCAGTTTCAAGTGGCACCTCATCAGTAGCTTTGCAGGCTCAGGAATTATGTGCCAAAGCTACTTTGGAGCAGATGCTAAAGGAGAATGAAGAGGGTAATGCATATGATAATTTCAACATCTTTATTTTGATCATTTTCTCAAGAGTCTCATAGTAGCATCTAATCTCCCTCAGCCAGTTCAGGCTGAGCACATTTACTGAAATTTCTGCACATTCATCCATGGCCACGCCTTGCCTGTATAAGATCCCCATGGACTTCTCTTTCTCCATTCCAAACTGAATCTTTGTCATCCATTTGGATAACTTTTGACTTGTTTGTTTCATCCCCAAATTACTGATGACTGATCAATATGTTGTTTAAAGGAAATTGTTTAGGGCTGGTGATTTTCTCCAGGTCTGCATTTCTTGACATTTATTGCCCTTTCCTAATTGCCCTTGTAAAGGTGATGGTGAAGGTGCTCTCGTACTATCATAGAGCTAGGGACAATGATCAAGAGCTAGGGTCAATGAAGGCTTTAGACCTATATCTTAGACCCAGTGACTACTAGGATTGGTGTATAACCTAAAGAGAAATAAGTGGCAAGCTGTAATGTTTCCACATGCCTGCGGCCATGTCCTTGGTACAGTGGTTCTGAATTAGTAGTGGTTGCCAAAGTAGACATGAATGTAAACCTCAGCCGTTGCTGAAGGGAGTAATTGTTCAGTCTGGTGGACGAGATACAAATCAAAGGGAGTGCTTTGTTTATGGCCTCTGTTCGTACAGATGAGGGGCATTTTTTAAAATCATACTGCTGATTTAAGCCCTATTGTAGGGTGACAGAGTTGGACAGCACAGAAACAGACCCTCAACCTCCTCACTGACCATTTTGTCCATCTATACTAATCTCATTTAGTCTCACTGGGTCCAAATCTCTACAATCATAACTGTGTGGCTAAGCACAGCCCATACACATCTATAAGTTCACAAATGACATTACAGTTGTTGATAGAATCTCAAACAATGACGAAGCGTTGTACCAGAGTAAGATGGCATGTGGCTTTGTTGTTGCAACAGCAACCTTGCACTTCTTGTCAGCAAGACCAAGGAATTAATTGTGAACTTCAGGAAGGGGAAGTTGGGAGAAGACACAGTAGTCTTCATTGACATGGTGAAAAGGCTGAGCAGCTTCACCTAGGTGTCAATAACCTGGAGGATCTAGGAGGTATGCCAACGGAGAGTATTCTGACTGCTGGCATCTAGAGGCTCCAGTGTACGGGATCACAAAAGACTGTAGACTCGCCAACTCCATTATGGGAAAACCCTGCCCATCACTGAGGCGGTGCCTCAGGCAGGCGGCATCCCTCATTAGGGACTCTCATCATCCGGGATGCGCTCTTTCCTTATTACTACTATTGGGCAGGAGGTACAGGAACCTGAAGACTCACCTTCAGCAATTCAGAAACAGCTTCTCTCTCTCCACTATGGGCTTTCTGAATAATGATTATAGTTCTGATATCCATATTTACCTTTACTATTTAAGGGCTTGTCTTAATAGTGAAAAGACTTTGGGTAGCCCCACTCAGACTGTCCAGCTTCACCCTTTTATAGGCATAGTGCTTTGTGGTTAATCTGACTGTGTTTAGTCAATACTATACACCGGGATAATAATGATGGGGTGTCAGCTATGGGAATGGCATTAAATATCAAAGAGAAATGGTTACAGCCCCCCTGTAGAAGATCTTCATTAGCTGGCAACTTCAGCAGTGTCCAGAGTTCATGGTTTGATTTCTGAAAAACACTGAAGGTGACATTACAGAGGCTTACACAATCACGAGAGGTATAGATGGCAGAGATAGCCTTTTTCCCCAGGACATATTTATCCAAAACTAGAGGGCATAGTTTTAAGATGAGAAAGGGAAGGTTTAGAGGAGATCTGAGAGGTAAATTTTTCACATATAGGACAGAGGATATATGAACGAGCTTCTAAATGAGATGGTAGAAGTGAATACAATTACAATGTTTAAATATTTGGACAGGTACATGAATGGGAAAGGTTTAGGCAGATATGGCAAAATGCAGACAAGTGGGATTAGCTTAGTTGTGCTGAATTGGGCTGCAGGGCTTGTTTCTGTGCTGCATAATGCTATAATTAATAAAATAAATTGGTGTGATTGTAGGATTAGTGAATGTGCAGGTGTCCCCCACTTTACAAAATTTCACTTTACGCCACTTCGCTTTTACGAAAGACTTACATTAGTACCTGTTTTCGCTAACCGAAAGAAATCCGAAGAGGATTTTTGCTTTTACGAAAAAGACGCCCGCTTTGAACTTGTGTTTACCCTGAGAAAGACTACCATGACCATGAAGCCTTCCGCGGGCAGGTGTGTACACATGCGTGTACGTGCCGATATTTTTCTACAAATTGGTTTTGGCTAAATCTTCCTGATTCTGATAAATGAAACTACAGTGCACATATGTTATTTCTACTTCATATAGGCTATGTATTTATCATATTCCTACTTTTACTATATGTTTGTGTTATTTTAGGTTTTCTGTGCTATTTGGTATGATTTGGCGGGTTACTTTTTGGGTCTGGGAACGCACAAAAATTTTTCCAATGTAAATGAATGGTAATTGCTTCTTCGCTTTACAACATTTCGGCTTACACATGGTTTCATAGGAACGCTCTACTTTTGGATAGTGGGGGAGACCTGTACTCTGTGACTGTGTAACTGTTGTAACTAAACTGGACAATGGGAAGATTCAATGAAAATTTATCACACAATGTATTAATCTTCCTGCAAGCTTTGTGCAGTAACTGAGGAATTTTCCAGCCTCTGTACCGTGCTTTCAATGTGGTGTCTCATTCCACAGCACATCAGGAAGGATCCACACAGCTGGGAGGCATCAACCCTGATGCAGTAACCAAGCAAGCACCTATCAGCAGCCCAGTCTCTGAACTCAAACATGCATCAGCAGCAGCCAATGCCCAGACAAAGACCAGCCAAGTCACCTCAAGGACAAGCCACGTTATGCCAAAACAGCAAACTGACTACATGATTTCACAGGTAGTGTTCAAAACAACTTCAGCTAAAGCTTCAAATATTCCTCTCCCCACCCCCAGTAAATAGTGATCAGCTCACTGAGTTCCTCCAGCAAATTGTTTTTTGTTGTGAGCTATTTATCCTAACTCATTTGAGATGATCAGAGGTAAGATCTTTTTTTCAAGTTAATCAGTTTTATTAACCTTAAAACCGATATTTTACACTTGGCACAGAGACCTTGTGAAAGAGCATATAGCTGCGAAGTCACAAACTACATCTAGGAATATGTGAACTCTCTTAATCATCACATGCTTGTAGAATTTAACCAGTACAATCTCATAGTCAAAACTGACAAAGTCAGAGTTGAGTTGATTGTCCTATCCACAGCTGCAATGAAAAACTTACTTGCAGCAGTAGCACAGGCACAGAGGACCTGATACATAACATACACAAGAAATAAGCATAAATTATGTAAGAATGAAGACAATTAGAGCAAAACAATACAAAAAAGGAAAAATAGTAAAATTACCAAATAAAAACAAAATATACCTGAGCAGAGAGTACAGTGATTTATCGGTTAAATTGCAGAGAATTCCATAAAAATATTGTAAAATGCCATCAGGTTCATAAAGATCTTTTATGGATGAAAATCTGAATTCATCTGTTCATTATGTGCCCTGTTATTGGATGTAGATGATCATGGCCATGATTATTCTTGGCAATTTTTTCTGCATAAGTACATTCTTCTGGACAGTGTTTTTACAAGACAGGTGACCACAGCCATTATCAATACAGAGATGTCTACCTGACCTCAGTGGTCACATAACCAGGTTATATATAAACCAGGTCAGGTATAACCATAACCAGGTTTTGAGATATGCCCCGGCTGCTCATATGGCCATCCACCACCTGCTCCCATGACTTCATATGACCGCAGTTGGGGGCCTAAACAGGTGCTACACCTTGCCCAAGACTGACCTGCAGGCTGGCAGAGGGAAGGAGCACCTTACACCTCCTTTGGTGGAGTCATATCTCCACACTGCCACCCACTCTGAACTTCACTGGTTTATAATCCCATGATAATGTTATTGAGTCAAAACTGCAGTTGCTAACAGTTGAAGGGTGGTTAGATCTGGGCACTGAAAGCTACCTGTGGTGCATCATCTATATCTTGTCCTTGAATAAAAAATGGCATTGCCATTCCAGCTTTAAAAAGGGATCTGACCCTTCAATCATCTGATGGGATCAGAAACACACTGAGTGCTGGCTGTAGATGTGCAGGAATGGGGCCCTCAGGGGGTGCAGGCTGTGCTGTTTGCGCACTCATACCTGCATCTCAAACTCCTGTAGCTTTCACTGCTTTGGTTCAGATTCTTACTGTCAGGCCTGTTCTCTTGTGGCTTGTACAGCTTCACATGAGAGCTTTCAGCTGAACTGAGCTCTCAACCTCGGTGGGTTCTGCTTGCTCTGCATACAAGAGACCCAGAGTGCTCAGACTGAATTACTATTGAGCTGATGTTTGCGTTTAGGGCTAATTTACAGATAACAATTTAGCTCAGTGGTTTATTCAGGTTACGCTTAAAAATTCTAGCTATTCATCTTTTATAAAAAGATTTAGCTTCCATGTACAGTAGGTGGGTTGGGCCAAGAGGTAAGACAAAAAATATTCAACATCCTTCTCCCCCAACTCATAGATTTGCTGTTTGATTGGCTTGATGTGCATAGATAGGGTAGTAACAGTTAACAGGAAGGCTCGTACTCTTGAGCAAATTGCACTCATCGATTCAGGCAGCATGTGTGGAGGGCTGGACCCTTTATAAGGACTGGAAAGAGAATGGGTAGAGGCCAGAATAACAACGTTGGGGGAGTGGACGGAGTACAAACGGGAAGGGTAGAGTACTGAGGCTTGTATTCTTACCATTAACTGACTGAAGATCTTTTACTCATGAAAACTGGAAATCCTCAGCCTTAGGAATCTTGGTGAGATGGAAGAGGTGAGAAGGGCTTTGTTCCACTCCTCCTGTGAGTCAGAAGGAGGACACTATTTATTGATTATTTAGATATTGCATGAATTAGGCCCTTCTGGCCCTTCGAGCCACACAGCCCAGCCACCCCTAGTCTAATCGTGGGACAATTTACAATGACCAATTAACCTGGCAACCAGTATGTCTTTGAACTGTGGGAGGACACCCATGCAGCCACAAGGAGATTCAGTTCAGACAGTGGCAGGAATTGAATCCAGGTCATTAGTACTGTAAAGTGTTGCGCTACTGTACCTCTCCAGGCTGACAACATGCCTGAATGTGATTGATAACATCCCCACCCCACCTCCTCCATCATTACAATTTAGTCACCTCCTCCCTTTCCCATAGAATCTGGCCCCAGAACTATGATATCACAGAGGCCCAATTACCTTCAATCATGGGTTTGAATCTGACCTCAGTGAGTTGATATTCTGATTCAATTAGCTCAACTCTTCACTTGTCCAAGCACAAACTGAAGGAGCTAGTCACCCTAGAGACCAGCGTTGATACCTTGTTTCCTGCGCTGGCACTATTGTAACATCTGGAAAGTGCAGTTCATTTTCCAGGTCTGCAGCTTCTGTGGTGTAAAATAACAGGAGCAATGTGATCACCTGCAAGTTACACTCCATTGCGGCATTGCTGCAAGGTCAAAATCCTGGGGCTCCATAACTGCTACGAGCAGGAAGCCACCCAGCAGAGAGCAGAGCAGCCGATCGCTCTCAGGAGCCACTGGTAAAGTGGCATTAAATGATCGCTCTTCAAGCAGCATCTAAGTTTCACAAAAAGATGCCTGATCTCCCACACACGATCTGACCCAGATCCTGCATTCCTTTATATAACCTTACTTGATGAGTATAAATGTTGCTGTCTCATCAGGCAGGCTCTCACTCCAGTGGTAAACCTGCTGAGGAAAAGGCATGAGATGCCCAGTGTTAATTTTGCAGGCCCCCTGGGAAACTCTTTTCCAGGATCCGTGCAGATGTTCTGCCAGCTGCCCTCTCCCAGGCTCCAAAGTCACGTAGATGCATTTGAGGAAGCTGATTTACTTTGAAATGGCAGTGTCATGGTAAGAGTTGTCCTATCAGGAGAGACAAGGTAGTTTGGATCAGTATTCCTTGAGTTGATAGGAATAAGGGGTAACCATATTCAAACAAATTGAAACATTAGAATGTTTAGCAAGGGTAGATGAAATATTTCCACTAGTGGGAGGGTCAAAAACAAGAAGATTTAGCAATAAAAAGAGACATCATGACAACTTCTCCCCCAAGGGTAGTGAATCTCTGGAATTCTCTGCCGCTGGGGGTGATGGAGTTTGATCAATGGATATATTTAAGGTGGAGATAGATAATCATTTGATACATCAAGAAATTGAGGGCTATGGGGAACTGGCACAGAAGAGGAGTTGGTGCCAGCATAGATCAGCCACGATCATTGATTGGTGGGATAGAATGAGTTGCCTTCTGCTCCTTTGATCTTGTGTGTTATTTCTGAAGCAGGTATGTTGCATACTCTCGATTGATAATAACATGGCCACACTATTACTATTTCAGATTTAAGCAGGTTAAGGTTTTTTTTTCCAAATTTTCAACATTAGAAGACCCAGAATGTTGTTGCCATCATTTGTGCTCAAAGTGACAAATAGACCTTGGCCTACTTATAATCTCCAAGCCCAGGCAAGAGTTCGCACAATGCCAGGTTATTGCAGGCATATGCAAAATAGGCAGACAGGGTGAATTGAGAGCATTGTTTGTAGCTAGCTTGCATCATACACTGGGGTGCTCTCTTCAGTTACCTGATGAGGTAACTGTAGCCTTTGGCCATGGGCAGAAGTTATCAGGTGGTGCCCGACCTTCATAGAGTGTTTCAACCCCTCAGCACTGGTGACCAAGTCTGCTCCTGACTTCCAGCTCAACTCCTCTCGCCAGCTCCATATCCAGCAAGACGCTCGTTCTGCTTCCTCCCCCATCCTGTGAGCTGCTTGGTTCTTGCTCTTTCATCACTGCCCAGCACAGGCAGCAGTCTCCATGCTGACCTTGCCAGGAATCCCCTACAGTTGATCTCCTTGGAAAATAGCCATGTCTGCCATCCTTTGGCACTGCACTCTTGGACTAAAGACTGGTACTTCAGGGCCTTCCTCTCGTGAGTCTCCTCGCAGTCTTCCTCCCATCGTGCTCTCGGCTCCACCGAGATGACTTTCTTGTCTTTGGTGGACCACAGTACGATGTCTGGTTGAAGTGTGGTTTACACCACCTCTGGTAATGAAATTTCTGGTAAAGAAATGCATAAGGGCTCCAGTTTTCAAAGCTCTGCCCAAGTGTTCTTACACTTGGGACAATCCCATTTTGTCCAGCTCCCAGTGACCCTAGCTCCACTGCATTCGATAACTGCCTTTCATCCTCATGGTTCTCTGCCTCTGCCTGGACCATGTACCGCCTATCCCTTGTCCTTGCACTCCCCTATCATTGGAAACATGCAGAGCCAAGGCCTTGCCGTCCCAGGCATGGGTTACCGATGATGTCTCTCACTTGCAGGGAGCTCACTGCCTGGTCTATGGCTGAATTGGCGGCTCACTTTTGGCCGGATCTTCTTGTGACTCCAACTTGATTTATTAGCTTGTCATCGGAGCCCTTCAGTGTTAACAACTGTACGCTTTGTGACCTTGAACTTGTCCACTACTGATGACAAGGACAGCTGTAGCTGGCCTGATCTTATGTAGAGCTCCACTGAAGAAAAACTTGGGAGGATTCCCTGCCACCAGCCACAGGGGCTCGTTGACTTTCCTCTCAACGCTTTCCACAGTGGTCATGGGGAGCTCGTACATCAGAACATTTGTCTGGTATTTAGCATGCTTAGTGTACCCATAAGATTTTGTGACATATATGTGTAATATGTGAATGTTAATGCTGTAGCATTTGCATGTGATCTATGTTGCTACTCTGTCCAGATTTCCACAAACATGCAAGTTGTACAACAGCCTGTGAGCATCACCACCAGCCAGATTGGAGATGCCAATCCAATAAGCTTTCCGTTGCCAGAAGACATGTTAGTGGAGCTCCTAACAGAGAGGCTACAGGTATGGAATGGTAACACTGCATTCAGTGAGCCGTGCATAAACCAATGAGTCGCAATATTACTGTCCAGTTTTCTCTGTCCCCTAATGTGTAAGTGAACAACTTGGAGTGATGACTATGCGATAGCCCAGCTGACTTCTGGCCTGATCCAACTTCTTAAACTGACTGATTTCTGTTGGGAGGTCTCTAGATGGTGACTATGCCTAATTTTCCTCCCTCCTCATTCTACCTCGTGCTACCTGTAGCCCTCCTCCATGCTGAGATCAGTCAACCAGGTATGGACACTGATGGAGGTAAAGATGTTGTGTCCTCTGTAGTAGACACTGTTACTTACTGAGTCGAAAGTGACTCGATTTTCCTGGAATGTGGTAGTTCCAGGTCTCAAGAAGAAAATGGTCAGGACACCTATTTAACAAACCCACTATGCAGCTTGGGTTAATGAATATTTTCAGTTCTTTTTGTATCATTCTTGGCTCATTTGTTCTCTGTAATGCAGTATATTCTCTTGAAATGTAGTGACTATCTTTTTATCTGAATCCTACTGTTCTGCTTCTCCATTACTAATGTTATCAGTTTTCTTCTTCATTCCTTCAAAATGGTCTTTACTTTCAAAATTATTAATTTAATTTATTTGTCTTTTACAATTTGAATTCCAATCATATCTTACTTTGTTTTGAATGTTTCACTTTTAACTTGCACAGCTTTCTCTGTAGTAAAGCTTCATTTCTTCTTCTTTTCTTTCTTGTTTATTTAGTTGTAGGTTAAATCTCCCAGGTTTATTATTCTTTGTATTTTATTCATTTCAAAAACTTTTCTAACCCACTATTGCTGCTGTGCAGAACACTCTTAATCATGATCAATCCCTTCATACTTTTCATCTCAGTCCATATAGATTCTGATTCTTTCTTAACTGGAATTGCTTCGTATTCTGTTACCTAGAACTTTTCACTAATTAGCACAGCTATCCAGTGTGTTTCTTTGATTTGTATCCTTTCTGGATGTGTCATAACATCCAATAATTAACTAGCAGACATGTTCTTTGCTGTCTCTGATTGATTTCTACCATACAGTAAACTACTATCCACCTTGAATGTGTATTTTTTGTTGTTGTTGTACCCAATTTATTAGTTTTTTCATATTACTTTCTTCCCTCTATTTTTAACCATCATTTCTTTTGCTATGTTTTATTTACTGGCTTTTTAAGTCATCTTTATTTTTTCCCTTTATTTGACCTTCACATATTCTTTTATAATCTTTAGACATGTTATTTCTGGCAAATTGGTTCTGCTTGTTACTTGTTTAAAGTCCTATCTCTGGCCCTGTTTAATTTAAACCAAACATTTAACAAATGATTTGATTTGTATCATCTGGCATCTGTTAGCATTTAGCATTCATGTATGATATCTATATTCCTGTCTCAAATTTGAAGAATATTATGAATTAATTGAAATTCTCCTTGTCCCGTTACTGGTTGTTTGTAGGTTGCTTGTGAAAACTTTCACTGTTACATTAATGGGCATCTATGTTTATAAATGAACCATAACATTTCAGATCATTTTTTTGTTGTGTGAGGATGAAGTCCCTCTGAGGAAAATAAATTCAGTGCTAAAGTGAACTTTATTGTGATGTTTTAACTCCTGAAACACAAGCAGACTGTACTGGAAAATCTCAGTGGCCCAGGCATCACTTGTGGGAATAAAAACAGATAACATTATCAATGAGGTACTAATGAATTAGACTCTTGTTTCTCCCTCCCCAGCTGATGCCTGACCTGCTGATTATCTTCAGACATTTTTTTTTCCTTTTATTTAAGATTTCTAGCATCAATTAACCTGTTTTTCCTTGCCAATTTCTGTTGTAGCTGAACGACTGTTGCCAAGGGTTTGTATTTGATGGACTGGAGAATCAGCACAGTAACAACGAAACCTCTACCCTCCTAGCTGTCCTAAAAGCAATTAACAATCGACGCCACATCTACTTTATCACCCTCAGTCAGGACTATGCATTAATGAAAATCAAAAAGAAAGCCAAGCTTCAAGCGGAAGGTGTGTGTTTCCTATACAAAGGCTGTACAAAAATACTTTGAAATGAATATTAACAGTAATTTTTCATGTGATTGAAGTTTTAAGTGTATCAAAATACTGGCAAAAGGAACATTTTCGAATTCAGTAGTGTCATGCTAGAAATATCTTGGCTCTAATGCAGAATAGAAATCCTCCATAGGTGCTTTGCCCAAATGTTATTAGTTATCCCTTCTGATTCAATGAGTCATGTTTCCAGATCCTATTTTCAGCAGGATAGTACCATATTCACATGGTTCAAGTTTGTAGGGAATGTTTTGGGGGTAGAGAGGGAAGTTAGGTGTCAGATTAGGGTTTAGGGACAGAAATGTGGCGGAGTTAGAGGTCAAATTAGTGTTTAGGGTCAGGAACAGTTTCCCACAGGTCAGTCTGGTGAACATACACTGCAAGTATATATTTTCCTAGGTAAGGAGACCAAAATTGCACGCAATTTTCTAGGTGTGGATAACTTCACATTTATCCACATTAAACTGCAATTGCCAAGTTTCTGCCCACCTGCTCAATCTGTTTGCTGGCAGGAAAGCTGTTTAAATCCTCCTCATAGTTAACAATCCCACCCAATTTACTATTGGTAGCCAGCCATTAAACATGGCATTCCTTCTGTTCATCTGCAGCATTGATGCTTACTATGACTGGCTGAACACAAGCACTGATCTGTGCAGCCTCCCAGTTTAGCTCCCTAGTTCAGGTTAGAACTTCTTCACTTTCTAACTCAATGAAGGATTTCAATCTGTTGTGGACATTCTTCCCTCATGTCTGCACAGCAAGATTGTTAACTAACCTACCTTGGTGCACTGTTCTTTACTTCCTCGTCCAACCACTTCAAAGGATATTTTTATTTCTGTTCTCGTCTACCAACCAATTTTGGGTCTCTGCATATACATTGCCCTCAAAACCATGCACTTCATGTCAAAATTGAAGATTTAATTTTATTTATCATGCATAAATTGAAACATTCAATGAAATGTGTTGTTTGCATTAACAACCAACACACCTGAGGGTGTACTGGGACAGCTCACAGGCATTGCCAATATAGCTTGGTAGAACAACACAGAAGACAACAAGCAACCAAACACTAATAGCAAAGCAAGTCCCTGTTCCTCCTTCGAACCCACGCACATGCACAGTCCTTTAACCCCAAGACAGACTCCAGAAGACCCAGTTCAGATGAAACATGCAGATGTTTGGACTTCTGACCATCCAGTTGACTCGTAGAGCTTCACGGAGTTAGGGCTCCAGCCAACAGGCCTGGACTTCCAATATGAACCTCGGGCCTTGATCCTCAGCATCGACCACAGGGACTGGCGATCACCGAACACTGGGCCTTGTACGCCGGCCTCACGATTCACAGACCAAGGGGAACATTTGACCTTATTCTGCCTGCCTGCCTGAAACTTTGACTCTGGAACCTGCTGACAACTTGCCAACCCTTTGTCCACCCTAGTCTGTCAAATGTACATCCCAAACAGGTCTGAGGATGTCCTACTTCCATGTTGTTGTTCTTAAGATGTAATACTTTGGACTGTCCTCTAATCCTGTTCCTAAAGCCCCTCTCTGTTCCCAAAACCATTCTGATGATTCCAAAACAAACACTAGAAAAATAGCCAAAACTGAGTTGTGACATCAACGGAAAGCATAGCTTGGCGTCATCTTGAGGATCATGTGGACGTTCATCCACTAGACACAGGAACCCAATTAGGCCATTCAGCCCATCTAATTTACTTTGCCGTTTCATCATGGCTAATCCATTTCTTCTCAACCCATTCTCCTCGTAATGTTTCACAACCTGACTAATCAATAACCCATCAACCTCCACCTTAAATGCAGCCAATGACCTGGCCTCCACAGCTGCCTATGGCAGTGAATTCCACAGATTCACTATTCTCTGGCTAAAGAAATTCCTACTCATCTCTGTTCTAAATTAATGTTTCTCTATTCTGGGGCTGTACCCTCTGGTCCTAGACTCCCCCACCTTGGAAACATTCTCTCAATCTAGGCCTTTCAACATTCAATAGGTTTCATTGAGATCACCCCTCATTCTTCTAAATTCCAGCGAATAAAGGCATCAATCACTCTTCATATGATCAGTCTTTCATTCCCAGAATCATTCTTGTGACTCTCCTCTGAATCCACTCCAATGTCAGCACAACCTTCCTTAAATAAAGGGCACAAAATTGCTCACAATACTCCAAGTGAGGCTTCACCAGTGCCTCATAAAGCCTCAGCATCACCACCTGGCTTTTATATTCTAGTCCTCTCGAACTGAATGCTAACATTGCACTTGCCTTCCTCGCTACTGATTCAGTCTGCAAGTTAACCTTTAGGGAATCCTGCACCAGGACTCCCAAGTCCATTTGCACCTTGGATATTTGAATTTTCTCCCCATTTAGAAATAGTCTATGCTTTTATTCTTTTGTACCAAAGTGCATGACCATCCACTTGCTAACATGTTATGACAGGATTTCTGAAAATCCTGTGCTGCAGAGGATTGTAGATGCAGTCAGCTCCATTGTGAGCAGAATAGTGAGAAAGCTGTTTTGGATGGCCATTTCATATTTAAATTACTATAGTACCCTTGCTATCTGTTCCCAGTCAAGGTGAGTTTATTGTCTCCCAGGTATGGTGAGGTGCAGGTTCAGTGAAAGGTTTGTGTGCAGCAGCTTCTCAGGCATGTAGCCAAAGAATCTTTAATTTCTTCTTCAGTCCCATCCCCTATGATTCCCATACTGTTTAGAGGCCTATTGACAACACCCACCAACTTGGTGCTCCTTGGCTGCAGTTAGAATGTTTTTACATGCTCCTGTGCTCAGCCCATGTCCCTTCACTAGTGCACGGACTTTGCCCTTCACTATCAGTTTCTTCACTGCCTTTCCTAAATTCCAAATATCCCAGCAGGAGTCATCCAGTATCTATGTATCGTAATGGTAATCACATTGTATAAGTTTTATACCTACTTGTCTTGTTGAATTGCCCACCTTGTAATGAATGCTTTGCCTACTTAGGCAGGATGTTTAGTTTAACCTTATGTTTTAGATATCTCACCATTTTTATTTTCACCCACACCAAATTCTGTTCATCCTAGCACATGACAGCATAGCAGAAGTTTCATTGGATTCTTGTGTTTAAGTCCAAGGTTCTTTTAGAAGTTAGGAATGAGGCATAAATGCATTGCTTCCCAATCACTTTTTTTGAGATGATAGAATAGAGAACAGAAACAGAGCAATGATAGGGTGTCTTCCTACTTGAAGTAGAGATAGGAAGGTGCCTAGTATAAAACAATTACTTCTATATCTAAAAAAAAATTCCATAGATTACAATAATCCCATTAGAAAATACTTATTTAATACTGCAATAAAATTAACCAATGAGAAAATACTATCCACTTAATGAAAGAACTAAGCAGCTTTCAGAATTATACTTTGTATAGCCACCTGAAGCATATTAAACTGCTATATATAGAAAAGCTACTTAAAATGCAAACAGATAATTGATAGCTGAACTGCAACAGTCAGATCCAACAGTTTCTATGTAACACTGTCAGCCCCCAGCTCTATTTCACCACCATCCATCTGTCTCCATAAATAAAGCATCTAAACATGGTAAACATGAACTTCTTACAAGTAAATCTGGTAAAGATCAAAGCAGTGACTGAGAAACTCTCTTGCTTGATTTTCCCTGTGACATGATAGAATGTTATCAAAACTCAGATAGCTTAACGTGATTAATATTTATTGCACTAGAATGTGGATGCATATGTGGAAATTTGATTAGGGTTCCCTGTACATTTGCCGCACCTTCCCTCCTCTGCTCCCTGTCAATCTCAGCATTGCCCTTCATCCTCTCAACATCCCACCATGCCCATCATCCTCATGAGCAAGCTATCAAAACTTGCCTTGCCAGCTCTACGTGGGCCTGAGCCTTTTTCTGCGCAGTGCTCTCTGTGTAGAGTTTCTACGTTCTTCCTGTGAATTAGTTGCTTTGCTACCATCCTGGATCCTCTGGTATCCTCCCATATCTCAAAAGCAAACTGGTGGGTTCATTGTCTGCTGTAAGATCCCTCTAGTATAGGTGGGTGGTATAAAGAATCAGACTGGGCATGTGAGGTATGCTTTATAGAAGTAAGTGGAAGTGTGAAGTGACTTAATGAGCCAGTATGGCCTCTGTGGACTAAAGTGCTCCATCTATGTTGTAAGGAAATATGTGTAATGTAACTATATGTGAAAGTTCTGTTCCATCACACAAGGGGCTCCTGAATGATGGTATATTGCCCAGCTACTAAAGCCCTAAGCTACAGAATTCTCTTGGTAACCTATATGCCTCGTATGTTTCTTTCCTATTCAAGATACTCCTTAAATCCTGCCAAATGACTAAGCCTTTTGCCACTTTATATGACAGAAGTGAAATTTTGTTTGGTGACATTTGCAGTGAAACACCTCTGCAAAGCTAGAGGTGCCATATACATACAATTTATTATCATTATTGCTACACATTGACCAGCTTCTAGCCTCTGAAACTGATAGATTCCTGCCAAGTTTTTAAGAGCAGAACTTATGAAAATGGCAACAACAAATTTGAGGCTTTGATCATGTGGATAGTCAGTGGCTTTTTCCCAGGGCTGAAATGGTTAACAGGGGAGGGCACAGTTTTAAGGTGCTTGGAAGCAGGTACAGAGGAGATGGTAGGGGTAAGTTTTTTACACAGTGAGTGGTGAGTGCTTGGAATGGGCTGCTGATAACAGTGGTGGAGGCGGATATGATTGGGACTTTTAAGATAGGTACATGGAGTTTAGAAAAATAGAGGGCTATGGGTAACCCTAGCCAATTTCTAAAGTAAGTTCACGTTCGGCACAGCATTGTGGGTTGAAAGGCCTGTATTGTTTTCTATGTAGGTTTTCAATGTTGCTAACTTGAAAGATAAGACTTACAAGATGTGTATCTGAACAGGATATGTCCCTAGTATTTCAGTGAGGTAGTTGTAACGTTTGTTTATTGGTCTTTGGTGTGGAGTTTGACCTGACTCCTGAGTGAATGAGTCTTGGTATGCTAGGTTCTGGGAACTGCTTCTGAACATGGAAAAATAAGTTCAAGCGAAGGCCTTGGATTGTTTAGTTGTTTAATTTGTTTTCTGATATCCAAGAAGATTTCCTGCTGAGGAAAACTGTTAAAACTTATAAATTGTGTCTGTTAACACTTTTTCGAGCAGAATTTTATATAGAAGTGACTTCGCTCAGGTTGGGTTGTTCCAACCATGTCTAGGTCAAATTATGTCCAGGCAAGGTTGGACAGACTGTAGTTCCGAAACATGAGTGGCATTTGGCTGAAATGTGACTTTCTGTTAGTTGAAATGGAGATGATATTTCCTCGTGGGAGAATGGAGCTGTTGTTTGCAAATAAGGGTCATCATAAGGGATGAGGTGAATTTTTTCTCTTAGTCTTGAGTCTTTTGAACTTTCTTTCTAAAAAGACAGGTCAAAGCCAAGTTGTTGGAAAGTTTTTAGATATTGCTAGGTAAATACTTAATAAGCAGAGAGGATGGGGTGAAAGGTTACTGAGAGTAAACAGGAATGGAGAATTGTGGATGTGGTCAGAATAGCTGTAATTTTATTCCATGATGTGCAGACTCAAGGATCTCACAATTCAGCAATAGTATTGTGCAGTGCCTTTACATATGTGCACACACAGGCAGTGTTTGTGTACTACAGCTGATGGTTGACATGGGGATGATGGGATCTGGAATATTAGCAGGCCTAGTTGAGGTCTTCCTGATTTTCAAGTAGTGCACTGTTTTCTGGGCTGATGGAGACATAGAAGTGAAATGGTTGCTCTGGGATTCAGTCAAGGTCATTCATGCCAAGGGTCAATACCAGCAGGTGATGCCTGCCTCTCCATCTTTCAAAAGCTCTCCTCTTGTGGGTAAGGGAGACAGTAGATTGGCTGCTTCACAACACAGGAGACCAGGGTTCACTTTGAGGTCAGAGTGATCTGCAGTTTCCTTCCATCTCCCAAATTCATGTTGGAGGGTAGGTGAACTGCTTCTAGTGGGTTAGTGGGGGGAGTTTGGTGGGAATATGGGGAGAATGAGATATGATGTGGGTAGAATTGAATGGTTGGTATGGACTCACTGAGCCAAAGGCCCTGCTTGCCCGGCTCTAAGGTGGAACATGCTGCTGTACCTTTCCACCGGCAGGCAGGCAACTGACTTCAAACACACCAAGGGTTCAGGCCAGCATCGTCAGAAGGCCAAATACAAATTTAACTCAAAGCTTCAACCTATATTGAGCAATAAACCTTTCCCCAGGGTTTTTCAGAAGGTTGTTCCAGAAACACACAGAAAAGCCTCGGCAGAAGCAAGCTTCATGGAAAGTGACTGGCCCCACTAGACTGCATGATCCACATGGCCATGTGCTCCAGCCATTGTGCAAAGAGCTTTGTCTGGACAGTTTTTACATATTTATAAAGACAATTGTTGCTGCCTACTGAGTTGCCAATCGCATGAGTCTGACTTAACAAGATGATTGCCGTAAAAACTTGTAGAGTCATGCTTTTACTTATGATAATAAGTATATGAAATAATAATTGATGAGGAAACATTAGTTGTTTCTGACCTTACCTGATGCTTAACACGCCACAGCTTCCTGCAAAGCAACATTCTGAAGTCCAACGTTACATCTCACTATTGACAGCTGACGTTCTGCATTACAGGCAGCTAGCCTGTCTGTTACACTGAAACACTGTGACCCATTTTTTTATATACAAAAGGCACCTGGAGATAGAATGCATTTTAAGTGACACATTGTCTGTTTCTCTGAATCAAATAACAGAACAGTTAGCAAAGGAGGAAGCGGAGGAGGAGAGGACTCAGCTGAACGAGTTGGATGAAGACGAATATGAAGCTTTGACAGAGGAAAAGAGAGCAGAGTTCGATTTTAAACGGACCAGCTTATTCCGAGAACGGAGAGAGAAGTAAGTAGATGACTCAGAACTGTCAGATCCCACAGATGTACTCATTGCTGTCTGTAAAGAGTTTCTACGTTTTCCCCATGACTGCATAGGTTTCCCCAGTGCTTGGCTTTCTTTCCACATTCCAAAAGCATACAGGTTAGTAGGTTAAGTGGTCACAAGGGTGATGCGTGCTCATCAGATCAGAAGAGTCTGTTACCATGCTGGATCTCTAAATAAAATTTGAAAGCAAAAGGAGAATGTGCAGCGCATTCAGCTGTGTGAATCTGCTCTGCTGTGCAATGTTATTGTGACTGAGCTAATTGTTTCCTCAGGTCTGCTCCTTATGCCCTTTGTAATCCACAGAAGTCTATCCAGCTCAATTTCAAGATTTTCAATTAGCTTAGACAGTTTCTCAAGAGAGTGCCTAATCTTCACTAAGCTTGCCTGCTCCGTTGGTAGAGTCACTGCTGTTAAGGACCCAACTTTCATCCTTTTGGCATGATGTCTTTGTGTACATCCTGTGACTGCCAGAGTTTCTTCCCACATTCTCAAAAGCATGCAGGTTGCTAGCATAACTGGCCACAGTGTGGAATATCGGAGAGCTGGTGTGAATGTGGCAAGAATAAAGTGGGTTACGGTGGGATCAATGTCACATGTTATTACCATTCTTTCTTTGACCATTCACTTCTGGGTCTCTCATTTTAAAAGGTCATAAATTACAGAAATGTACAGCATAGAAACAGGATCTTTGGCCTTTCACATCATTTCTATATATGCTAATCTTTCTTGCCTGCATTATTTCCACAGACTTGTGGCTTGCTCATTCAAATAGTGGTCCAGATGCCTGGCACTGAGTGCAGAGGTTGGGATGTTGTGGTACAGTTGCACAAAATGTTCTTCCGACCACATTCGAGTGACGTGTGCAGTTCTAATTGCAAACTGCATGTGATTAAGCAGGAGAGAATGTAGAAAGACTTCACAAGGAAGTTGCTAGGACAAGAAGACCTGTTTTATAAGGAGAGACCAGATGGGCTGGAACTGTTTTCCCTTGAGCAAAGAAATCTGAGGAATGACATTAGATAGATTTATAAAAACATGAGGGGTATATAGGACATGGTAGACAGTGGAAGTCTATTTCCCAAGACAGTAGAGTCCAAAACTAGAAGGCATCCATTTAGGATGAAAGGGGAAAGATTTAAAGAGGACCTAAAGGGCATATTTTTCACCTAGTATGGTGGGTATATGGAATGAGCTGCCGGAGAAAGCAGTAGAGGCAAGTATGATTACAACATTTTAGACATTTAGACAAGTATATAGATAAACCTAACATAAGAAATAGGAGCAGGAGTAGGCCATCCGGCCCATCGAGCCTGCCCCGCCATTCAATTAGATCATGGCTGATCTGTCCATAAACTCAGCTCCATCTACCTGCCTTCCCCCCATAACCCTTAATTCCCCTACTATGTAAAAATTTATCTAACTGTATCTTAAATATATTTAGTAAAGGAGCCTCATCTGCTTCCCTGGGCAGAGAATTCCACAGATTCACCACCCTCTGGGAAAAACAGTTTCTCCTCATCTCCGCTCTAAATCTTCTCCCCTGAATCTTGAGGCATTGTCCCCTAGTTCTAGTCTCACCTACCAATGGAAACAAAGTTCCCTCTTCTATCTTATCTATCCCTTTCAAAATTTTGGATGTTTCTATAAGATCCCCTCTCATTCTTCTGAATTCCAGAGAGTATAGTCCCAGACAACTCAATCTCTCCTAATAGGTTAACCCCTTCATCCCTGGAATCAACCTGGTGAACCTCCTCTGCACTCCAAAGCCAGTATAATACCCTTCCTCAAGTATGGAGACCAGAACTGCACATAATACTTTAAGTGCGGCCTCACCAGTACCCTGTATAGTTGCAGCCTGACCTCCCTGCTCTTGAATTCAATCCCTCTAGCAATGAAGGCCAACATTCCATTTGCCTTCTTAATAACCTGTTGTACCTGCAAGCCAACTTTTTGTGATTCATGCACAAGCACTCCCAAGTCCCTCTGCACAACAGCATGCTGCAAACTTTCATCATTTAAATAATAATCTGCTCTTCTATTATTTCTTCCAAAGCGGATGATCTTGCATTTACCAATGTTGTATTCCATCTGCCAGACCTTGGCCCAATCACTTAACCCATCTTATATCCCTGTGCAGACTCTCTACATCCTCTATACAATTTGCTTTTCCACTCAGTTCAGTGTGATCAGCAAATTTTGCTACACTACACTCAGTCCCCTCTTCCAAATCATCGATGTAATTGGTAAACAGCTGCGGGCCCAGCACCGAACCATGCGGCACCCCACTCACCACTGACTGCCAACCAGAGAAACACCCAATTATACCAACTCTCTGCCTTCTACCGGTTAACCAATCCACTATCCATGCCAATACACTTCCTCCGACTCCATGCATCCGTGTCTTATTTATAAGTCTCTTGTTCAGCACCTTATCGAATGACTTCTGGAAATCCAAGTATATGACATTCACCTGTTCCCCTCTATCGACTGTACTCATTATGTCCTCAAAGAACTCCAGTAAGTGTGTCAAACCAGACCTGCCCTTTCTGAATCCATGCTGTGTCTGTCTAATGGAACCAGTCCTTTCTAAATGTTTCACCATTTCTTCCTTACTGACAGCTTCAAGCATTTTCCAGACTACAGATGTTAAGCTAACTGGCCTATAGTTGCCTGTCTTTTGCCTACATCCTTTTTTAAAAAGTGGCGTGACATTTGCTGTCTTCCAATCCGCTGGGACCTGCCCAGAGTCTAGAGAGTTTTGATAAATGATTACCAACGTGTCTATTATAACCTCCGCAATTCCTTCAGCACCCTGGGATGCATCCCATCAGGACCAGGGGGCTTATCTACCTTCAGGCCCTCTAGTTTGCTCATCACTATCTCTTTAGTATCAGTGATTTTATCGAGGTCCTCACCTCCCATTTCGTCCATAGCATCCTTCTTTGGCATATTAGATGTGTCCTCCACCGTGAAGACTTGACACAAAATAGTCGTTCAAAGCCTCAGCCATTTCCTTATCACCCAATATCAATTTCCCCTTCTCTTCTTCCAAGGGACCTACATTGACTTTAGTCACCCTCATCAGCTTTATATATTTATAAAAACTTTTGCTATCTGTTTTTATATTTGTGCTAATTTACTTTCATACTCTATCTTCCCTTTCCTTATTTCTTGTTTAGTTGTTCTCTGTTGCTTTTTACACTTATCCCAATCCGTTAGTCTCCCACTACTCTTTGCGACTTTGTACACACGAGCTTTTAATTTGATACTATCTTTTATTTCCTTGGTTATCCAAGGCTGGCTCTCCCCACACTTACTGTCCTTACTTTTGACTGGAATATACTTTTGTTGAGCACTGTGAAAAATCTCTTTGAAAGTATTCCACTGTTCCTCAATTGTCCTGCCAAATAACCTGTGCTCCCAGTCCACATTACCCAACTCCTCCCTCATCCCGTTATAGTCTCCCTTGTTCAAGCATAATACACTAGTTTTAGATCTATTTCATCCTCCATCTGAATGCGAAATTCAGTCATGCTATGATCACTCTTTCCAAGAGGATCCCTGATGACAAGATTGTTAATCTTACCTGTCTCATTGCACAGGACTAGGTCTAAGATAGCATTTTCCCTTGTAGGTTCTCTAACATCACGGATGCATTCTATGAAGTCCTCCTCAAGATTTCCTTGACCAACCTGATTCATCCAATCTATGTGAAAGTTAAAATCCCCCATTACAACTGCCGTTCCATTCTTACAAGCC